>NC_064626.1:53560312-54160312 GCF_023864275.1 Schistocerca cancellata
CTAACTTGCTGGGAAGTGGCGGTGCGGTCCCCTACGGCACTGCGTAGGATCCTACGGTCTTGGCGTGCATCCGTGCGTCGCTGCGGTCCGGTACCAGGTCGACGGGCACGCGCACCTTCCGCCGACCACTGGCGACAACATCGATGTACTGTGGAGACCTCACGCCCCACGTGTTGAGCAATTCGGCGGTACGTCCACCCGGCCTCCCGCATGCCCACTATACGCCCTCGCTCAAAGTCCGTCAACTGCACATACGGTTCACGTCCACGCTGTCGCGGCATGCTACCAGTGTTAAAGACTGCGATGGAGCTCCGTATGCCACGGCAAACTGGCTGACACTGACGGCGGCGGTGCACAAATGCTGCGCAGCTAGCGCCATTCGACGGCCAACACCGCGGTTCCTGGTGTGTCCGCTGTGCCGTGCGTGTGATCATTGCTTGTACAGCCCTCTCGCAGTGTCCGGAGCAAGTATGGTGGGTCTGGCACACCGGTGTCAATGTGTTCTTTTTTCCATTTCCAGGAGTGTATATGCCATCATCCATGAAAACGGCTGCTCGAAACATGGAGCGCGCCATGGACACAGGATCGGGGGAACAGTATTGTATTATGGGGGACATTCACCTGCACTTCCATGGGACCATGGATATTAACTGAATGTACCACGGCAATTGTGGACTACGTGAACATTATTAGGGATCGCCTGTAACCCCTACTGCGCTAGTATTAGTCTTAGGCACGGAAAGGGGAATTGGGTTAAAATTCAGTAATGGCGTGTTTGGGCGATGAAGTTTTGGGCCGCTGGCAGTGTGTGGTAATAGTCGGCAGCGAGTAGGCCATGCAAAGTAAACATAGCGTGGCATATTGCACGTACAGTGTGTTGGGAGTGAAGCAACAGCGTTGCTGTAAGTTATTGCGATGTATGAGGCTTGGCAGTAGGGCAGAGCCGGGAGTGGCGATGTGTAAATGGCTGACGTATGGGAGTTTACCCCTGCCATAGTTTCTGTCTCTCTCTGACACTGTGTCAGAAGCGAGGGGAAAAGCCATATAAATAGCCTGGCACTTTTAGTGGTGTGTCTCAGGTTAGTCGAGAGTCGGGTCGGACCTGTACTGGTCTATGCTTATAGGGGCCAGTCTGGCGGCGAAGTTGTAAATTTCTATGTAAACCTGTACTTTGTTTCTATGTATTTGTTCGTGCTGTAATACGCCTCCGGGGACACAAAACCGGGGCAGGACAGAATGACAGCCGGGTACTTGGAGACTGCACGGTCTGCCTGAAGGAGGGCAGTGACAGCAGCTTGCAGCAGATCCAGGACCTGCCACATTCACTTCCCACCTAGTGTACAAGGGTCTGGGCGAGGCATATGCTGCGGGAGGTGTGGCAGCGCTGCAACAGCGGTGGAGAAAGTGGTGGGTGTTGCCATCTGGCAAGCTGTTGCATCACATCCAGGAGAGCGAAGGTTCGGGTCCGACTCTGTCCTGGGAGCAGCAGCGTCCGAGGGCCACGGCTGAATCATACACCCACCCACGGTCGGACAGAGCAGGCCAAACGGTGCCAAGGGCGGCGGGGACCAGGGACTGTAGCCGTCTCCAGAATCGCGGGCAGCAACGTGGTGCTAGACGCGATGCATCGGCGAGCGGCGACCAGGGTGAGTACGGCCGGCTTCTAGCAGAGTGGGCTTGATGATGGAGCAGCGTCAGCATACCAGGGGTTGCTGTGCTGGCTGGACTCTTGGAACAGCGCTGTGGGTAGCAGTTCAACACTTTGCTGCACTGTAAATTATGTGAATAAAGTAATGCAACAAAATACCACTGTAACACCTGCACTGCCCCTCGACGGTCTTGAATTTGCTCGGCCTCCTGACGAAATAAGGCGCGGAGGGTCCCAGCTTCAGCTCAGGTCTCATGAGTCACGGGTTCGACTATCGACACCACGCAACAGCCCGTTACCCTTGATGTCTTCCTTAACAGTGATGGCATCTTCCATTGGGATAACTGTCCGTGTCACAAGGACAGGACCATGCTAAAATGGTTTGTGGAGCATCAAAATGGCCATAAAATTCGGCTTATCTGAGTACAATGAAACCAAACTGGGGTGCATGAATTACGCAAGTTTCTTACCTGTGCGTAAACATCTGGTGCCACAAGCCTCTGCAAACCTATCACGTACTTTTCTAACCTATGGCACACGGAACCACTGCTGAATTGCATTCTACAAGTGGACCACCACGTTTTTAAGTAGAAAGTCATTATGGTTTGGCTCATCAGTGTATGCTAGTTTGTGCCTGGTTGATAAAATAGTACGATTACTTGCTCACTTGTAGGTTGTTTAGAGACGTGAAAAGTAAGTGATGAGTGGCCACTCAGGAGAGAAGTCGAAATACAACGAGAAGTTTTGTGACAGTGTTTCACTGATGGGTCCTACAGCCATTTGAATTTGCGCTTCCATTTGTTTTGTTCTAATTATTGGATTTTGCTTCCACAATGTTGGACTGAAAAAACTGGTGTTGTCCCTGATGAGACGTCGCTGACTTTGGCAGTTCACTTGGTTGATCTGATAGTGGATAGTGATCATATCTCTAAGCAATTGAAGTCTATGGGAAGGGCAGGGCTTCGGCTACTTCACCGGCTTCCTCAGTAATTTCAGTTACCACTGACCTAGTTAACCGGTGCCGACAGTTTTGCGAAGAATAGACAGAAAAGACAGAAGGAAAATTAGGCTAGAAACTGGCAGGAGGCTGTTGAGCCAAGGGTAATTTCCTGGAGGGATAAATTTTTGGTGAATTAAAATTTAAGTATGGATAAGGAGGCGATGGAGAGATTAAGTAAGGTTAGTACCAGCACAAATGTGGACAGTCGGAAGAAAGACGTTATTGTTCGGCCTCTAAGTGATGTAGAAGTTAGCAAGATTGTGGAATTTGAGAAAAGTAATGTGAGGCTACCACATCGAGAATGTTGCGAAAATTTGGCTGCCTTAGTGCCCAGGCAAGTAGATATGAGCTTCACTGAGACGAGAGAGTGAATAGTAACATATACAGTAATCCTGGACGTGTATCCACAAGGAAGTATATATGCCAACGAGTTTTGTGTCGCACGAAGCATACAGTAATAATGCAAAAGGCCCCAATCATCAATTTCATCTGCCCAGACTCGTCTGAGGTTACGTCAGATGGCATCAGACCTCTCAGACCAGAGCTGCAGACGGTAATTTTGTTGCCGGCACTGTAAAAGATACACACGGAGCTACTGATGATGCTCATAATCTTGCAAGTGTTGTAGATAATCAGGTGATACGGACCCATTTGCCTATAAACAGTGCACCAGATTCGCTGATACCCGTTACGGCGACGCTATCTCAGAAGGGGGGAATGGGGTGAGAGAAGAAAGAGGAAAATCGGTAGCGATACTAGGAATCGAGCCAAAATATACTTCGAAGAATGTGCCCCTGAAGATCGGCAGGCCAATAAAGTTTGTGATACTTGCAACGTAACATGTGTTGGATGTAAGAGGAAGCCGGTCGTTGTGGCCGAACGGTTCTGGGCACTTCAGCCCAGAATCGCGCTGTTGCTATGTTCGCAAGTTCGAATCCCGCCTCGGGCATGGATGAGTGTGATGTCCTTAGGTTAGTTAGGCTTAAGTAGTTCTAAGTCTAGGGGACTGATGACCTCAGATGTTAAGTCCCATAGTGCATAGAGCCATTTGAACCAATTTTGAAGTAAGAGGAAGCGCCATGCAAAAAAAGAATTTCGGCAGCGACCAGTGGAACTCAGAGCGTTGTTGTGATTGAGGAATCTCTTGCCAGTGAGGTGCTGCGGCAAGCTTCATCTCTCACAAAGGAAGAACCGGCTAAAATGCGTGGAAAGGCGCCAGGACTCAGTTCGCGCGAAACCCCATGGAAACATAGCTTTCGAAAATGGAGTCAAGCCCTAATTAGCATTAATGTAAGGGAAATAAGTGAGACTACGCCTACTACCATTTGTGATTATGTCGTCAGCATAGTTCCGAGTGTGAATTTTCTGGGAAACGTAAGAGAAACTTTTGTTTTCAAGAAGAGTGCCAAAGGTTGTAACAGAATAGTGAGTCAATGGATACATGGAAGGAAATGCAAACCAGAAGGGGTCGACTGAGCAGGATCATTTTCTGAGAAGAGGTGAATTCTTAAGGAATTTGTTAAGAGGGAAAAGTAGAGCAATGTTATTCTAATAGTTTTTGAGCCGTGGCGCGGCTGGCGCCAGTGTTCTCGCACTTAGAATGGCATCGCTGCCATCGATTGTAGCGTCACCATCTTTGCCTTCCGCGATTCAGGCCGGTGGTCGGGTGGTTAACGGAGAGAGAACAGGGACAGCGTAGTGGATTCGCAGGGTCGGAGGTGGCTTGTTGACGTTTACCGTGAGGCCTGTGGTACGACGCCTGTACGCTATGGGCAGGGTCAGCGAGAGATCCCGGCAGTGACTTAATGGGAGCCGGAGGTGGTCAAATCCAAAAAAATTACGATTTATTTTTTTGCTACCGAAAATTAATTGGAACATCCCTCTTTAATGTAAACTTTGAATTATTGTTCTACCCGCCCTAGAAGTGGAGTTATTACCATTTTCCCCCACGCCTGCAGAGGAAATGGGCGTCCGCTGAATGCATCTAACACACTCTCGTGACTACCTGGCGAACTGCTTGGGATTTTCTCGGCCTGTTAACGCATACAGCGCCTTAAGTTACGCATACAGCGAGTGTGCAAGGGTTGGCTACATTGTTTTCTGTGACAAATATTACCCGTATTTCCTTACAGCTTACTCCTATTTTCCTCAGAATTTCGAACATCTTGCTCCATTTAATTTTGTCGTACACATTTGTTCTTGTTACGATGCCACGTTTTAGTAACCGTTTATATAAGAAGAGGAAGAACGTAGGGAAAAGAAAATTAACACTAATACCAAGTTGCGATACTACAATGAATAAGAGCGCGGAACATCGTCTCTTTGCTGTTTACCGTTTCGAATTAGTTCAGTGTTGCGCCTGTTGGTGGAAGTATTACACTTCTTGTGTAAAGCGGGTAATATGCAGTATGTACAAGGATCAGGAGGGAACAATAAAACCAATTTTTCATGACTTAGCACAGCCAGAATTGTTACAAAAATGTCTACACGGAAAGACGCAGAATCCTAATGAGAGAGTAAACAATTTGACATGGAAAGTGATTCCTAAAAGGGTGTTTGTAAGCATAAAAACACTGCACTTTGGCATTTATGATGCAATAGCAACCTACAACCAAGGGAACAGTGTGAAGTGTGAAGTTCTGAAGGCATTAGGATTTACAGCTGGGGTGAACACTGTACGAGCACTAAGAAATATTGACAGAGAAAGGATAAGAAGAGCAGAAAGAAGAGAAAGGCATATGAAGTATGATGGAACAACAGACCAGAAAAGAAGACAGAAGAGGAAGCTTTTGGAGGATGAAGAAGAAGACCCTGATAATCCATCCTATAGTGCAGGAATGTATTGAGAAACTTTGATAGTCATTTCCCGTAAATTAGAATTTTTCGAATATAAGGAACATTTTCTCAAAATTCACTCAAGCTAGAGAGATGAAATTTTTATACAGCACTCCTAGTGGTCACACTTACATTGTAACACAGCCATTTGGCAATATGTTCAGTAGTTTCAGTTCAGTTTAATTATAAAGCAATTATTTGTAAAAAAATTTGGGTCATTAATAAAAAAAATAATTGGAAGGAAACTAGAAAAGATACTCCAAAATCCCTCTGTCACAACTGCAATACTAAAGCACTCTATATGTAAAAAACTCCCCTTAATGGGACCTCTGGTCTGGTATCGCAGCGGTGCACTGTTGTGTTTTGGGGTTTTTCTGCTGCGAAGACATGTATAGGTTCTTGTTACTCGCCATTGAAATTGAGATGTGTCTATGGCGTGACGGAGGAAATGTGTGATGCTCGCCGCTGTTGCTTGTGAAAACGCTTTGTCTGCCTTGTGTCTCTGCTGGAATTTATGTGAAGTAAATAGCAGATACCACGGCGACGTCTCGCTCTCACACGTTGTTGAATGTATTTCGGAATTACTGAATGGTGAATATATCCCACGTGTAAAGCAAATGAAGCCATTTGCGCCATACTGGGGTACTGTTTTAGTCTGCTTAAATCTGTGTCAGTTATATGTGCATTTACATGCCCTTCTTTAGTTGCAGATGTTATAGAAGTGTGTAAACAGAGATCTGTGTGGAAAGTTGAAACCCTTCCAATAAGTGAATACACTCGAACTCTGTATTACTAAAGGTGCATTTCGATACCAGCACCTACCTTGCGTAATAAGTGTTATTCGGAGGTTGTCATAATACTGTAAGTAATTATTATACACAAAATTGTTTATTATGATTATACTAAGTTGGAGATGTAAGGTCGGTTGTGTGCCGCTGTAAATTACTATTGTCTCTTCTGTGTGGCTGCCTAGCATTGTCAGTGGCTTCAATCATTATTTCTGTCATATTTCGAGTTCTGTATTTGCGGGTTTGCTTAAGCTGACACTGTTAAGTTGAGTGTAAGACCTATAAACAGGCAAGTCAAACTGAGTATTCTATGAGATCAAGACGATATTCTATTACGTGGTACCTTAGTTTGTTATATGTAAGAAGTATTTTACGTGTTATTAATATTCTGCTGTTTGCTTTGTGTAAAGAGGAGCTAAGTCTGTGAAGTAGTCGTTCATATTTTATTAGTGTGTTGTGTTATGCGTTGTGCCTTTCATTTGTTGACTGTTTTTTAAGAAGCTGCAAATTACTCTGTGTATGTCTCAGGTAGCTGAAAATAACGTGTTTACGGGGGTCGCGTCCTGACGAGGTTGACAGTGGCCCTTTTTACTACGGCACATCCGGCTACCCTCCTTCAGTACATTTGACTCGCTTATATCGTTACTACGTTTGTCGAGTGGAATTAGGGCTTACTGTAATCACCTTGTATGTTGAAGTTAAGTATCCCTTTACCAGAGCGCGAACCTTCGTGGATACATTCGTATCCTCATCTGTAAAGACTGATAATGTTATTCGTTTGTTCTCTTCACATGTAAGATTATTTATCTTGTTATATTTAATGTCAGTAAAATGTAAGCGTTAGTGAGGTCCGAATAGGGACGTTGTAGTCTCCTCTTGTGGAAACAAATTTAAATGATTTTTTTCCTTGTTTTAAGTAGCCTTTAGATGCGTACATTTTGCCTCCATGTTTGGTGTTTTCATGGCTTCCACGTTAATTAAAATTACAATTTAGGTAAATTTGGCAACGGAGGGGTTTCGTGTATTTATTAGTTGCTAAGTGGATCCTAAGTGCAGGAAACCTACCAGTTTTCTTATGAGACGATGCACTGTAGTAATAGATATGTGTGCCAAGCAAGTTCATGGAGCTGATTACAACGCAAGAAGAACATGTTGCGATGGAAAAATGTTACAGAATGTGTAACAATACCATAAAGAAACTTCCTCGCAGATTAAAACTGTGTGCCCGACCGAGACTCGAACTCGGGACCTTTGCCTTTCACAGGCAAGTGCTCTACCATCTGAGCTACCGAAGCACGACTCACGTCCGGTACTCACAGCTTTACTTCTGCCAGTACCTCGTCCCCTACCTTCCAAACTTTACAGAAGCTCTCCGTTTCATATCAGCGCACACTCCGCTGCAGAGTGAAAATCTCACTCTGAAATACCATAAAGATCGACGCAACCAAGCCGTAATGGTAAATGTCTATACTCAGGGTACCGTTATGCTTCTGACTCTACTTTGTGCAACCTCCTGACTGAAAACCGCCCACCCACCTGGACTCCCAGCGCATCTGTTGGCGTTCAGCTGGGTTAATCTTAGTAAACAACCAACGGCCATTGTCGTTTTCGCTAGATTAATGTGCGGAGAAACAAAACGTATTCTAGTTTTACGTCATAATGTGAAATGTGTTTTCGAGTGCCATCCCAAGAGTTGTACACGGTCTACGATCCGACGAACAAGATTCACTGAGTAGGCAATGCATGTTGCGCCACCATTTTGCGTCTCCTAGCAGAAAATTCGGAAGCCACAGTACAGTAACCAGTTAGAAGGTCTCACTTAAGACACAGTAAGCGGACTACGCTGAAATGTAGTAATTGTTTCTGCAAGGCTAAAATTGTATGCACTGTGAAGTTGCTGACACAACAGGGAAGCTGGGGCAATGACGTCGCGCTGGCAAAACACGGTAACATCTTGCATCTCGATTTTGTTGCCACTCAAGAGTGTGCAAGTGCTACTGTTTTAGTATCAATAGGAGGGCAGACACGCACTCATACTGCCACGGTCATCGTCAGTTAGCACCAGCAACAAGCAACGAGGGGAGGTCTATGCCAGTCTACGCCATGAAATGTTCGAGCGAGCTTTCATCGCCACTGTATTCACTATCTGCGGGCTTTCTGTCTGCACTAAATCTACGAGGGCAGTTCAATAAGTAATGCAACACTTTTTTTTTCTCGATCAATTTTGGTTGAAAAAACCGGAAATATCTTGTGGAATATTTTCAAACATTCCCGCTTCGTCTCGTATAGTTTCATTGACTTCCGACAGGTGGCAGCGCTGTACGGAGCTGTTAAAATGGCGTCTGTAACGGATGTGCGTTGCAAACAACGGGCAGTGATCGAGTTTCTTTTGGCAGAAAACCAGGACATCTCAGATATTCATAGGCGCTTGCAGAATGTCTACGGTGTTCTGGCAGTGGACAAAGGCACGGTGAGTCGTTGGGCAAAGCGTGTGTCATCATCGCCGCAAGGTCAAGCAAGACTGTCCGATCTCCCGCGTGCGGGCCGGCCGTGCACCGCTGTGACTCCTGTGATGGCGGAGCGTGCGAACACACTCGTTCGAGATGATCGACGGATCACCATCAAACAACTCAGTGCTCAACTTGACATCTCTGTTGGTAGTGCTGTCACAATTGTTCACCAGTTGGGATATTCAAAGGTTTGTTCCCGCTGGGTTCCTCGTTGTCTAACCGAACACCATAAAGAGCAAAGGAGAACCATCTGTGCGGAATTGCTTGCTCGTCATGTGGCTGAGGGTGACAATTTCTTGTCAAAGATTGTTACAGGCGATGAAACATGGGTTCATCACTTCGAACCTGAAACAAAACGGCAATCAATGGAGTGGCGCCACACCCACTCCCCTACCAAGAAAAAGTTTAAAACCTTACCCTCAGCTGGTAAAGTCATGGTTACAGTCTTCTGGGACGCTGAAGGGGTTATTCTGTTCGATGTCCTTCCCCATGGTCAAACGATCAACTCTGAAGTGTATTGTGCTACTCTTCAGAAATTGAAGAAACGACTTCAGCGTGTTCGTAGGCACAAAAATCTGAACGAACTTCTCCTTCTTCATGACAACGCAAGACCTCACACAAGTGTTCGCACCCGAGAGGAGCTCACAAAACTTCAGAGGTCTGTTCTTCCTCATGCACCCTACAGCCCCGATCTCGCACCGTCCGCTTTCCATATTTTTGGCCCAATGAAGGACGCAATCCGTGGGAGGCACTACGCGGATGATGAAGAAGTTATTGATGCAGTACGACGTTGGCTCCGACATCGACCAGTGGAATGGTACCGTGCAGGCTTACAGGCCCTCATTTCAAGGTGGCGTAAGGCCGTAGCATTGAATGGAGATTACGTTGAAAAATAGTGTTGTGTAGCTAAAAGATTGGGGAATAACCTGGTCTATTTCAATGCTGAATAAAACAACCCCTGTTTCAGAAAAAAAATGTGTTGCATTACTTATTGAACTGCCCTCGTATATGCTGCTGATTTGGTGCCCACCAACCGGTGGGCCACCTGCTGGCTAACTACCGACCACTGCTGTCTGCTTTTTCTGGAGGTCCAGGGTTGAAGCTTGGACCATCCAGGTGCCCAGACTGTGCGGGAAACGCTGTCACTGGAGCCATCTAGCTCCGCGGACGTCATCGCCTTTGCGGGTAAACACTGTTGTTGATCATTGCGAGGGAAACACTAATTAGGACCGTTAATGCCTTTGCCAGCACAAGACACTGCTATGGGCTGCCATCGACCTTACTGGGGCTACACTTCGATTCTGCACACCCTGCTGTGTCTTGCGCTAAGCTGGGTATTCGTTCCACCTGTCATGGCTGTCTACGCTGGCCGCTATTTTCTGCCCTCTACGGGACATGTGTCGTCACCGTGACCGCTGCAGTGCTGACTGCTTCACCTTGCCCGGTTGCCGCTCGCTGGCTAAGACAACACGCAATTGCTGAGTTAAGCACACTTCACTGGACAAGTGCAGCTCACGACGTGGGGTGTTTGGCCGCTGTTGATGAATTTAGACATGGAATGGGAAGAATGTTAGCTGTTTTATGACGGGATGTCGGGCATCACCTGATATCTACCCACCACACTACTGCAGCCATACATGGGGCACTGAACTGCAGACCTTCCTGAGAAGTAGCAACGTACCAGTACCACACACAGTGGAGGTCATCCCTCTTCGACCTCAACAGCTTATAAAGAGATGTACAATGTGTTTACGAGCATCGCCCTGTTGAAAAATGGCAGCAGGTTAATTTCACATGAGAGGTAACACATGAAGAAGCAGAGTCAAATACCACTGTTCTCTGAGAGTTCCTCAATGACCAGCAGCTCTAACCTCATATCGCACCCAGAGTCCCTAGCAACTATGACACAAGGAGTAACATTTCTGTACCACTTCCAATCCATTTGTGGAATGAATTAGCAAAGCAGTGTTGAATAGTATTAGTAGAAAACAGTTTTGGTTGCAATTTTAGTTTTCTTATTTATCAACTACGCGTTTCACCTTTTTTTAGGCATCTTTAGGCTGATCTTAATTTGGTATTTCTTAGGACGATCCATTAGACAGTGTAGCTAAAGTGCATCGTCGAGTACATCACGCCAACATGGCCTTCGTTAACATCACTAAATTCTTTCTAGATGTACGTGACTCAAAACCTGCATAAAGTGTTCACGTTCAACATGAGCCAATAATGTATTAAGATGGGGCTTAAGTAGTTAGCATAATGCACCACAGCGTCGTGTGCTAGTACTGACGCCTAATACAGAATCACATTAGATCAAATGAGGTGATTCTTTATTGTGCTGAACTTACTGAGCTTAATTCCTATATATTTGCTCTAGCCATATGTGTAACTGAAGTGACTAACTTGCGCTATAGTCTCCTGAGTTACCACTATTCTGGTTCTTACTTGTTTCAGTAACTAAATTCCTTGCATAAGGTATTCTTTATTTGCTAGGATCACTGGGTAGTCAGCATATAGCAAGTTATTTAAAAGAGTCCTCCTACCTGGGAATTACCTTTTTGAAATTCTGTTTTCCATATTCGGATTATTTTATGTATGTACATATAAAACAGCCGGCCGGAGTGGTCGTGCGGTTCTATGCACTACAGTCTGCATCAGAGCGACCTCTACGGTCGCAGGTTCGAATCCTGCCTCGGGCATGGATGTGTGTGATGTCCTTAGGTTAGTTAGGTTCAATTAGTTCTAAGTTCTAGGCGACTGAAGACTTCAGAAGTTAAGTCACATAGTACTCAGAAAATTTAAAGAATTACATATAAAACAAAGTTGCGGTGGTACAGCGGCATTGTCGTATTCCTATGTTAGTTGGTATCTCGTTAGTTATTTTTACATTGACATCTGGGGTGCTAGTGGTGTTGTAATACAAGCTTCGTATCGTATTTATTTGGTGTTTACGATATCCGCTATTCGTATCTTCCAAAGTTACTCACTATTGACATTACCGAAAGCTTTCTTCGATAAAAGTAATTTGTGTTTCTTTATTACATTTTCTACGTTTTTGTATTATCTGCTGTAACATAAATAGTGCGTCTATCGTAAAGCGTCCTTTCCTAAAAACCCTTTTGCTCCTCATGAAGTACTGCTTCAATTATGTTTGTAGGTCGTGTGTTTAAAATCTCAGCATAAATCTTGCATACTGAGTTCAGCAACGTATGCCTCTTTAGTAACTACATAGGCTTTCCCATCCTTTTTTTAAAAAATATTATCACTCTAGCCGTCTTCCAATGTTTGGGGATAGTTCTGCTCTTCCAAAGTTAGTTTAAGACATGTTTCAGTCGTAGATGTATCCTCATTCCTCCATAATTCAGCAATTCAATTTTGATACCATTTTTTCCTGTCACTTTTCTGATCTTAAGTGAAGTTACGACAGATGTTATTTCGTGTGATTCTACTTAATTTAATGGCTTCTCATCTATTGTTTTAATTCAGTTTTTCGTGCTGTATATCATACAATAATACTTTGTAATAATTTATACAGTTCTTCTTTAGTATTTTTGATTTGTATCTTCTTTTCATCTGTTGTGTTTAAAGATTTTTAAACCTTTTAGGCAGGTCTCGATATTAGAAATAAATCTATCCGAATGTATTTCTGACGTGCTTTCCTTACTACACATTCAGCAATATTTCTTCTCTCCTTATTGGATAGCATCTTTTCAGCACATTTTCTATATGCACCCTTTTTTTCTTCAACAACATTCCTTATATCCTCATCATTTTCTTTTCTGTGATTGTTACATCATCGATATCCCTGTCTTTCCTACCTCTTTTTGGGAAATTGTTCTGACATGCCATGATGATACTTTAATATATCCCTTGATCTACTTGCGATTATTGTCTTTTCATCTTTGCCAGTGACCTTTGAGACTGTTCTATTTCCTGAGCTCCTTGTGGTAGTAGGAGTAGTGTGTGCCTTCCAAGAGTTGGTTACCAGCCATCTGCTCAAAACCCTTTCTAGGACGGTCCAGGGATATCTGTCTGGATTATCTCCCATGGCCTATTTGTTCTGGTTACTTAAAGGCACCGGAAAACTCGCTCTCCATTCTCTCCCATTGTCAACACAACGTGCAGCCACTGTAAGCTATGCACTGAGCAGGGGTCAGGCGACTCATGTCCTGCTGGACGTGGGAGTTCTGTTTTCTGGCAGAGCTGCCGAGAATTCTTCAACGTCTGGTTCATTCTTCAAATTTTAGTGTATATTTGCTTGGAGAAATCACAATGAAATTCACATAGAGAAATAAAGTAGTATCTGGCTGCAGGACGTTTTATAAACTTTTCTGTATGAAACTGTTAATGACATAAGGCTACGCTAACACCATCCAGTAAGGTGGATACTCAAGGCACAAATAAATATGATATGTTAATTCGGACTAAGAGTAAATGATCTGCACTGGAGTGGTTCTGAAATACTTTCCAAGTTATTGAGTTGCTTCATACCTCACAGCGTGAAGCATACTGAAGGCTTTAGCGATAGCTGTAATGAGTAAAGCGAGAGCTACCTTTGTTGTAAAATGGTTCCTGTGGGCTTTGGACATTAAAATGAGCATTGCAGTTAATCGTAAGGACTTGGAGAGCGGGTATCGTTTCAATCTCGATGCGTTAACACCTCTGACCGCTTCGTCTGTCCCAGAGTGCTGTAGACGTGTTGACGTGGGATCTCTGTCACTTCCACAAAGTGCTCCTGGCGTGGTCGCCGCCTTGACCCACACTTGTTCGTTTTACACATGTGCCCACCCAATTACGTTTCCTGCTTTTGGTGTGTTAATGCACAGCAGTCAAGTCGAGCTTTTATACATTCGGCGAGCTCCGTTAGGGTCCTCGTTTCTGCTGGTTGCCAGTTGTGGTCATGTTTTTATGATTTCGTATTCGGTTTCGATTGAGACTAATTATCGTGAATAAACAGGCAAGCCGCCACCATTTTACAGAAAAGAAAATCTTCGAAAGACTTCCTTGACAGCAACAACTCTCCGACACGACCTCAAAACAACAGCCCTGAGATGTATACATAGAGTACGAAAAACCAGCTGTTATCTACGTGACACGGAAATTCTTTGGAACAATCGGAAGTGAGAGCGAAATGTTAGGAGTAGGAGCACATTTCAGGGACACGTCTAAATTGAATGAAAGTGATTTCCATCCATTTATGAATTTGTTTCAATATACAGCATTAGGACACAAAGGTGGATTTGGGATAGAGTTTGGCAATCTACCACTGCTCCTGATACTTCATACGAAACTATCTGATGAAATCTGTACCAAGTTCAACCAACAAAGTTTATTCATACGTCAAAGAAAAACGACACACTCAGGTATTCCTTGACTATGAGATGAAAGAAAACGGATTTGAGAAACTGCAACCCTTCGTTGCTATTTGTATGCTAAAAGCTTCTATGAAAAAGATTTAAGTTATCGAACCGTACACAGGGTGGTCTGAGCTGTGACTGATAGTCGTTGTCTTCACTGAGAGCTCACCGTTACTTGTCGAACAGCTCACAGCTCTTTCCTCCATAGTTCGCACATCAACTGTCGCTTGACTTTGTTGTAGGGCTCAGGGTGGGGGGGGGGGGGGGAGAGAGGGAGGCAGGGAGCTGCCAGCCACAGCGTTCAGCATTTTCTATGACCGTTTCCGTTGAGGTGTTACCTCAGATCATTATTATTACAATTTTTTTGTGAGTCGGCAGTCTTCTGACTGGTTCAGTGCGACTCGACAGGAATTACTCTCTTGTGCCTACCCTTCGTCTCAGAGTAGAACTTCCACAATATGTCCTCAACTATTTGTTCGTTGTTTTCCTATCACAGCCCTCCACTACAACCCTTACCCTTTCCAGCTCCCGACTGTTCCATCAAAGCTGTTCGCTGATGTCTAAACACAACTCTTAAGATCCTGTGAATTCGTATAGTCAGTGTTTTCCAAACAACCCCTTCTTCGCCGATTTTTCAGAGAACCACCTCACGTTGTCATTCAACCCAGTTTTAAACGTCCTTCTGTAGAACTACTTTTCAAAAACTCCTCACAGTCTGTCACAGACCATTATTAACTACCATACAATGCTGTACTGCAGACGTACTATCTTAGGAGCTTCTTCTTCAAAGTAAGGCTGTTTCTTGACGCTAGTAGACTTCTCCTTACCAAGGGAAGCCCGCTTCATCTGTGCCGTGATTTCGCGACGCAGGGAATGTTCCGCCCCGACTCAGCAAGTAGGGCCAAAGCTGTGGCATTTTCTCGTACTGCCGGGACAACGCTGGTATGAAGAGCGAAGCTTGCGCTACCGCCACAGTTAACAACTTGGCGGCCACGATAAGAGAAGGGTAGTCTTGCTGGGAAGCACAGGCTCAGGCTAGACTGGAAACGTAATGCCTGTGGAGGTGAGTGGCACCTGGAGACTGGTGACAGCCAGAGGGCCGCGAAGAACATAGTGCCACGCATGGTCTCCTTCTGGTTCCCATGAAGACAGTGCCTGGAGTGCTTGGCCGTGATTGAGACAAGTATTGTGTGCCCTGTACAGGAGACTGCTCAAGGGAGCTTCCAGGTCTTGGAGTGAGAGAGTCGCAGTACCTGATAATACATGGACTACTTGGCATGACACAGTCACTTAAGTCAGTTGTGCGCTACTCGTATTTTGAAACATTGAGGATAACTTGGCTCTACTGACCTACTGGAGACGTTCTGTATTATTGCGTATTGTATTTATATTGAACTAACGAACCCAACAATGATCCACAATCGACAAATATATATGTGAAATACACTACTGGCCATTAAAATTGCTACACCAAGAAGATATCCAGATGATAAACGGGTATTCATTTGAAAAATATATTGTATTAGAACTGACATGTGATTACATTTTCACGCAATTTGGGTGCATAGATCCTGAGAAATCAGTACCCAGAACAACCACCTCTGGCCGTAATAACGGCCTTGAACGCCTGGGCATTGGGTCAAACAGACCTTCGATGGCGTCTACAGGTACAGCTGCCCATGCAGATTCAACACTATACCACAGTTCATCAAGAGTAGTGACTGGCGTATTGTGACAAGCCAGTTGCTCGGCCACCATTTACCAGGCGTTTCCAATTGGTGAGAGATCTGGAGAATGTGCCCTGTTATTTTGGGCTCAAGGTAGGAGGAATCCTCAAGTCGTCTACTTTGTAGTCACCAGTTTTGATGCTACGTTTATTATTAACTTCATTTTCTGTGTCCAGAATGGCCCGTACAGGACCTGCAGACTGCGGTCGGGCGTTATCCTGCTGAAAAGTAGGGTTTCGCAGGGATCGAATGAAGGGTAGAGCCACGGGTCGTAACACATCTGAAATGTAACGTCTACTGGTCAAATTGCCGTCATTGTGAACAAGAGGTGACTGAGACGTGTAACCAATGGCACGCCATACCATCACGCAGGGTGATACGCCAGTATAGCCATGACGAATATACGCTTCCAATGTGTGTTCACCGCGATGTCGCCAAACACGGATGCGACCATCATGATGCTGTTAACAGAACGTGGATTCATAGGAAAAAATGACGTTTTGCCATTTGTGCACCCAGTTCGTCGTTAAGTACACCGTCGCAGGCACTCCTGTCTGTGATTCAGCGTCAAGGGCAACCGTAGCGATGGTCTCAGAGCTGATAGTGCATGCTGCTGCAAACATCGTCGAACTGTTCGTGCAGATGGTTGTTGTCTTGCAAACGTCTCCTTCTGTTTACTCAGGGATCGAGACGTGGCTGCACGATCTGTTACAGCCATGCGGATAAAATGCCTGTCATCTCGACTACTAGTGATACGAGGCCGTTGGGATCCAGCACGGCGTTCCGTATTACCTTCCTGAACCCACCGATTCCATATTCTGCTAACAGTTATTGGATCTCGACCAACGCGACCAGCTATGTCGCGATACGATAAACCGCAACAGCGATAGGCTACAGTCCGACGTTTACCAAAGTCGAAAACGTGATGGTACGCATTTCTCCTCTTTACACGAGGCATCACAACAACGTTTCACCAGGCAACGCCGGTCAACTGCTGTTTGTGAATGAGAAATCAGTTGGAAACTTTCCTCATGTCAGCACGCTATAGGTGTCGCCACCGGCTCCAACCTTGTGTGAATGCTCTGTAGCACGTCATCTTCTTGGTGTAGCAATTTTAATGGCCAGTAGTGTAGATACCCGTCCAAATCTCTTTCTTCTCTCTCTCCACTCTCTCTGTCCATCTCCTTTTCTTCCTCCCCAGTCCTCTCCACCTCCTCCTGTTCAACCTCTTATGGGAGAAACAATTTGTCTTAATGGAGTAAATGTCCCTCTGCTGTAGTGGAAAATAACTGTGAGAAGGAAAATGGAACCACACATTTTCGCAGAACACCCTTTCCTCTCTTGCAGTCGGTTTTGACAGAGAAGCTGTTATCTGAATGTATATTAATGTTAAAACCTACATATTTTAAAACTTCATTGCTATAAACTTCATTGCTACAGTTTCACTGTCACACATATTATAAATATCTGCCAGTAGTGTCAGTGTCGTCGTAACTGCCGCCTGCTTCACGTCTGCTGTGCAGCGAGCTACCTTAATTTAAGTATTAATTGTATTTTTCTTACTGGTCACTTCTTCTTCCGTGTGTGTTTGCTTTTGGGAAGCTTTAATTTTCGAGTGCTCTTAATAGTGTTCCATAGATTTCGTGTTTGTTTTGAATACAGTAAGAGAGAGTCCCTTTAGTCAGCCATAGTGCCAGTAGTGTCAGTGTCGTCGTGGCTGCCGCCTGCTTCACGTCTGCTGTGCAGCGAGCTACCTTAATTTAAGTATTAACTGTATTTTTCTTACTTGTCACTTCTTCTTCCGTGTGTGTTTGCTTTTGGGAAGCTTTAATTTTCGAGTGCTCTTAATAGTGTTCCATAGATTTCGTGTTTGTTTTGAATACAGTAAGAGAGAGTCCCTGTTTGTCAACCATAGTGCCAGTAGTGCTAGAGTTTGTTTTCAATACAGTCCAGAGACAGGTAGTGCTATTTTCTTTGTTTTCTACAAGAAGGGGCTAGCAACCACAGTTTAGTGAATAAGCAGCCGCCTTTAGTGAATTAGCAGTCTAGTTAAAGGTTGATTAACTCCCTTCAGTAAATTGTTTCCTTAGGCTGGATAGGATGTGTGACTGCTGTGTACGGACGCAGGAGGAGCTGGCCACTGTTCGCGAACAGCTGAGCGTGTTGATGGCCGCGGTCAGCCATCTTCAGGCTGCTGCCTCGGAGTGTAGCGGCAGTGGGGAGTCTGGTGCGTCGCAAGGTACACCCCAGGTGTTACATGCTTCACCCACTGTCCCTGCTGTCGAGACATCTTCGCGGGTACCGGGCGCGGTTGGGCCACCCTCTCCCCAAGGGGAGTGGCGGGTTCAGCGGCGTTCGCGGCGCACGAGGTGGAAGGTCAATGTGGAGGCTGGCCGTGTGGCATCGCCCGCTCTGCCTGTGAGGGGACATGTGGCTGCTCCTTCAGCAAGGTCCGAGCAGGCACACGGGGGGAGGGGTTTATTAGTTATTGGGAGCTCCAACGTTAGGCGGGTGATGGAGCCCCTTAGGGAAATTGCGAGTAGGTCGGGGAAGAAGGCCAGTGTTCACTCTGTCTGCTTGCCGGGGGGTCTCATCTGAGATGTGGAGGAGGCCCTACCGGCGGCGATAGAGAGCACTGGGTGCACCCGACTGCAAATTGTTGCTCATGTCGGCACCAATGACTCCTGCCGTCTGGGTTCAGAGGTCATCCTCAGTTCGTACAGGCGGTTGGCGGAATTGGTGAAGGCGGAAAGCCTCGCTCGCGGGGTGGAATCAGAGCTAACTATTTGTAGTATCGTTCCCAGAACCGATCGCGGTCCTCTGGTTTGGAGCCGAGTGGAAGGCTTAAACCAGAGGCTCAGACGATTCTGCGGAGATCTGGGGTGCAAATTTCTCGACCTCCGCTATCGGGTGGAGAAATGTAGGGCCTCCTGAATAGGTCAGGCGTGCACTACACGCCGGAAGCGGCTACAAGGGTAGCGGAGTACGTGTGGAGTGCACATGGGGGTTTTTTTAAGTTAGAGAATCCCCTCCCTAGGCCCGACAAGACGCCTCCTGAGACGCGGCAAGATAGGAGTAGGCAAAATGCAACAGGGAATAACAATATTAATGTGCTAATAGTAAACTGCAGGAGCGTCTATAGAAGGGTCCCAGAACTGCTCTCATTAATAAACGATCACAACGCCCATATAGTACTAGGGACAGAAAGTTGGCTGAAACCAGACGTAAACAGTAACGAAATCCTAAACTCAGATTGGAATGTATACCGCAGAGACAGGCTGAACAGTGAAGGGGGAGGCGTATTTATAGCGGTGAGAAGTGCAATAGTATCGAAGGAAATTGACGGAGATCCGAAATGTGAAATGATTTGGGTGAAGGTCGCGGTTAAAGCAGGCTCAGACATGGTAATTGGATGTCTCTATAGGCCCCCTGGCTCAGCAGCTGTTGTGGCTGAGCACCTGAAGGATAATTTGGAAAATATTTCGAGTAGATTTCCCCACCATGTTATAGTTCTGGGTGGAGATTTTAATTTGCCGGATATAGACTGGGAGACTCAGACGTTCATAACGGGTGGCAGGGACAAAGAATGCAGTGAAATTTATTTAAGTGCTTTATCTGAAAACTACCTTGAACAGTTAAACAGAGAACCGACTCGTGGCGATAACATATTAGACCTTCTGGTGACAAACAGACCCGAACTATTTGAAAAAGTTAACGCAGAACAGGGAATCAGTGATCATAAAGCGGTTACGGCATCGATAATTTCAGCCGTAAATAGGAATATTAAAAAGGGTAGGAAGATTTTTCTGTTTAGAAAAAGTGACAAAAACCAGATTTCAGAGTACCTGTTTGCTCAACACAAAAGTTTTGTCTCAAGTACTGATAGTGTTGAGGATCAGTGGACAAAGTTCAAAACCATCGTACAATATGCATTAGATGAGTATGTGCCAAGCAAGATCGTAAGAGATCGAAAAGAGCCACCGTGGTTCAACAACAGAGTTAGAAAACTGCTGCGGAAGCAAAGGGAACTTCACAGCAAACATAAACATAGCCAAAGCCTTGCAGACAAACAAAAATTACGCGAAGCGAAATGTAGTGTGAAGAGAGCTATGCGAAAGGCGTTCAATGAATTCGAAATTAAAGTTCTATGTACTGACTTGGCAGAAAATGCTAAGAAATTTTGGTCTTATGTCAAAGCGGTAGGTGGATCAAAACAAAATGTCCGACACTCTGTGACCAAAATGGTACTGAAACAGAGGATGACAGACTAAAGGCCGAGATACTAAATGTCTTTCTCCAAAGTTGTTTCACAGAGGAAGATTGCACTGTAGTTCCTTCTCTAGATTGTCGCACAGATGACAAAATGGTAGATATCGAAATAGACGACAGAGGGATAGAGAAACAATTAAAATCGCTCAAAAGAGGAAAGCCCTCTGGACCTGATGGGATACCAGTTCAATTTTACACAGAGTACGCGAAGGAACTTGCCCCCCTTCTTGCAGCGGTGTACCGTAGGTCTCTAGAAGACCGTAGCGTTCCAAAGGATTGGAAAAGGGCACAGGTCATCCCCGTTTTCAAGAAGGGACGTCGAACAGATCTGCAGAACTATAGACCTATATCTCTAACGTCGATCAGTTGTAGAATTTTGGAACACGTATTGTGTTCGAGTGTAATGACTTTTCTGGAGACTAGAAATCTACTCTGTAGGAATCAGCATGGGTTTCGAAAAAGACGGTCACGTGAAACCCAGCTCGCGCTATTCGTCCACGAGACTCAGCGGGCCATAGGCACGGGTTCACAGGTAGATGCCGTGTTTCTTGACTTCCGCAAGGCGTTCGATACAGTTCCCCACAGTCGTTTAATGAATAAAGTAAGAGCATATGGACTGTCAGACCAATTGTGTGATTGGATTCAGGAGTTCCTAGATAACAGGACGCAGCATGTCATTCTCGATGGAGAGAAGTCTTCCGAAGTAAGAGTGATTACAGGTGTGCCGCAGGGGAGTGTCATAGGACCGTTGCTATTCACAATATACATAAATGACCTGGTGGATGACAACGGAAGTTCACTGAGGCTTTTTGCAGATGATGCTGTGGTGTATCGAGAGGTTGTAACAATGGAAAATTGTACTGAAATGCAGGAGGATCTGCAGCGAATTGACGCATGGTGCAGGGAATGGCAACTGAATCTCAATGTAGACAAGTGTAATGTGCTGCGAATACACAGAAAGATAGATCCTTTATCATTTAGCATTCGCCCACTGCTTGAATACTGCTCAGCAGTGTGGGATCCGTACCAGATAGGGTTGATACAAGACATAGAAAAGATCCAACGGAGAGCAGCGCGCTTCGTTACAGGATCATTTAGTAATCGCGAAAGCGTTACGGAGATGATAGATAAACTCCAGTGGAAGACTCTGCAGGAGAGACGCTCAGTAGCTCGGTACGGGCTTTTGTCAAAGTTTCGAGAACATACCTTCACCGAAGAGTCAAGCAGTATATTGCTCCCTTCTACGTATATCTCGCGAAGAGACCATGAGGATAAAATCAGAGAGATTAGAGCCCACACAGAGGCATACCGACAATCCTTTTTCCACGAACAATACGAGACGGGAATAGAAGGGAGAACCGATAGAGGTACTGAAGGTACCCTCCGCCACACACCGTCAGGTGGCTTGCGGAGTATGGATGTAGATGTAGATGTAGATGTAGAATGAAACGCTTTCCCTCGTTCAGTATTAAGTATCAAATATACACTCCTGGAAATGGAAAAAAGAACACATTGACACCGGTGTGTCAGACCCACCATACTTGCTGCGGACACTGCGAGAGGGCTGTGCAATCAATGATCACACGCACGGCACAGCGGACACACCAGGAACCGCGGTGTTGGCCGTCGAATGGCGCTAGCTCCGCAGCATTTGTGCACCGCCGCCGTCAGTGTCAGCCAGTCTGCCGTGGCATACGGAGCTCCATCGCAGTCTTTAACACTGGTAGCATGCCGCGACAGCGTGGACGTGAACCGTACGTGCAGTTGACGGACTTTGAGCGAGGGCGTATAGTGGGCATGCGGGAGGCCGGGTGGACGTACCGCCGAATTGCTCAACACGTGGGGCGTGAGGTTTCCACAGTACATCGATGTTGTCGCCAGTGGTCGGCGGAAGGTGCACGTGCCCGTCGACCTGGGACCGGACCGCAGCGACGCACGGATGCACGCCAAGACCGTAGGATCCTACGCAGTGCCGTAGGGGACCGCACCGCCACTTCCCAGCAAATTAGGGACACTGTTGCTCCTGGGGTATCGGCGAGGACCATTCGCAACCGTCTCCATGAAGCTGGGCTACGGTCCCGCACACCGTTAGGCCGTCTCCGCT
Source organism: Schistocerca cancellata (assembly GCF_023864275.1). Lineage (NCBI taxonomy): Eukaryota > Metazoa > Arthropoda > Insecta > Orthoptera > Acrididae > Schistocerca > Schistocerca cancellata. The sequence goes on from NC_064626.1 coordinate 53,582,551, forward strand.
CACGCCCCAACATCGTGCAGCCCGCCTCCAGTGGTGTCGGGACAGGCGTGAATGGAGGGACGAATGGAGACGTGTCGTCTTCAGCGATGAGAGTCGCTTCTGCCTTGGTGCCAATGATGCTCGTATGCGTGTTTGGCGCCGTGCAGGTGAGCGCCACAATCAGGACTGCATACGACCGAGGCACACAGGGTCAACACCCGGCATCATGGTGTGGGGAGCGATCTCCTACACTGGCCGTACACCACTGGTGATCGTCGAGGGGACACTGAATAGTGCACGGTACATCCAAACCGTCATCGAACCCATCGTTCTACCATTCCTAGACCGGCAAGGGAACTTGCTATTCCAACAGGACAATGCACGTCCGCATGTATCCCGTGCCACCCAACGTGCTCTAGAAGGTGTAAGTCAACTACCCTGGCCAGCAAGATCTCCGCATCTGTCCCCCATTGAGCATGTTTGGGACTGGATGAAGCGTCGTCTCACGCGGTCTGCACGTCCAGCACTAACGCTGGTCCAACTGAGGCGCCAGGTGGAAATGGCATGGCAAGCCGTTCCACAGGACTACATCCAGCATCTCTACGATCGTCTCCATGGGAGAATAGCAGCCTGCATTGCTGCGAAAGGTCGATATACACTGTACTAGTGCCGACATTGTGCATGCTCTGTTGCCTGTGTCTATGTGCCTGTGGTTCTGTCAGTGTGATCATGTGATGTATCTGACCCCAGGAATGTGTCAATAAAGTTTCCCCTTCCTGGGACAATGAATTCACGGTGTTCTTATTTCAATTTCCAGGAGTGTATACGTAGCCTATGCCCGTCCAGACGCTTATCAGAGTAATGTTAAAAAATCTTCATGAAATTCGATCACGCGCTTTTAGTGATTTTTCGTAACTACGTCAAACAGCGAGGTGTTTTCATGGAGTAGATTTCCTGTAGACATTTATACATGATACATAACAAACTATGTAGCCTACATCCGCTCAAGTAAAGCGTTGAAGTAGCTTTTTGAAGAACTTGCCGAGAAATCTAACAACAAACAACATTTGGAAATCCTTCTTTTTAAATAGTAGTATAGAATCATTCTGTGTATTTTAGTTTTTCGTTGTGAAATTATCTTCTACCTCTTAAGGGGTTTAGTGTCACACTGTTTATTTTTCTCTCATTAGAGTTTCTTATATTGTAGAGCAACGAAACAATTGTGGATTCTGTAGGGTACGTTTGAGAGTGAACCAGTTATACTGTTAATAAACTATGAGTACTCCTTTTGTCTCACTGTATATTTTTTGGTGGTATTATTTTGTATATCGTTATTACTGTATGAGCATGATTAAGGTTTATCTCATATTTCTTGTCCTCTTTTAAACTATCACCAGTGGAAGCATTTTACTTAGTACTTTAGTGGTATATTTCCGTAATAATACTGTTAAATAGTTTCACTGCCAATGTACAACCGCGCATTCGTAACCATCGGCCACTGCCGCTTCATTGCCAATTGGTTGGCAAACTCCGCTGTATCATTTACACGTCCTCCTTGCTTTGTGTGTGCCCTGCTATTTTGGGCTCAAGGTAGGAGAATTCCTTAAGTCATCTACTTTGTAGCCACCAGTTTTGATGCTACGTTTATTATTAACATCATTTCTGCATCTCCTCACTGGTTTCGTCTTTCTCCGGTTTACTCCCAGTCCACACACTACACTCAAATTATTTTCATGGTAATGCTTCAGAGACAATAATCTCTAACTGAATTACACAGAGGCAAACTTATCATGATCCAGAAACACCAACAACACGAAAATGTAAGAGAATCTATAGGGAAGATTTATGCATTGTCGGAAAATACACATTTTGTTGAACGACAGTCGCGATTGTTTGTTTCCGTTGGTACTCCGTCCTGGCTAATTCCATTTTGGAACTCTTTTGCTTCTATTAAAAGAGTAGATAGTCTCCTCAAATATAAACGAATTCAGATGCGTATATTATGGATTTTATTGACGACAGAGTTTTGCTAATGCCGTTGAGGGAAAGTGGACTTAAATAGCACGTGAATAACTAAGAGGTAGTAACAAACACAGCAGAGGAAGTTAAATGTTTCGCTATATATGGTTATTAAGTCACTGTGGTAGCACGATATGGAACGACGAATCCTTTGATGCCAATTTGAATTATTCCTGACCGACGCACTTTCTGTATTGTAGCAGCATATGACTTTCTGTATGTTATTTATAAAGCTAAATACAGCAGTCTAAATATTTTATGCGTTAGAAAACTGATTTCGAAAGCCCTGCTCTGCACTGAGTGGCAGCACAGTTTACTGTTAGTCCTGAAAAACAAAACATTAAACAGTCGACTGCGTTCCATCTGGCGCCTTGTGAAGTTAATTATGCACTGTATGTATATTTCTCAACAAAGTTTTGCACCTCCCTTGTTACTTGGCTGTGGAGTGCAGTTCTGTGCGACATTGCCGATTGTCTACGGTGCTCAGTCCGTCAACGCGTCCATTTCAAGTATGCGGCATGTTGTGCTGGCAGAAGAGCCAACACCGTGTTACTAGAGCAGGCCGAAATGCACGCGTTTTAGCTCACGCAGGCTGGCGTGAGGAGGAAAGAACTGTACTGACGTGAGGTCTGGAACATGACAAGGAATGAGAATTCAGAAAGCGGACGTAATTAGCTTGACACATCGCTCTTGATGGTACATGGGTAACAATATTATCTGTTCAGAAGACATTGCTAGGTCGTAGCAAATGACGTAGCTGAAGGCTATGCTAAACCGTCGTCTCTGCAAATGAGAGCGTATGTAGTGAACCATCGCTAGCAAAGTCGGCTGTACAACTGGGGCGAGTGCAAGGGAGTCTCTGTAGACTAGACCTGCCGTGTGGCGGCCCTCGGGCTGCAATCACTGATAGTGGCAACACGCGGGTCCCACGTATACTAACGGACCGCGGCCGATTTAAATGCTATCACCTAGCAAGTGTGGTGTCTGGCGGTGACACCACATTCCTCCCCCGCAAATCGGCGAACGGTTGTGGTATAAGGCCTCCGCCCGCCGTGGGGAAGACCCCATGCTGACGTATGCGACAAGGTGGGGAGCATAACAACAGGCGAGGCTGTGCCATCCGCACCCTGCCGTTCGGACCGCAGGGAGCTAGGGAACGCCTGAAAACCTACTCCAGGGTGCACGCCAGCATGCGGTGTATGCGCCCGTAGAGAGACAGGAGGGACCGAAGGGTCGATCTCCATCGGGCCGGGGAACCCGACGGGCGAAGATGACATATGGTCCGGAGCGGGCAAGAGTTCCATGTAGGAGGACAACTGTTCACGGGAAGCGATCGGCGGCGCGTGACCCAGGGAGGTGCTTGGCGGCTGCAGCGACGCGTCCACTGCGGGCGTTGCCTGCGGGAGAGCAGGCGGCAGCGGCGGCGCGTTACCATGGAGCAAAATGGAAGGCAGCGTCGGTAACACCTGGGGCTGAGGCGAGCCAGTAGATGGGACCCTGGGGCGCTGACCGGACGGCACCGTCGCTGAAAGCAGACGGGACGCGGCGGATCACGTGCGACGACAGAGGCGCAGCTGATTGAGATGCTGACGCACCTCACCAGAGGCCCCCAAAACCAGATACAGGGTGTTTCAAAAATTACCGGTATTTTTGAAACGGCAATAAAAACTAAACGAGCAGCGGTAGAAATACACCGTTTGTTGCAATATGCTTGGGACAACAGTACATTTTCAGGCGGACAAACTTTCGAAATTACAGTAGTTACAATTTTCAACAACAGATGGCGCTGCAAGTGATGTGAAAGATATACGTAGAAGACAACACAGTCTGTGGGTGCGCCATTCTGTACGTCGTCTTTCTGCTGTAAGCGTTTTCTGTTCACAACGTGCAAGTGTGCTGTGGACAACATGGTTTATTCCTTAGAACAGAGGATTTTTCTGGTGTTGGAATTCCACCGCCTAGAACACAGTGTTGTTGCAACAAGACGAATTTTCCAAAGGAGGTTTAATGTAACCAAAGGACCGAAAAGCGATACAATAAAGGATCTGTTTGAAAAATTTCAACGGACTGGGAACGTGACGGATGAACGTTCTGGAAAGGTAGGGCGACCGCGTACGGCAACCACAGAGGGCAACGCGCAGCTAGTGCAGCAGGTGATCCAACAGCGGCCTCAGGTTTCCGTTCGCCGTGTTGCAGCTGCGGTCCAAATGACGCCAACGTCTACATATCGTCTCATGCGCCAGAGTTTACACCTCTATCCATACAAAATTCAAATGCGGCAACCGCTCAGCGCCGCTACCATTGCTGCACGAGAGACATTCGCTAACGATATAGTGCACAGGATTGATGACGGCGCTATGCATGTGGGCAGCATTTGGTTTACTGACGAAGCTTATTTTTACCTGGACGGCTTCGTCAATAAACAGAACTGGCGCGTATGGGGAACCGAAAACCCCATGTTGCAGTCCCATCGTCCCTGCATCCTCAAAAAGTACTGGTCTGGGCCGCCATTTGTTCCAAAGGAATCATTGGCCCATTTTTCAGATCCGAAACGATTACTGCATCACGCTATCTGGACATTCTTCATGAATTTGTGGCGGTACAAACTGCCTTAGACGACACTGTGAACACCTCGTGGTTTATGCAAGATGGCGCCCGGCCACATCGCACGGCCGACGTCTTTAATTTCCTGAATGAATATTTCGATGATCGTGTGATTGCTTTGGGCTATCCGAAACATACTGGAGGTGGCGTGGATTGGCCGCCCTATTCGCCAGACATGAACCCCTGTGACTTCTTTCTGTGGGGACACTTGAAAGACCAGGTGTACCGCCAGAATCCAGAAACAATTGAACAGCTGAAGCAGTACATCTCATCTGCATGTGGAGCTATTCCGCCAGACACGTTGTCAAAGGTTTCGGGTAATTTCATTCAGAGACTACGCCATATTATTGCTACGCATGGTGGATATGTGGAAAATATCGTACTATAGTGTTTCCCAGACCGCAGCGCCATCTGTGGTTGAAAATTGTAACTACTGTAATTTCGAAAGTTTGTCTGCCTGAAAATGTACTGTTGTCCCAAGCATATTGCAACAAACGGTGTATTTCTAACGCTGCTCGTTTAGTTTTTGTTGCCGTTTCAAATATACCGGTCATTTTTTAAACACCCTGTACATAGCGCGTCCGAGGCAGCGAAGAATGCGCCCTTCGAGCCAACGCCTTGAGCCTCGATTGTGGCAGTAGTAGACAACGTCGCCTGGGGCAAAAGCAAGGTGTCTGCCGCTGCACAGGAACCGGATGCGGCGGATGTAACAAAGACATCAAGGTTCGATGAGGGCAACTGTGGAGCAACTCAGCTGGCGAGCGACCATCTCGGGGCTGAGAGCGATACGAGGACAAAAAGAGCAATAACGCGTCCTCCCGATAATGCGACTCTTTCAGCTTCAACATCTGTGACTTGAAACTCCTGACCAATCGTTCAGCGGCACCGTTCGACTGTGGCGAAAACGGCTCGGACGTCAGACAATGAATACCTTTGGCTTTGCAGAATGACTGAAATTCTGCGGACACGTATTGTGGGCCATTGTCGGAAACAATTGTCAGTGGAAGACCTTCAATGCAAAAGATAGCAGATAACGTTTGGATGGTGGCAGATGATGTCGTGGAAGACATCCGGTTAACAAAAGGAAAATTACTGAATGAATCTGTCAGAACCAACCGTCGAGCATTCCAGAATGGACCATAAAAATGGAAGAGTAAGCTTTGCCAAGGGAAAGTGGCTTGTGGCCATGCAAAAAATTTCTGCAGTGTTGCTGATTGTTGTTCGGCACACACCATGCAAGAAGAGCACATATTCGTAATCGCGGCATCGATTCCGAACCAAGTACAGTGCTGACATGTAAGTTGTTTCGTTTTCAGTACATCCCACTGTCTTTGGTGGAGAAGCTTTAAGAGAGGACTGTAACGAACGTGGGACCACGACCCTGGACTGGTCATTATCAGAACGCAACAGCAAAACACCACGTCAAACAAAAATTCTCTCCTTGTGAGCAAACAATCGGCGAACCAACGTGTCCCAGATCCATGACTTTGACAAGGGCCAATGCGTAGCAACAAACCGCAGAACGGTAGCAAGGACAGAGTGGGCAGTTGTGGCTGTAGCTACACGACGAAAATCAATCGGAAACGATTCGACCACGTCATCGGTTTCCGAATCAATGAACTTGCAAGCCAGTTCGGAGAAATCGAATGCCCTATCCCCAGCAACAAGCAAACAGGACAACGCATCGGCGTTTTCGTGCTTAGCAGTGGACTGATACAAGATATCGTAGTGGTACTGCGAGAGGAAAATAGCCCAGCGAATGAATTTCTGCGCTGTACGTGGAGGTACAGGCTTGGTCGGATGAAAAAGCGATGTCAAAGGTTTCTGGTCTGTGATTATGGTAAAGTTACGACCATACAAGAAGTAATGAAACTTTGTAACACGAAATACGAGAGCCAATGCTTCTTTCTCGATCTGTGAATAAATTCTTTGCTCAGGCGAGAGCAATTTGGACGCAAAGGCAATAGGGCGATGGTGCGAGCCATATTTGTGCTCAAGCACAGCACCGATTCATCCAAAATCAACAAAAGGGGCTTCTGGGGATCGAATGGCGTATGGAAAGTGTTGGAAAGCAAAGCCGATTTCAACGGGCGAAAGGCGCCTTCGCATTCTGTCGTCCAGACAAACGGAACACCTTTACGGCGTAAGCGATGAAGCGGAGCTGAAATGGAAGAGGCATGCGGCACATATCTGTGATAATAAGTGATTCTTCCCTGCACACTCTGTAGCTGCTTCAAATTCTGCGGGGAAGGCAAGTCTTGTATGGCACGGAGGTGCGTGGGACTGGGATGTATGCCTTGGGCATTGAGTACATGGCCTAGGTGTGGCAAGACACAAGCAAAAAACACACATTTGTTCATCCGTAAGCGAAGAGCATTTTCTCGCGAGACCTGAAATAATGTTCTGAGATAGGCTAAATGTTCTTCTTCCGTCTTTCCGGAGATCACAATATCGTCCAGATAGTGTTCTGCAGTAGGGACCGATGCACAAACAGTTTGTAGATAGTGCTGAAACAATCCAGGGGCGGATGCACACCCAAATGGCAGTCGTTTGAATTGATACAAACCAAGATGCTTGTTAACCACCAAAACGCGTTGGGATTCTTCGTCCACCAGTATTCGCAAGTACGCATCTGCTAGGTCCAACTTCTAAAAATATTTGCCTGGGCACAGTTTGTCAAAAAGATCTTACGGGCGGGGTAAAGGAAAAGTTGGAATCACTCGTTGTGGATTCAGTGTTGCCTTGAAGTCCACACAAAGTCTCAATTTTCCTGAAGGTTTTGGCAAAATTACTAAGGGTGATGCCCAGAGAGAAGCCTGCACATGTTCAATTACACCTTGTGATTCCAAATCTTGTAATGGTTTTGCTACCTCATCACACAATGCGTGGGGAGCATTGCGCGCTCTCAAAATTTTCAGTAGCGTGTTTACTTTCAGTTCCAAATGTGCTTTATAGTTCTTAGTGCAACCGAGGTCCGGGGCCAAAATGTCTGCAAATTCTTCACATAGACGAGAAAAACTGTGTGAAGCGCCAGTCTGCTTCACGGATAGGACCTGTTTTACTATAGACAGATTAAACAACTTAAATAAATCTAAACCAAACAAGTTCACTGCAGAAGAAGAACGAAGGACGTAAAATGACACAAGTGTTGTTTGTCCTTTCTGTGTTGCAAGAAGGCTGCACTGTCCTAACACAGGGATCTCTTGATCAGAATTGCTAGTTAACTTAACATTTGCGGCTCGCAATGGAGGTGTGCCCAGCAGTTTGTAAGTGTTGTGATTTATCAGTGAAACTGCAGCTCCGGTATTGAGCTGGAATGGTATCACTTTGCCGTTAATGCCAAAGTCTGCAAAACGTTTATTGTCCTGCTGACGACCAGAGCGACTGGCTCGTGCAACGTGAACTGACACTGGTACATAATCACTTGCCACTTGACGGGTGTGCCGGGCGATGTCGAAGCACACTATTTGTGAGACGAACACAGTCACTGTTAGAGAGAGTGGCACTGGGCGGAGTGGAATGAGCGACATGAATTTCCATGGGCGAAGTTTCATGAGCCTGAGTATCCTTGGTTCGATTCCGATTCCAGCACGAAGCAAAAGGCCTGGAAGGGTTTTGAGGTTTCGATCTGAGCTTTTTCTCGCAAACACTCTGAACATGTCCTTTTTTATTACAGTAAAAGCAAATAGCTTGGCGTAACGGGCAATTCTCACGCGAATGTCTAGTAGAGCACCGCAGGCATGATTTAAGCACTGCATTTGCTTGCTGGCGTGGCACACGTGGCTGAGAGCCTGGATGTAGCGGAGCGGCCGGGCACGAGGGCTGTTTACAGCTACGTGCAGCTCGCCCGGTGGGCCGTTTAACATGACACACAGCCCGCGAAGTTCCAAATGATTCCTGAGCAGAGTCAAGTGTGTCCTGCCGATCCAATATGTCCTTCACTTGTTTAAGGGAGGGATTAACTAGCATCAAAATCTGTTCCCTTATACGAACATCAGAAACGTTCTGTGCAATTGCATTACGTACCATAGTATCTGAATATGGAAGCCACATTGACACTCAAAAGCACAATCCCTAGTAAGGATTTGCAAGGTTGCGACCCAATTCTGATTAGTCTGACCGGCCGTACGTTTTGTACGAAAGAAGGTGTTGCATTGGACAAGTACATTGACTGAGTCTTTGAAATATGTATCAAATGCAGACAAAATTTCGTCGTAGGACAGAGTTGCTACGTCGCGTCAGGGAAATAATTTGACTATCACACAGTAGGTTTGCACACCAACAGATGACAAAAGAAAAGGCTGCCGCTCGTTACCTTAAACTCTGTAGGCGGCGAGATGGAATCCAAATTGGCGTGACCACTCCATCCAGCTTTCCAGTGCAGCATCAAAAGGTCTGAAGGTCGGTGCAACTGCTTGTTGTGGCTGTGTTAGCGGTGGAGCGGCGGCTGCCGCATCGTTTTGCATCGCACATTGACCCCGGACGAGCTGTTCAAGGGCATCTAGTAAGGCCTGCGTCTGCTGATTCTGTTAGCGATAAAATTCGGACAGTACAACTGAAGATTGTGGCGAAGCCATTACACAATTAAATCAGAGCAGTGGCAATGACAATCGTCAATATAGTTAAGAACACCGTTTTCACTCGTCACCAATGTTGTGTTGGCTGAAGAGCCAACACCGTGTTACTACAGGAGGCCGAAATGCACGCATTATAGCTAATGCAGGCTGGCGTGGGGAGGGCAGAACTATAATGACATGAGGTCTGGAACATGACAAGGAATTAGAATTCAGAATGCGGACGTAATTAGCTTGACGCTTAGCTTTAATCCATTAATGATGAACGTCCCTCTTTACGGTACATAATTCACAACATCATCTGTTCAGAAGACATAGTAACTGAATATGGCGCTATGCTAGGTCGTAGCAAATGATGTAGATGAAGGCTATGCTAAACTGTCGTCTCTACAAATGAGAGCGTCTGTAGTCAGTGAACCATCGCTAGCAAAATCGGCTGTACAACTGGGGCGAGTGCTAGGGAGTCTTTGTAGACTAGACCTACCGTGTGGCGGCGCTCGGTCTGCAATCACTGATAGTGCCGACACGCGAGTCCGACGTATACTAACGGACCACGGCCGATTTAAAGACTACCACCTAGCAAGTGTGGTTTCTGGCGGTGACACCACACGGTATGCAAGCATTGTCACTCTGTGGCTAGGAAGACAGTCAGGAGGGGAAGTCTTCCACCTACCCCATTCAGCCATTTATTCACTACTGTGAGACTTAAAACATTGGAAATCTACCCCAGGAATGGAGGGGCAATTAAAATCACTCCCCACTCTTATTAACACAAAAAAAATTATCTAGGAAGTGTCTTTGTAAGTAAGTTTATTTATGGCATTTATGTGAGTAAGTATATAATATATATGGTATACAGCTATGAGCATGAGAACAAACAATAAACATTAATGCATTATATATATATATATATATATATATATATATATATATATATATATATATATATAATAGAAATTCATAAGATCGCTTTTGATAAATCCAAGATTCAAAAATACCTCTACTGGAAAATATATGTAGGTCATGTTTGTTTTTACTTTAGTCCTGTTCTTACTAAGTAAACAGGAATCTATTCCACCTTTTATTACACTTCAACGTGCTTAGAGAAAATAAACACCTTAGTCACTGCAAAGCTATTCATAGCTGAATATGGTCATATAACAGTATATTTTGTACAGAAGCATTAAATGTTTTCATATGCTTTTAAGCGGTATTATTACAGATCCTAGGACCGAAAAAATTCTGAGCTGATTATAAAACACAGTATGATGTAATTATGCTGACCATTTTTTTAATTATTGGAATCGATGTCAGTGTTTTTAGCAATTTATAAGTGACTATGCAGTACTCTGTTATGATGCAGTTTTCGCATGGTGCAAAACATAGCTCACATGTGGGTACCTAAATCACTTTTCTCACGTGGTGTCACCGTCAGAGAGGTTGATATCTTTGGGGTCTCCACGCTGGAGATGGTTGACGATATCTGTGCCAAGATGGATGTATGCATCTATGGCAGATGTTCATTTTTCAGTTTTAACTTAATAAAAACGCGCAGAATAATTTGCATGGTTCCTATAGCACATCGTCTCATCATAGATTACTCACAAGACAATTTTTGAACTATTTTGGAATAGGATATGGGACTCTATTATGCTGAGTAGGGATATATACACTGTTTTTACACACAACAATAGGTGCATTTGGATGCCGAGTCGTGAATTTTATTAGTAATCACTCTTTAAAGCGAGCGCGCTTTGGTTCTCACACTAATTAATTCATTATTGTAATTCGATCCACAATTTAGTACACACTCTAATTGCTATCAGTCAATTCTCATATCTCAGTCCAGAGAATGGGTAAAACTCACAGCATCTCTTCTACCAAAACAGGCTGGAAAACCGTTTGGTATGCTGCTAAAGTTTAATGATAATGCATTTCCGATCTCTTGATGGAAATGCTTCTGGTTCTATGTTTCTCAGAGTAATTGTTAGCTTTGGTCTCCCACTGCATTCTGCACTGTATCTTGAGAAACCTATGATCTTGTAAATCTCGGTCCTTGCCTCGCTTCCCTCGTCTAAAGCGTCGCCCCCTGTGGTTACACTTCTGTGTATTATTTTTGAAGCGTTTTCCTCTCGAAAATATTGACGAGCTATTACAACAGTGGCGATGCAATAGTTTTCTAGAAATTTCTACGATCTGCTCACATCCATTTACATGTATTGCAACTTACGTCTAAATACAGTATCCAACTGACCTTCTTAAACATTTCCAGTTTCAACCACAGCGAAAGTTATGTACCTTTGCACAAAATAATCTAATTTAAAATAATTAATTCGGCAAATGTGACCGTCCTTCCATACGCTTCACAGGCCCCATCACCTGTTACTCCACTTGATTATTTTTAATTGCCTGCCTCACATACCTCCTTCCACTCGTTGCTGTTGACAGAACACCTTTTCGTTCAAATGTAACAGATTTTTCTTTTAACAATGAGACATGTCCATCTTGCCGCTTCCACTTAAGATTGATTTCTTTCATTTCGTAGTTACGCATTAACAAAATTTATCACCGATCTACAAGCGACACCTAAGTATCAAAATACACAGCAATTACGCACAATTAGTTTTGCCGATTAATATAAGTAAATCATGCTGCACATTAGTTGACATTCTTTTAGATTAAGACATGAAAGTAATAGAATAAATTTAAATGAATTTGTTTGGTGATAAGAGCAGGGCTGAAAATATGACTGTTACAGCAGTAGCATACCGACTCCACATCATGAACATCTTTCTGCAGCAGGCAGGAATCAACAGAATGGAAAGACCTGTGGCATCTGCTGACGTACATAACTGAGCCTGTTTGGGACAAACCGAATGCCGTAACGTGTTGTTGCAGAAACCCTTCCTACAAACTTGTTAGCTTCAGGAGGACCAGAGTCGAATATCATAACTATTTCGAGTGGCATAATTTGGAGTGGCTAGTGGATGGGATGCCAAGCAGAATCCAAGCTGAAACCTTCCCACAAAAATGTTGACCGGACAATAATTTGAATGTTAACAAGAGTACAACCTAACGTAATCTCCCAGCAAATAAATTTACTGACAATGACAATTAAACAAAAATTAGCAATCTGACTCTGGTGTAAGCTCCCGCAAAAATAATGAAAAACAATTCAGTGCTAATGAAACTTCAGTGACAATGATAATTCAAGTAAACCGAAATATCGGTCTTTGGCCCTGTGCAAATCAGAATTAAATTCTTACCTCATTGTAACTGCTAGTCAAATTTCTGCTCTTATTCTTGCGCACAGCTTGGAGGAACTGCATTGCAAATAATAATATTCCTTTTTTTTTGTAATTTAACTGAAATTTGTTTAAGGGAAGTGGAACGAAATTTAGTTCAATAAAATTGCTTTTGAAATCATAATTATTATTGGGGCACTTGTTGGAAATTAATTACAATAAATGAACTTTAAATTATCTGATGATTACCTTAATTAACAATATACCTTATTCAGCATCTTGACCAGTGTTGCCGACAGACTACATCACACAACCGCACTGGGCTGCTACTACTGACCGACTGCTCTGCATGACGATTACAACTGAACTGCTCTCAACGACTACTGACAGAGTACTGCTCAACTCGACGAGTACTGCCCAACTGCTCGCAACACTCGCGCGGTCAAGCGCAGACTAACTACGATTATAGGCTCTCTGGTCAAAGATTTTAACGTGCCTCACCATCGCTGCTATGTTACATACGTGTTTCATAACCCTCCACTGGGGGGGGCAAAAATTAGGCAGCGATGGTGAGTCATTTGGACTTGCCATCGCAAGAAATTTTTACAATTTACAGAATATTCAAATTTAGTACATAAATTAAATGTTGTGCACATGCACCGAGTACAAAACATTTCAGACAAAGACAGGATGTGAGTACAAAACATAGTAGTAAATCAGAAAACTGTATATACAAATTATTTTACAGATAGCAAAGTGCACACGCACTGAAAAAATTCTTTAGCATTTTCAGAACAAATAAACAGGATGGCAGAAAATCGTGTTGATAAGTGACATGAGTGTACTCGCACTGGAGTTGAGAACATATTAGCAATTTACGAAAGGTATATACAATTAGTAACAAATGACATAAGTGCATACGTACTGAAGTATTGAATATACAGAATGAGTACAAATCATATTGAAAAATGAGAAAAGTGCACAGGCACTGAAGTTCAGTAGAAAACATATTAACACACAACATAAGTGCTCATGCACTGTAGTTCAGAACATGTCATTAAAATAAAATAATAAATAAAAAATATGTATATACAATATAAAAGACAAGAGTGCATATACTGTACTTGAGAACAAATCGAAAAAAATGTCTTAGGCATTTTTGCAATAAATAAACATAATGGCAAAAAATCATATCGACAAGTGACATAAGTGTACTCGCACTGGAGTTCAGCGAATCAAAAAAAAAAATGTATAACCCATGAACATAAATAATGTTAGCAAAAAAAATGACTTTCACTATGTGACAAGAATTAGGATAGGAAAGGGAAGGATCGCATCATGGTTGTAGCACTTTAGATTGCACACAGCTGTTCTGAAAGTCCATATCTTTCCACAGAAGTACAACACCAAGTGACACAATTTGAAGTTCTTTTCCCATCAGAATTTACCAGTGTAGCCAAGACACTGAACTCTCGTAGTAACATTTCATGTTCTCATTTTGGCAGTACACTAGGTACACCAAACAGTGGGACCATAATAACGTCTTCATCGCTCACGGTGGTGGACAGCATGTCGTGTCAACACCACGCTCTTACAAGGCACACCAACGTAGAATTAGTGCAAAACCAAAGATAGTGCTCCATGATCACTAGGATAGACAGGACAAATGGACATTGCAGTAATTCAGGGTAGTTAGCTCATGAGGTGAAGGACATTAAGTCACATAATACTGACAATTACAGTCTTCATTAGTAGTTTGGGGCATTCATAGCCCAGTGATTGAACATTTCTGTACCAAGTATGTAGTATTACAGAAAAATGTTCATTAATTGTTTTACATAGAACCAGTAACCTTCTTTTCCTAGTTACAAAGCATTATTAAATAATCGCATTCCTTTTCAGTTACAAAGTATGGCATAGTTAATTAATTATTTGTCATTTCAATAGTAATAATCATTAGCCTTCTCCTAATTACAAAGCATTATGAAGCAATCGCATTCTTTTCCAGTTACAAAGTATGGCATAGTTAATTAATCATTTGTCATTTCAATAGTAATAATCATTAGCCTTTTCCTAATTACAAAGCATTATTAAACAATCGCATTCTTTTCCAGTTACAAAGTATGGCATCGTTAATTAATTATTTGTCATTCCAATATAGTAATAATCATTAGCCTTTTCCTAATTACAAAGCATTATTAAACAGTCACACTCTTTTCCAGTTACAAAGTACGGCATAGTTAATTAATCATTTGTCATTTCAATATAGTAAGAATCATATTCTTTTCCAGTTACAAAGTATCAACATTGAAAACAAGAGCTTATTAATGGCATAATTAATAACCTAATTCATTGAGTGACATTAATTATTGGCACTCAGTGGCCATCAAGTATCGAATAGTATAAAACATTGTTCCTCATTCAGTATTATTCAGATCATTAAGAAGTAATAACAATTCATTGAGTGACATTCAGATCATTACGAAGTCATTATTAAAAATCAGCTAATTACAGTCATAGCATTAATAATCATGGGCATTATAAGTAGTCTCATTACAATAAACAGTTGCAGTTATTAGCCAGTTACAAAGCATTATTTTATACATATATTTTTTTGTATCATTACGAAGTCATTACTGAAGTGACATACTATTCAGAGTTGATCAGTATTATTCAGAACTTTCTCAAACTGGTATCACTATTTGGGACTGGTAATACATTTTTTTTGTTAGCAATGCATTGCGTTTGGTAATTATAAGAGAAAGCAAGAAGAGAAAAAAGGGAAAAAAAATTGGTAGTGGGTTGTTCCTGTAAATCAAAATGTGTAACGTCATTCGTCATGAGTCAGCTGTAGCAAGGTTATGTAACAAGGCAGTATATGTGATCACATTTATAAATGATAAACACAAATGGGTTAAAAAATGCAAGTACTAGAACAGGTATAACAAGTAACAGGTTTAGTATGTATCATGAAAAACTTCTCCTGGAAAAAATACAAAATGGATTATTGACCTGAAAGAAGAAACGCACACTATGCTGAAAAGTAGTGAACTTCGAATTAACAAGTAGTGATATGTGTATAAAAAATGTGTTCCATAGCTGTCCTTTCCAAAACCTTCCGTCATCCTACTATGCAATATAACACCTGCTGTCAAAGCAAACTGCAACAAATACTTAAATAACTACATAGCATAAATACACAAACTTCAACATCGTCCTCATCTGTAAAGAAAAAACTTCATTATCCATCACTTCATTATCCATAACTCCATCATTATCATCACCTGTAAAGAAAAACTTCATTATCCATAGTAGCATATTCTTCATCATTATTCATCAGCATTCATTATCATCTGCAAAAAAAAAATATCACTTCATTTTTCATTATACAATTATTCCTTATTTCTATCATATTTCATCACTAAAACTAAGATGTGTAGTTCTGTCTGACAGCCTGCATCAATCGCTTCGTATTCTGAAAGAAAAAATTAGTTAAGACTGCTATTCTGCGATGTGTATTGTATATTCTTGTTAATGCTTGTTAATTCTGATCCATTTACTCTTCTTCATAAGGTTTTTGTATCCTCTTTCGTCTATTCCGTAGTTGAAATTCCAATTTCCGTTTAATTTATTTCATTTACGTATCATTTCTTTCTGAAATTGATGAACAGAGATTAACGTCTTGCATTTAAATCATATACCCACTAAATAATGACTGGTTTATGGTGACACAATTAACCATACAGCATAACATTACAGACAACGTAATATGTCAAAGACATTGACAGTGTTCAAAGCCAAAATGTACAGAGAATATCACAATGCAGCGCAAAAAATGTAAAAGTCACGATGTTGAGATGTCATAAGGCCAAAAAAAAAAATGTCAAAGTCGACTGGTGTGTGTTATATCTTAACTATTTCACAGTGCATATAGACAAAACTGGAATACAATCGTACATAAAAAGTGGAAAATGTGCATGGTCTGATGTGTAACGACAAGAAAAGCGACCTGCTAACCTTACCTTGCCGGGCACTTGCCAAGAAAAAATACGATAATCATCAGTAATTAGTCAGGTGAAATAATGGCATTAGTAAATGGCATCATAGCATGTTACATCATAAAGTGATTTCATTCAATAAACGGCTTAATGTTTGAGATATGGTGATTGCCTTTCGATTTTCTGGTTCTCAAAGTTTCGACGTGTACAACATTGGGGTGAGGGATGCTGCGAATCCGATATGGACCTGCGTATAGAAGTTCAAATTTACTGCACTTACCTTTTAATTTGCTGGATAAATGGTGTGTACGTACTAATATTTTCTGTCCAACGTGAAAGTCGCGGCGTGTACAAACCTGTTTTTGCTGTCTTCTCCGGCGCTCTGCGGCACGTTTGATGTTGTTCAGCGCAATGTCAATTATTTCGTGGTGTCGTAAGCGACGAGATGTAGGAAAATTTACTAATTCTTTAATTTTGTTTGGTGGTTCAACGTTTTTCAGTATAACAGACGGAGATAGCATAGTGGATTCATTTGGAATGGAATTAATTACATCTTGGAATGAGAGAATGTGTGTATCCCAATCAATATGTCTTTTGTGGCAGTATATTCGGCACAGCTTACCAATTTCTTTCATTAATCTTTCACAGGGGTTCGAAGAAGCGTGGTACTTGGATATATAGATCGGAGAAATGTTTCTGGCTCGTAACATGCGTGTCCATACGCTACTACGAAATTGAGGTCCATTGTCAGAAATTACTTTCATCACATGCCCTACATGAAATAGAAAATGTTTTACAAATGCTTTCGAAACCGTTTTAGCAGTAGCTTTGCGTAACGGAGTGAAAGTAACAAATTTTGAAGTGAGCTCAACAGCGACAAAGATGTAGCAAAAACCTCTGTTAGTTCTCGGAATCGGACCAAAAATATCTACTGCGGCCATGTGTCTTAATTTAACAGGTACAATGGGATATAATGGAGGAATATGTGAAGTTGTGTCTGACTTAGCTTTCTGGCAAACTTTACATGACGCTAAAACTCGTCGTATTCGTTTCTCCATGTTGTTAAAATAACAGTTATGTCTCAGTATAAGAAAACATTTTCTTGCTCCGTAATGTGCGTAACTTAAATGACTGTACCAGATTAATTTGTTAACCAGTTCGTCAGGAATACATAATAACCAATTGTTGCTGTCAGGGTGAGAGCGGCGAAACAAAATGTCATTGCGTACAGTGTAGTGGTGTCTAATCGTAACATTATTCTTATCTTGCCAAAGGTGTTTAATTTCTTTCCACACGTTGTCTTTATTTTGTTCTTGTGCTATGTCCTGTAAAGACGATGAAATAAAATTTTCAAATGCTACTTGCTGAATGTACATGACACTGAAATTTGTTTTGCAGAAGTTGGTTGCTACGTCTTGCTGATTGTTGCCGAGAGAACGCGATAGTGCGTCTGCTATAACATTTTGCGTACCGGGAATGTGAACTATTGTAAAATTAAATTCCTGTAAATAAAGTTTCCATCTGCTTAACCTGTTGTGAGTGAATTTAGCTGAAAGTAAAAATTGTATCGCTCTGTGGTCTGTGTAAACTGTAATGTGTCTTCCATAAAGAAAGTGCCGAAATCTCGTAAAAGCCCAAACAACACATAATGTTTCAAGTTCAGTAACGGAATAATTTCGTTCAGCAGGTGACAAAATGCGGCTTGCAAATGCGATGTTTTTAATTACAATCGAACCATCTTCTTCAATTTCCTGGAAAATGTGTACGCCTAAAGCGGTGTTAGAACTGTCGGTGGCAATGGAAAAATTTCTAGTAAGGTCTGGGTGCGATAAAAGTGGAGCATTCAACAAAGCATGTTTCAGGTTCATAAATTCAGAATGTGCTTGCTTATCCCAAGACCAAATACTGTTTTTACCTGTCAGTTGACATAATCTAGGTGTGTCTAAAGCAGAATGATGAATAAATTACGAAAAAAGTTAGTTAAGCCCAAAAAACTGCGTAGTTGCTTTTTTGTCGTAGGAACAGTAATGTCACGTAGAGCTTGAAGTTTTTCCTGATCAGGTGCAATGCCTTCCGCTGAAATTACGTGTCCAAGAAATTTTATAGAAGTTTTGCCAAAGTGCGATTTACTAAGGTTAACTGTCAGTCCTTGTGTATGAAAAGTTTGCAACAGTTGTTCAAGAATCAGATTGTGATCAGACCAGTTAGCTTCTGCGATAAGAATATCGTCTACGTACGTCGTAATTCTGTCCTTCAGTTCTGTCGGAAGTATTGTGTTCAAACCGCGAATAAAAGCTGCAGAAGAAATAGTTAAGCCGAATGGTAATTTACAAAATTGATAACAGTCGCCGAAACAGAGAAAAGCTGTATATTTTCTGCAATTTGGATGAAGTTGAATTTGCCAAAATCCCGATTTCAAATCTAATGTAGAATAAATAGCTGTACCATGAAATTTCTGTAAGAGTTCCTCTAGTGTCTGTGGTCGATCTGTTTCATTAATAATAATGTCATTAATGTGACGTGAATCAAGTACGAGGCGAAGTGAGCCATCTTTTTTCTTAACAATATGTAGTGGGTTTATGTACGGACTAACTGCTGGTTCTATAATTCCTTGATCAAGCATATCCTGCAATTCTTTTTTAACTTGTTCTCTGTGAATATATGGAATGGGATAATGCTTTGCTTTAAAAGTGTCGTGCTGTTTCACTTGAAATTCATACATAAATCCGGACATAGTACCAGGAATGTTGTCAAAAACTGGAGCTTGCTGTAAAAGAATTTCGTGTAGTGGCGTTCGTTCGTTGTCTGTAGTTGCACTGCTTTGTCTAACTTTATCGGAAATCATTTGCATTACGTCGTAGTCAACTTCGTCTGGAGTATTATAGTTGTGTACGTACGTATCCGTGAACAATGTGGGATTACAGTCTATGCTACGTGACACGGAAATGACCTCTGTGCGATTAATTGTTTGTTCTTCCGCAGATAGTGAGTACTGAAATTCTAAAGCCAATTGTGCATCCTCATCCTTTAACATTAAAAAGGAATTTTGAAAATCAATAATAGCGTCGTGTTGTACCAGAAAATTATTACCTAAAATTACGTCTGTTGTCAGTAAAGGAACAATCCAAAAATTAGAGTGGAAAGTATGACCTCCAATACAAAATGATAAATGTGTCTGCAATTTAACGTCTACTCCTTTACTCGATACTGCTCCTTTCACTTTTGTTTTGCCTAAAGGTAATGTCGGATAGGTATTCTCTTTGTTGCACTCATTAAAAGTCTCCTCATTTATTACTGATATAGGTGATCCAGAATCAATTACTGCTGAGAATTTTGATGAACCAATTTTAATTTCAATGACAGGATGTGAAATAGTTGTCTGAACAAATGGTCGTTCCTGTAAAAGAGTGTCTCTGATGTCGTCAAAAGTAATTACATTTTCATGAACAACATTTTGCGTGTCAAACGTAGTGCTTGTGTTATTGTAAGATGCGTCCTGTACAGTATCTAGTCAGATTCTATCTGACGTATTATTGTTATTAGGAGGATTCTGTGGCATTTCGACGATTTGAACTGTCCTATTACTTCTTCCAGACGTATTACGCTCTGGATGGTACCTACTGTCGGGTTCATTCACGAGAATATGTTCTTGTTGATTACTTTGTTGCTGGTAAGACCGACTGTTATTATATGTACGCTGATAATTGTGCTCATCGTTTTTACGTCTGTCGTGATAGTCATTCCTATACGGTACATTTCGATAGGAATTGAAATATTGTCTTCTCTGTACATAGTTATTTCCTTGCTGTCGTGCGTTACTATTTGTTGTATCAGGGACTATACGTGCTCGCGGCGGAACATTAAAGCCTGGTTGACCTTGTGCATTACATTGTTGGTTACGTATGCTAACCGGTTGACTTTCATGCTGTTGCGGTGGAAAACTTCTATTGTTACCAAAATGTGCTTCCTGTTGCTGAAAATTTTGACGATATTGACAATCTGAATTTTGTCTGTGATTTAAGTTCTGGTAGTTGTCGTTCCTAAAGCGTCTGTTACTTTTCCTATTGAAATTACGTCCCTGATCATAATTACTGTAAGTTTGTTGACCTTGGTTATTATACGAAAAGTTTTTATTCACAAATGAATAATCAGATTGCTGTACTTCTAAAAGCTGCAAAAGATCCCTGAATGCTGAAATGTTTTCTTTTTGCTGGCCCGTTAGCAGCGACACTCGTAATGACCGTGGTAATTTGGAAATGCATAATTGTATAAGTGCCGATTCACTGTACGGTTCACTCAGGTATTGGTTTTGTTGTACCATGTGTTCAAAAAATTGCGTCACACTGGGAAAATTTGAGTTCTCGTAATTCGGCAAACTAATTAACTGATCTTTAATTCCGCGCTGTGTCGTCTTCGACCAGTACGCTGACAGAAAAGCATTCTGGAATTCTTCTACCGAGTAACATTGCCTCGCGATCGGTCTCATACGAGTTGCCGGCTCGCCTTCCAAAAAACTACAAATAAATTCAAGTTTATGCGTAACAGGCCAAGTCGGTGGAAAAGCAAAGCTAAATTGTTGTATCCAATCTAGTGGGTGAATCTGCGTTCTATCGTTTTTAAAAACCTTAAACTTTCTCACTGACAGAAAATGTTTGTAGTCGAAATTATCATCTCTGTGTGATGGAACATGTTCAGGATCGTAAGAGAATCTATTGAACTGTGGTTGATCGGAATCTAAGTCCCGTACTCTCTGTAGATTACTCAAATTATACGCGTTGCGCGAGTCTGACAAATGTTCATAAAGTGGTGTCTGTTGTGGGATGTTATTAACTGAAATGTTTTTCATCTCTGTTACTTCTTGTTGTAAATTTGACAACTTCCTACGTAACGTGTTGTTAGATGAATCGATCTCATTAATTGTCTGCTGTAAATTTTGAAATTCAGGTGTTTGGTTAAATGAAATCGGTGCAGTATCGTCTGATTTATTATCATTACTACTTTCAATAGCATCAATACGACTGGCTAATTCATCATATTTTTCAGTCAGTATTTTTGCCTGATCATCGGTTTTAGAATCAGACGCATTAATCTGTTTCTGCAACTTACGCGTAGTTTCGCTCAGTTTTTTAACATCAGCTTTAATGACATCGCAATCCTGTGTTAGTTCTAATTGTTCGAATCTGTCTGTCACTGTTTGAATATTTACTGTGTGTGTATCTGTTTTTGATTTAAGATCAGAAATCTCATCCCGTAATTCCGCGTTCAACTGTTCTATGGTATTAATTTTGTCGGACACTGTAGTAATATTATTGTCTACATACGTCTTCGCTTTCGCGAACATTTTACGTTTGTCTTCCTGTCTCTGTGCAGTGATTGTTTCCATGACTTGACGTTTGACTTTATTTTGATCCTGAATAAATTTACGGAAACGCGTATCACTGTTCTGTATGTGCTGATTAAAGCGCTCGTTAATCTGAGTGTTCTGCTGTTCGAATTTCGCGTCTATCTTTGCGTCCACTGTGCGCGAAAGTTCTATCGTCATTGCTTTAAACTCGTCCCGTAATTGTGTGGCTTTTTCAGAGCATTGTTTAGCGACTCCGCTAATTTCGTCTCTGAGTGTTTCTGTTGCGGCTGTTTGCATTTCCCTTAATTCTTGCGCAACAGACTTAATTTCTTCGCTATTTTTACGTGAACAAGCCTCAATTTCCACTCGCAACTGTTCCTTAGTGTCATGGCACTGCGCGGCAACGGCTCTAATCTGTTCACTAAGTTCTCTGGAATTGTCTTCTAATTTTTCATTCTGTTGTCTGACCTGTTCACTAAGTTTGTCTTGTTTTTTATCTAGTTGTTTGATATCCACACTAAGTTTGTCTTGTTTTTCGTTCTGTTCGTTCCTAAACTGTAGCATTATTGCCATAAATTGTTCCAGAGTAACATTACCTACTCCATTATCTGTGTTGTTTGATTGTGTACCTGGAATTGTCACGCTTTGTGTGACCATTTGGTCATTCTGCAATTTACAAAAGGGATTATCATTCGGACCTACACTGTCACTCACTATTTCGTAATTAAATAAATCCGTTGTACTTTGTGTATCCTGTTCATTTTCATTAGAAATATTTGTCTGAACGTTACTTGAATTTTCCAAACCGGGTGTATTAAGCTGGGCAGCGCTCATTACCATAGTGCGCTCCGCGTCATCAATTGTCGTCAAATTCACAGAGGAGACAATTGAGTTGGCTTGTTCATCATTAAGATAAAAGTCATCATTACTGATTGGAATGCACTGATTGTTAGTGAACGCAGGATTGTCATCATTACACTGCGTGTCACAAGTCCTATCGGTAAAGTTGTTTGAGTCGGTAATTTCATTCATAATACCTCGCGATACACTATTCACAGTCTTTCGCGGCATTTTTACAATAGTCACAATTTTTCACAAAATAAATAAGCACAATGCAAAAGCAACACACACATACAACAGAGCAACGAATTGCCGTTGACCTGTAGAAAGAAAGTCACAAGATTAGTAAAAGCGTTGCGCCAAATACTAATTATATTTAAGCAAATAAGAGCAGATATCTGACTGTTTTTCAAAAGACTCTCAACGAAATACGATCCTGGCAGGGTCGCCAAGTGAAACCTTCCCACAAAAATGTTGACCGGACAATAATTTGAATGTTAACAAGAGTACAACCTAACGTAATCTCCCAGCAAATAAATTTACTGACAATGACAATTAAACAAAAATTAGCAATCTGACTCTGGTGTAAGCTCCCGCAAAAATAATGAAAAACAATTCAGTGCTAATGAAACTTCAGTGACAATGACAATTCAAGTAAACCGAAATATCGGTCTTTGGCCCTGTGCAAATCAGAATTAAATTCTTACCTCATTGTAACTGCTAGTCAAATTTCTGCTCTTATTCTTGCGCACAGCTTGGAGGAACTGCATTGCAAATAATAATATTCCTTTTTTTTGTAATTTAACTGAAATTTGTTTAAGGGAAGTGGAACGAAATTTAGTTCAATAAAATTGCTTTTGAAATCATAATTATTATTGGGGCACTTGTTGGAAATTAATTACAATAAATGAACTTTAAATTATCTGATGATTACCTTAATTAACAATATACCTTATTCAGCATCTTGACCAGTGTTGCCGACAGACTACATCACACAACCGCACTGGGCTGCTACTACTGACCGACTGCTCTGCATGACGATTACAACTGAACTGCTCTCAACGACTACTGACAGAGTACTGCTCAACTCGACGAGTACTGCCCAACTGCTCGCAACACTCGCGCGGTCAAGCGCAGACTAACTACGATTATAGGCTCTCTGGTCAAAGATTTTAACGTGCCTCACCATCGCTGCTATGTTACATACGTGTTTCAAAGCATGCTATCATGCTCGGAGAGGAACAACACAGATCGGAATGTTACGAAGCAGCACAGCTTCTGAGTCGTTAGGCCGCGTCATATTCCTCTATGAACTTCTTCATTGCTTGACATTTCGACCCCTTTGCAGGAAATTTCTGCTGTCCCCAGATGGATGATTCAGCTATCCAGAAGAAGAACTCAGCAGAGTGATCGTTACGTTCAACACTAACGAGGTTTCAAAAGGAATATAACACAGCATGACGATTCAGAAGGTTTCATTATCAATGATAACAGCTTCGTAAGCCTGCAGATACACAGAAGAAGATTCTTCTGAAAACCCGACGTGTGAGGATACTGGAACACAGGCGAAAGAATCGTCTTTGGCAGTCAAACTCAGCGGTAAATTCGAACATGCACTTTAGTGACAGTCAGTTTGTCAAACCAGACAGACGTTTCAAGTGCGAAGCGGCTTGACGACTTGTGAAACTTTTATGATTCCATACGTCTAGTAGTCATGAAAGATGAAATTCACTGTGAACGGCAAAAATAATTTATCGGAAGACATTAACGAGGGGAATTTAAAAAAAGCAATGCAACCCTTTTTTCCCCGAAAGCAAGTTGGTTTTCACGAGCTGCGACATCGTCGCGAAAAAACAGTGACCCGTATATGTAATAAGTTTCCTTTAATTTACGTCTGTGGTCACAAACTTTTTGTTGACAGATTACCGGTTTCGGTTTTTATGACCATCATCAGATTTGTTTCATAAAACCAAAGTCCTAATGTACTGCAGCCATAGTGAGATCGTCAAATATTAAATTCGGGATCAGAACCAGCATCGTCTTGGCTAAGCCATGTCTCCACAGTATCCTTTCTTTCCGGAGTGTTAGTTCTGCAAGTTTCGCAGGAGAGCTTCTGTAAAGTTTGGAAGGTAGGAGACGAGATACTGGCAGAAGTAAGGCTGTGAGACCGGGCGTGAGTCGTGCTTCGGTAGCTCAGATGGTAGAGCACTTGCCCGCGAAAGGCAAAGGTCCCGAGTTCGAATCTCGGTCGCGCACAGAGTTTTAATCTGCCAGGAAGTTTCATATCAGCGCATACTCCGCTGCAGAGTGAAAATCTCATTCAGGAAACATACCCCAGGCTGTGGCTA
Organism: Schistocerca cancellata; assembly: GCF_023864275.1. NCBI lineage: Eukaryota > Metazoa > Arthropoda > Insecta > Orthoptera > Acrididae > Schistocerca > Schistocerca cancellata. The sequence goes on from NC_064626.1 coordinate 53,607,502, forward strand.
AGCCATGTCTCCACAGTATCCTTTCTTTCCGGAGTGTTAGTTCTGCAAGTTTCGCAGGAGAGCTTCTGTAAAGTTTGGAAAGTAGGAGACGAGATACTAGCAGAAGTAAGGCTGTGAGACCGCGCGTGAGTCGTGCTTCGGTAGCTCAGATGGTAGAGCACTTGCTCGCGAAAGGCAAAGGTCCCGAGTTCGAATCTCGGTCGCTCACAGAGTTTTAATCTGCCAGGAAGTTTCATATCAGCGCTCACTCCGCTGCAGAGTGAAAATCTCATTCTGGAAACATCACCCAGGCTGTGGCTAAGCCATGTCTCCACAGTATCCTTTCTTTCAGGAGTGTTAGTTCTGCAAGTTTCGCAGGAGAGCTTCTGTAAAGTTTGGAAGGTAGGAGACGAGATACTGGCAGAAGTAAGGCTGTGAGACCGGGCGTGAGTCGTGCTTCGGTAGCTCAGATGGTAGAGCACTTGCCCGCGAAAGTCAAAGGTCCCGAGTTCGAATCTCGGTCGCGCACAGAGTTTTAATCTGCCAGGAAGTTTCATATCAGCGCACACTCCGCTGCAGAGTGAAAATCTCATTCTGGTATCGTCAAAGACTTACAAATAACATATCATGTACGAGTCATGTTGTCAGTAGTACTACTCATTACGACTTTGTTTTTATGAAACAGATCTAATGATGGTCATTAACGACCGAAACCGGTAATCTGTTAACAAAAATCTGTGACCACATACGTAAATTATAGGAAACTTATTACAAGTATGTTTTATTCAGGACTCCAAAACACGGTATTATTCCCTATTCTTTTGGCTAAGATACCCTGTTTTTCAACATAATACCCATTCAATGCACGTCATCGTACTGGCAGGGCCTGTGTGCTCACATGGTACCACTCTACTGGTGGACGTCTTACTGCATAAATAAGTCTCTCACCATCCACATACTGATTCCGGCGGATTGGTTTCTTCATTGGGCCGAATGGAAGGAAGGCGGAAGGCGAGAGGTCCAGACTGTAGGTTGAATAAGCAAGAATAGACCACTGAAGTTTTGTGAATATCTTTCAGGTGCGCAGGCATGGCTGAGGCCTTGCGTTGTCATAGTGAAGGAGAAATTAGTTTCCATTTTTGTGTCGAGGAACACGCTGAAGACGTTTCTTCAATTTCCCGAGGGTACGACAATACGCTTCAGACTTGATCGTTGAACATGACGGAAGACATCAAACAGAACAACCCCTTCCTAGTCCCAGAAGACCGTCACCATTAATTTACTGCTGGGGGTGTACCACTGAACTTCTGGAGTTGTGTGGTGCCACTCAATAGATTGCCACTTTGCTACCGGTTCGAAATGGTGAACCCATTTTTCACTGTCTGTGAAGATGTTCGACAAAAATTGGTCACGATCGGCCTCGTATAGCGCAAGTAACTCTGCACAGATGGCACGTCGTAGCTCCTAATGGTCCTCCATTAGGCGGCGACGATCCCAGTGTGCACACTCCTTTGGTGAATACGCAACTGTCAGAGGCGTGTACCATCGCCACCAACAGAGACGTCCAGTCTAGACGTGAGGTGTTCGATTTTGATCCATCGACATCCTCGACTGAGAGTCATTAAATGTATACGCTATTGTGGATATGGACAACCATCAGCTGTAGAACGGAATAGCGAAAACGAAAATCGTGTCGGATCGGGACTCGAACCGGGATTTCCCGGTTACCACGAGCGGTCGCCTTACCATTTGTCTATCTGTGTACGACTCACGGCTAGACATAAACTTCCATATGTCGCCAACCACCCGTTCACAACCTGTACTCGTACATCTATTATGCACACATGTCAGAAGGAACTGAGAATAACACGGGCACTGCAATATGGAGTGAGAGTGACTGCACGTTCCAACATTGCAGGAGTCACAGCTTCGTGCAGCCGGCCTGCGCGCGGGAGATCTGACAGGTTTGCACCAACTTACTGTGATGATGACTGACTTCTCGTCCGACGGCTCATCGTGCTTTCGTTCACTGCCAGGTCTCCGTAGACATTCTGCAACCGCCTATTACTATCTGTGATGCTCTGGTTTTTCGCCAACGAAATTCAATGCCATCTCTCTCCTAAGAACCCACTTCCTTTACAGACGCAATTCTGCAGGGTACGTATAGCCCCGCCACCTATCGGAACTTAATGAAACTATATAGTTACCGAAGCGGGAATTTTCCAGGACGTCATGTAATAACTATGCGTGTTTTCAACCGAAATTATCCGAGGAGAAATATTTATTGAACGCCCTTTGTGTATTACCCGGAACGAGCTGCAGCTGCAGGCTGCCTCTTGGGGCAACAAAAATTTAATTTTCAGTATTTCGCTTTATTGTTGATGGAATTTAAAAACTTCACACTCTGTCATAATTTACTCATTAGGACGTGTAATCTTATGTTAAACATTTAACACAATAAACAGGTATCACAGAAACTGTGTGCTTCTCTTGAGGCAGTGTAGTTGACGTCTCGCAAATATTAGATATTCGTTCGTCCACTATTTGTGGATTACTTAACAGCTTCCAACAAACTTCGCACATAATTTCAAACCATTAAGATATTTGTTGTCCCTCACACATCCCACAAAATGATGAAAGGGAAAATGTTTATCCTTCGCTACATTTTCGCTGTTCTTGTAGCAAAACTTCAGCATCAGAAAATGAATATTACTTCTTTACTACTCACTCTATTCGCAATATCATCGAACAACACACAGTTTGGGGTGTACGACATCATAAATATTGAGATGATTAAAAAATTAGTTATCACTTAAAATGGAGCGAAATGACCTAGAATATATTCATCCAGCATTACATAATGAGAGTACGTAGCAACTTCAAATAAACGTAAAGCATAATTTCAAATATTTTCTTGATTATTTTCTTTTACATGCTTAACATCAAATATTGAACATATTAACTCATTTGTCAAGTAATCAGTTGCTTGAAAGTGTCTTATTCACGTGAGTTAAGGGGACTTTAATGGTCACTTCTAGAAAATATTTCAGTGACGAAATCAGTATTAATTCGCCTACGAAATATATAGAGCGACTTTGTCTTCTGTCTTACGTTACGACCTCAAGTCCAATTATGATAGGAATACTCTCTCGTGCCGATAATTTAGAGCTTGCAGCATGAACGTGTGCGGTTGTATTTCTGTTGAAGAACCAAACCCCTGCTACCTGAACATAGCAAGAGCACATCATCAGAAAGAGAAACTACGGACACTACCCTCACTATAATATCGCTTGTAGTTGGAGGAGAAATAACTTCCGTATAACCATCAGATATAGCATTATACTTGTACTATATCAAGAACGAAGCAAGATCTAGCGTGTAGGAGATCAATTTAACGCTCAAGGTATATAGAATATGTGAAGTAAACGAAGAAATTCAATATACGGAGATAAAGGCTTCGTCATGCTTCTAGTCGCAGTGTTATTGGTTATATCCCTTGACCTTGATTGCGAAAACTTACAGCACAATTGCCATATTTCGCGCTATTTGCGATCAGAAGGGGTACAAGAAACCTTCGAGTATCATTTACTGTAGCTCCCAAACTCACAAGCAAATACAGTTTCATTAATTACAAATAGTTTCCATCCCCTGATATTCACAAAAGTAATCTACAGATTCCACTTCACTGTGAGGTAAATGCTGGGACTATAAATGCTCTCCCACTTGTTTTACCAACTGCGACTTCCTATGCCACAATACCAACGCGCCTGGTATTTGGCGGAGAAGTACCTGATTACATGGATCAGTTCAGCTCGTTTTCTATATATGTAAATTTCCTTAGTTTCCCCTCCTCAGCCGGACTGGTGAGTTTACATATTCTGTAATACTGATGCGTCAATAATGATGGTTTTAGTTACATATGCAATTCATGTAATAGTTAAACATTTAGGATGCAAATTAGTTTTTGTATGTGGATTTTAGTCTCTTCAATATACGTAATAAATGCTGAAATTCCTTAAATTAGATTTAGTTACTTATGACATTGCAACTAATGTTAGTTGTGTTGTATTTCGCAAATGAAGCGTAAAATGTGATTCCCGGTCCTTACGCCATGACCGCATCTTATCTGTAAGTACACACAAACGTAATAGCTTTTATTTTCCATCACGTGTCATTGCCAAAATTCTCGTAAGTTGTTGTATTCAGAGTGTTGCAACCACCTTTCTGAAGTGTATATGATAATATCTTTGCTATACCCTGCAACTGCGTTTTGGTCTTCAGTTTGCATTTGGACATAGCGAAAGAATAAGCTGATGTTCATGAATGGAATGATTCTCAGTGGTTGGATGTTAAATAATACTTAAGTTATACAGTACGTAGTCCTCTCTCACGTGTTATAAACACTTCGTTACTATATGATACAGAGTATAACTTCTGCTTTACCTTTGCAGTATGACGAAAACAACGATCGAAATTGTTCAGCAAAGCATGAATAGCCAGTATTGCTTTGATCTGCCTAGCAGAACATGAAAACGAGAAAATAACTACTAATATTCGTAACATAAGAGAAATTGTAAAAGTACGCTGATGGGGCCACAACATTATGACCGTCTGCTCTGTAGCTTGTTTATCCGTCTTTGGAATGGAATACATCACTGGTTCTGCGTATGAAGGATCCGGCAGTTTGTTGGTTGCTTTATGGAAGAATGTGACAATAGATGTCTACACACAGGCCATTTAATTCGCATAAATAACGGGCCTCTAATTTGCGGACGCGGTGATGGTGCCCAATAGTGACCCAGATGGTTTCCGTGGGATTTACATCAGGCGAATTTGGTCGCCGAGTGCTCAACGTGAGTTCACTGTAATGCTCCTCAAACTACTGTGGCACGGTTCTCGCTCCGAGAGATGGACAATTGTACTGCTGAAAAGTGACATCTCCGTCGGGGACGACATCAAGCGTGAAGGGTAGCTGCCGTCAGCGTGTCTTCTATTAGTACCACAGGCCCCATGCAAGCGCAGGACAATGTCCCCTATAGAACAATAATACACACACCAGCCTTGCGTCCGTGGCGTGCTACACGTTTCGAGCCGCCGTTCACCTCGACGACAGTGTTTGCGGAGACGATAATCGACGTAGTGTAGCAAAAATGTGATTCACCCAATGAGCCAAGATTTTTCTATTGATCGACGGTCGAATGAAGATGGTCCTGTGCCCACTGCAATCGTAATTGGTGGTGCCATTGGGTCAACATGTGAACTTGTAGGTGTGGTCTGCAGCGGAGCTCCGTGTTCAACACAACGATGAACGGTCTCCTCCGAAACACTTGTGCGTGTACCAGCATTGCGCTCTTTCGGTAGAGATGAGACACATCTCCATTTGTCCTACTCTACAGAGCACGTTCTGTAAAGAGCCGTGGACGTCCAATCATCTAGCGCCTAGCGGTGGTTTCACTGTCCTTCTACTCTTTCCGTAGATGCTCACGGCAGTAACACGTGACATTCGACCAGCTTCGTCATTTACGAGATACTCGTTCACAGATTCTGCGTAATAATAATGTACCCTTTGTCAAAGTCGCTTATCCCAATGTATTTCCCAATTTGCAGCCCATATCTTCGCTAATTTGACCCAGTCCCTCTCTACTCCACTCACATGCAAGTCAATACCACCAGGCAGCATCCAACTAATGTTTTGCCTCATCAGTGTATAGCTTACTTATGTTTTCTTTTCATCGAAATTCCTTATAATGCAAAGGCTCCTCTTTTAAGAGGAGAGATCCCTAATCTTGTGTTGTTTTAAGCATTAATCTCCGTGTGAACAGTTAAGGAACTTTTTGGTTTCATGATTGCCATCATTTGTTGCTTTTATTAGAAAAGGACAGCATATCACATAAATAACTATTTACTAATATTTTCACGCAGAAATGTTTGCCGTCACCAATTGTCAAATAGCATCCTTATGAAACAGCACCTTACATCCTTTACCTTATAAGTAAACGGACCGAAAACTGGACAAAGGAAATCAGGAATGTATATCTCTCTGTACGAACACATAGTTCATCAATGGTCTGCATATGCAATACTGAAGTCATGTGTGGTTAACACAGTTGATGATCCGCATTATAAATGGTTGTTAAACATAATAACATTATGGTTATTATAGTAACCATTATGCGTGTCTTTCCAAATATGTTTAAATCGACAATTTCAGTGTTGCTAATTTTCAGTTTGAAATAACTTCTCTGTACATCTTTTTCTCATCTCTACATAGAAGGCAATGTCCCCTTACTGAATGACTGACAGGCTCGTTACGGCCCAGCCCAAACCGCTAACAACAGAAACTTGAAACTTAGAGAAGGTGTGGGGGTCTTATACTGTAGGCATCGTTTGAGAAAGGGTTTTTCGAAATTTCAACCCTGAGGGAGTGAAATAAGGGATGAAGTTTTGAAAAATATAGCTATTAGGGCAGTATTGAAGCTATACCTACAGAAATTTGTATTTAGTTTGTCGGCCAGAAGTAAAAAAAAAAAAAACAAAAAAAAACTTAATTTACAATTTTCTGAAATTTAGCATTGTGGAGATGAAATGGTGGATGAAACATTTGTTTGAAAATATATCATGATTAAAGAACTACAAAACTATTTTTGAAGCTACATCTATGAACACAGGTATTTGACTTCTCGGTTACAAAACAAAGATATACATGTTCCAGTAATTTTGGTAACTGAAACCCTAAGGAGGCGAAATAAGGGAAGAGATCATTTTATGAAAAGATTTTCTTATGAATGCATTTTTAAGGCTAAATATATCAAAATTTAAATTTGGCTTCTCAGCTAGAAGTAATAAAAAAATATCTGTGTTTCACTGTTTCTGGAAATTCGACCCCTATTGGAGTGAAACGGCGGACGAAAATTTTTATGGAAATATTTCATTGTGCAAACATTTTTGAAGATAAATCTATGTAAAACTGTATTATGCTTCTCTGTTGGAAATAAAACACAATCATGTTATTTTTTATAAATTCAACCTTAAGGAGGTTAAAAAAAGGTGAAACGTCTTATGAAAATATTTCGTTGCGAAATCTTCTGAAACTGGTGTTTGGCTTCTCGGTTATAGATGAAAAAAATGCATGTTTCACTGTTTTTGGAAATTCAACCCCTAAGCGGGTGAAATAGGATCAGACAGATTCACTGAGGCATCATCGCCCAGCCAAAACCTCTAAGATTTAAAACCTAAAGTTCGGGGAGGATGTGGATCTTTCACTGTTGGCATCGTTTAAGAAGGGATTGTCAGGAAGTGGGTGAAATATAGTATGAGAGCCTTTTGAGAGTATGTCGCCATTAAAGGAATTTTGAAGCTAGAACTATGCAAACTGGTATTTAATTTTTCAGTCAGAAAATAAGAAATACGTGTTTCAGCATTTTTGAGAATAGTGGGCGAAAGTTGTCTTTGAAAATAAATAATTACTAAATAACTGCTAAAGGTTTTTAAGGCTACATGTACCACAATTGGTACCTGACATCTTGGTTAGAAACAAATAATATGTGTTTCAGTGTTTCTCGACACTTATCCCCTAACGGAGTGCAATAATGTACGAAAATTTTAAAGAAAATACTTCCTTACCTTAAAAATTTTTAAATTGAAATTTATGAAAATTAGTATTCCACTTCTGGGTTAGATGTAAAGAAATATTTGTTACGGGGTAAATGTTGCTATGGAAATATCTCCACAAGAATGCAAAACGCACGATTAACAAAACTTTGGACCCCTGTTACCATAATCACTTCGATCAGAAGTACATTTGGAAATGACCGTGCTTACATGGCTTTAATTAGCGTAAACATTTAGAACGTGTTGCGTTTGTGAATAACATAGAAGTTCTATTAAATAAAAATAGAATAATTCTCTACAGGCTATATAGCCTACACGAGTGAAGCAACGGGCGCAAAAGTAATTGGACATAAATAAAATAGTCGTTTAGAGTTTGCTTAATCGTAAATAGAAACCCTAATTTTACAGTGCATAAAGAATTTTATTGTATCAGGTAGTATATTTATTTGAATGTATCGAGTGGTATAATGAAGAAAAGCTGTACGGTAGACAGTTACAAGAGTGTGTTAATGTTTGTAAGTGGCTACATGTATGGACTGCTGTTCTGGTTCCAGGTCATGTCATTTCAGGCTTATTGTACAGACGTATCAGAACCCAATTCCATGTTGAACTGAAAATCCTGCCTCTTTGTTTGTTTTGTAAGGTTCCTATATAAATTGCCTGTTTTTCTCTTTCTGTGTACGATTTGCTTCTTAGGTTGCTTGATAATGACTACAAAGACAAAATTGGCCAACAGCAAATAAATTGTAAAATTTTATAGCCTGTAACAGGTAATGATTTCTTTTGAAGATTATAGCGAGGCTGTCGACGCTTGTGCTTACAGAATATTCAAGATACCGTAATCCGACTCTACCAAGAGGATTTGAAAGTGTGGAAAAGACATACGAAAACATTACTCCTAGGTGGAGGGCTTAGGATGAGTACAACTGATCCCGAAGTAGGACGAATCATCTAAAAACATGCTACTCAAATAAAGAAGGGAAATAGAAAGATTGAAAAGGATGAGTATACTGAAAGTCAGATGGTTTCACTCATGAGATTCAAAGAAGTGAAGTATCAGGGCATTCTATGAAAACTGATATTTACTAATCCGTAGTTGCTGGCATTTTAATACTGTTTAACATACACAGTTTAGAAAATTCGAGTTTCCTTTGTAAGGCTGTTAGATTATTTAAGTTTTCTCTTAGAAGTGTAAGTATACGGAAATATCATAAACGATAATGTATAAAGAGCCCTGGCACACTAATAATAAGTTTTCCAGAGCGGTGCAACCTTTGTGTAATTCCGTATGGTTGCTTCGGCAGCTATTTGGCTATTTCATTTGAAACGTTAAGGGTGCCATTCATGTCTCACCCGTATGCCCACTTACGCCCAGTCGATAGATACTGCATTATGTTGCACCATCAAAACTCGTATGTGAATAACTTTTGAGGGTCGCTAACATTTTTTTCCGCGCGGAAAAACCAGACGTTTCACGAACAATGGTTGCAGCTCAAGCCAGACGGGCAACCGGTGATCTGTAGCGTTTATCGGCGTCTCGTTCACCAAACGCTCCATCTGCCCTCACAAAAAATGCGCAGTCTGTAGCGCCTTCCCACGGTTCGCGCTGCTCCCTCTGTTGGAGGTTCAGGTTCTCCCTCGAGCGTGAGTGTATGTGTCGTCCTTAGCGTAAGTTAGTGTAAGTTGCATTAAGTAGCGTGTAAGCTTAGGGACCGATGAACTCAACAGTTTGGTCCCATAATATCTTACCACAAATTTTAAAAAAATCGATAACATTTTTCATGTTACTGCTTTGCTATGTACCGAGAGGCAGGGACAACGGCGAGTGATGGCATAAAAGCAATTTGTGTTTGTCCGTTCGTACAGTGTTGCAATCGCACGGTCACTGCGTAAAGATACCACTCGAAACAGCCTCAGTTACGTGTAGTCATCTCAAAGAGGCAGCATACACACGTTTTGTATTGTGTCTAGCCCTTCTTAGGTTTTCACAACAGATTAACTTGTTCCAACATAATGATGTTGACATAAAGATTACTTAACGCTAATCACGATGTCTGCGACTGCTTCACTGGGAGCCACCGGAAAGTGAACAATTACTTTTGTGGAACGGAGTCTAGGCGGGCACAATGACCATCCGGTCGCCAGTATACCTAGCGACGTCCTAAATAATGAATAACCACAAGTAACCATAATTTTGGTAATTAGTAATAAATATAGCAAACACCAAATAATAACAAATAATTGTTAATATTAAGTAATAAAATAATTTACCTTTCCCATACAGCGATGGTGTATTTATACAAGCAGAAAGGAGACAGTCAATGATGCATGGCTATCAAATTTGCTGCCACCACCTATCCATTTCTTAGGAGAAAGTTGAAGAAGAGAGTTTCGAAGAAATACCAACGACTGTTGCCCAGAAAGTAATGCGCCGCATTTTTTTCTTTCAACAATTCTTTATTAAACATAATGAGAACTGTAGACGAAAGAATAGTGTTTCATCTGCACACCCTATTTTTCCAACGTAATCTCCGTCCCGTTCTAGGGCCTTCCTCCTAAGCGAAACAACGGCGTGTATGCACTATCGGTACCAAACCTTGTCATGGTGGCGGATCCAGTGCTTCACTGTCTGAATCACCACCTCAGCATCCTCAAAATGTCTTCCACGAATGGCATGCTTTAATGTCCCAAACATGTGGATGTCCGAGGGAGCTAGGTCAGGTGTGTCAGGTGTGACAGCCGTGGATGGTCTCCCCGACCGCTGCAAACTGTGGAGCTCCGCCGAACCGCCTTCTGATGACTTCATATCCGTGCCCAGCGACTTACTGAACTTCTGTCGACAGCAGATGCTCCATAGACTTTGCACAAGCGTTTGTGAATAATCCCCACAGTTTCTTTCACTGCAGTGAGAAATTGAATGACTGCATGTTGCTTGTAACGTACACCACTTACAGACGCCATTTTGAAAGTGTCCTGTAGCTACGCTATCGGCCGGAAGTGACGCAAACTTTGCACGCTCACTCAGGAGACTTCAAATAATACATACGTAACGTTTCGTATGCGTAGCATTGTTTTCGGCTGAGGAAAAAATGCAGTGCATTACTTACTGGACAACCCTCATAAGTGCTACTGACAATAAGACAGCATTTGGAGTATTTCAGTCCGTTTTCACCTCAAACCCAGGAAAGGAAATTTACAATTTCCTACTTTTTAATACCAAATTTTTCAGTACGAAAGTTAAGGATAGACGATGTGAGGAATGTGAAATGGCTGAGAGGAATAACCTTCCTCAGTGTTTTAATAAGGTAACCAAAATATTTGTGAAGGAATGAACTGCTGGTTTCAGGAAAATGTTCCCAAAATAGAGGTTCAGATCAGTTACTCAGTGTCTGCATTGTAGCCCAAAAACAGTACACAGTTATTGGCGGGAGAGAAAATGATTATTTGTGGGAAAAGAACGACAAAATTTTTTTGAATCACTTTACATTGTATTTTATAGGAGAAATAGAAATTATATAACTTAATTAATGTTTTGGCCAAACATCTAATTGTGGTGTCAATAATATATTTTTTCTCTCAATACATTTTTCAATGTTAAAACTGATTTTTTTTATATTTGTTTAGTTCTTTTTAGCTACATGACCATTTCACCCTACCCATTTGGGCATAATGGAAACTTCATTGAATTTGGGGATTACTGATAACTATTATTTTTATTATTATTTTCGATTATTCCCATTTAAAGAGAGCGTTTGAACTTGAATTCCTTTATGATGATTGTTTATGTTTTTCTGAGCCCAAATTTTCTTCATGTGTTCACTGTGTTGTTTCCTTCGCTCCGCTGTCCATTTGCATCCAGGTCTCTGCTGTGTTGTGGTGTCAAATTTATGTTTCTTGATGATGTTCCAGAATTCAGTTGTATTTTGTGCATCGTTTACTGTTATGTGGGCTTGTCTGAGGTCCTCTTCAACGTCTTTTATCCATTTTGTTTTTCCCCTGCCTGTGTTGATGACTTTAAGAATTCGCTAAGAAATTCTGTTTTGATTCATCCTGTGGATATGTCCGTAGAACTGCATTCTTCTTTTCCTTATTGTATCCGTAATCTTGTCTGTGTACTTATATAATTCTGATGTTGGTCTGTTCTTCCAGATTCCTTGCTCTTCTATGGGGCCAAAAATTTTCCTGAGAATTTTCCTTTCTCGTTTCTCTATTTCGTTGATTTTAGTTTGCCCACCTACTTGTGTTGATTCAGATGCATACAGTGCCCCCGGAAGTACGACAGTGTTGTAGTGCCTCAGTTTTGCGTTACTGGATATGGACTTTTTGTTATGATAGTTCCACGCGAGTTTATATGCTTCCTGTAGTTTTATTATTCTTTCCTCATTGGCCCTTAGGTTCACCCCTGATGGCTGGATGATTTCTCCCAGGTACTTAAAATGTGGTACTTGTACTATTTTCCCATGGGTTGTCACTATAGGGAATTTGTCTTTTGGCACTCTTTCTATGTACTGGATTTTCTCATACGAATTTTTTTTTCCTAAAGAGAATGAAAACTATCAGAAAGGTAATTAGGATAATCTCATTGTATTCCATGAGGCTCAGGAGATTGTAGATAGTTTGCAGTTTCACTAAACAAAATCGCCAATCCATAGGGTGACTATTATTCCCGACCTTCCTCTGTTCCATTTTCGCCATTTAGCTAAATGTTTTCGTCATAGTACTAAACGTTAACGACACCGATAATCACTTCGCCCTGGCTGTAAGTTTAACGTGATTGTGTGGAAATAGCCGTCACAGATTCACTCTGTCCCCACAGCACCCAGCTGGGGGTGTTAGTGTTGGTAAAGATGAGGCTGTGTGGTCTTCTGCAATTCTCTGCGCGTGCTTGCGTGGGCGCCACAGCTGGATGAATTTCCGTTGCGTGTTGGAGTTTCCATCCTGCTCGTTAATGGTGCCCTTTTGTGAGACCCTCCACGCAACTAATTTCTTGTCTGTGAGAAACGCAGTGTGATTAATTGTGTGGAGCTTAGCAGAGGGAGGGACTGCTCTTTGTGGTTGAGGGGATTAAAATTAGAACACCGCAGCAGGCTTGCTTGTTTCCAGGGGTTGCGCGGAATCTCACCAGAACCCTCTTCCGCTATTCTACGGGGGCCTTTCTGCACTCTGCACGGAATGGCTGATTGTTACACACTGCATTCCCTGTGCCTAACATCAGTGGATATCACATGGTACGCATCGCCCACATCGCCACTTTATAAGATTGAACTGACGACGTGGCGTTACGTCGAAAGAATTGCACCGGGCAACGACCTACATTCATTAGCAGCAACAGCATCAGTCGTTAGTTCCTGCGGTCAGACATTTACACGCGTGAGGTATTATGACTACGGATCCATTTCTTTGCAACATTCCCGACTGGCTCTATAGGATTTAGATCTACATGGTATGGCAGCAGTACGTAAGAAACCATTTTGCTGCAAAGTTCTGTCGGTGGAATAAAAATGAAAAGGTTGGTGGTCCTTAGTTATCTCTAAATGGAGCCCGCCTTTCCTTGTCTGTAAGTATTTTTAATTTCTGTCAGTCATTGTGAAACTATGCGGTTCTCTCCCTTTTTACTATCTTGACAGAGGGTTGCTAAGGGGAAGCATGCTACTGCTCCTTAACTATTTACCTTGGTTTTTGCAGTCCTCCCTGCGTTAGCTTCATTGCCTGTTGCCTTGGTGGTTAGGATGAAACAACCAGTCATGGCCGAATAAACTTTAATTTAATTTAGGGCTACATCTATTTGAAAGTCACGTAGTGCAACAATCAGATACATTGCAGATCATTTAATTCCGGCTTATTCACCGAGGAAAAGATCCTCCCAGTAATTCTCATTTCTTAAGTGGTGATGTGTGCCGTGTTTGGCTTTATATCTCTTTGCATAACTGGTAAGATACTGCCATAACTTACAATGACGATCTTCTGTTTCTGGCCGGCCGGAGTAGCCGAACGGTTTTAGACGCAACAGTCTGGAACCATGCGAGCGCTACGCTCGCAGGTTCGAATCCTGCCTCGGGCATGGATGTGTGTGATGTCCTTAGGTTAGTAGTTCTAAGTTCTAGGGGACTGATGACCTCAGAAGTTAAGTCCCATTGTGCTCAGAGCAATTTGAACCATTTTTTTTTATTTCTGAAAACAAAGTAAACTGTTTCAGGATCGTAGTCAGAACGTTACAACAACGAGATCTCCTCAACACCCCGCCCCCAGGGTTTAAAGTACCAAGATGATCTTATTTCGGAAAAAAAACTAAAGTAATCGCTAACGATGAAGCGAAAAAATTCTCTCTCACATTCCTCACAGGTAGCAGTTGATTTCTGAACTTTTAGGAGCCGGAACGCATATCTTCGACCACACGCAGCAGGGTGGTGCAGTGGTCAGCACACTGGACTCACATCCAGGAAGGCGGCGGCTGAAACTCGCGTCCGCCCATCCTTACCTAGGTTTTCCGTGTTTTCCCCAACCGCTCAGGAAAACTTCTGGGATGGTTCCTTTGAAAGAGCTCGGCCAGTTTCCTTCCCCATCCTTCTAACAATCCGAACTTGTCTTCCGATTATAATGATTTCGAAATAGACGGGACGCTAAACCCTAAAATTCCTTCCATCAACCATGTAATCCCCCTCGCTCTTCTATCCAGCCTCAAAACTCACAAGCATCGATTTTTGATAAGTAGTAATAAAATTTGACGATCACAATTCACAACTTTTTACAAAATACTGTTCTGAAATTCAGGCTTTTGAAACATAATTTCTTATAGTCAGAACCATAAAATCACAACGTCAGTTCTCGTAGCAGTGTCGCTTTGGTCCCTAGAACTGCTCTATTCATTTGGGCATAAGCCGTTCGTCTTCGCTACTCTGCCGTCTTGTTTTTAAATGCAACCAGGCGCAAAGTTCAAAAAGTCGCAACGTAGATGAGTGATGAGAAGCTTTGGGTGTACACCGCCAGCGAAAACACCACGAATTTTCTGGAAACTTAAATTTTCTGACTGAATTATTTCATTAACTAACTTGTAATTCTAGTTACACGTTTCCTCGCTCAACGCCCTTTGCCAGCGCATCACGTTGGCCGTCCATTGTTAGGTTCACTGGTGCCGGCCAGAACAGAAATATCGTAGGAAGGATTTCATCGATGCTTCGGCTGCGGCTGTCAGCTGCTTAACCTCACCAGATACAAATCTGTGATAATATGATTAAATTACTTTGATGTTTGCAAATATCCCACATGCTCAGTCAGATATTTTCATTGTTCCGTGATTTTATACCTAAGCCCATGTGTAGTTTACAGTGTGACATTTACGTATTTGTAACTAACTGTATTAATATATGTTAGTAACAAAATTTACTGATAGTTTAATATCTCTACATTTTAAACAATTAGTTTACGTGTGTCATATGATTCTGTAGATACGCCATATGGGAAATAAATAAATAACTGGTACCGGCGCATGCCGGTGTGGCCGTGCGGTTCTAGGCACTACAGTCTGGAGCCGAGCGACCGCTACGGTCGCAGGTTCGAATCCTGTCTCGGGCATGGATGTGTGTGATGTCCTTAGGTTAGTTAGGTTTATTTAGTTCTAAGTTCTAGGCGACTGATGATCTCTGAAGTTAAGTCGCATAGTGCTCATAGCCAATTTTGAACTGGTACCGGCGCAGTGGCAACTTATAGTTACGTTTAATAAAGGTCTGTTATTTTAAATGTCCGATACCGATTTGTTCGACTGGGTTAAAAAAATGTCCTAGGAGGCACCGAATGCCGTTCCGGTGCGTTCCAGGCGAAATTAAGCCTGCTCACAGATAGCCGTACTAAATTTTACCTTCTGGTAATAACAGTTTTCTACCGTAGGACACTGGTGACAGAAGGGGAAACTAGTAGTGCCTGACTCGGAACTGAGAACTTACTAAACTCTTATTAGATCCAAAAATAACTGTGAAACGTAATAACAACCCAAAACGCGTCCCTGTCATAACTGAGTTAAAGAAAACTTAGTGGAAAACTATAAATCGCAAAACTAGTACATTATGATACTTTTCTCATAAGGCCGCATAAAAGAGCTCTGACGAGAACGTCAGATAACGTACGCGGTTCATCCAGAAGCCAGCAGAGAAATGAAATGATTTAAAAATCACCGCCAGCGAAAACACTCCGCTGCCCTTAAGAGTGGGCGGAGGGATCCGTTGAGTTTAATAACGACCAATCTAGATATCTGTCTCCTATTCTAACTTTCACAATCCCTGCTTAAGACGTTTTCCTTCAATGTAGCACCTACCTCCACGCTATCCAACGTTTGAAAAACTAGAGGGGAGAAAATCGTTGGTTTGGAATAGACAAACCCCATCTAGTTCCTGCCTTCACGTTCTCTATCTTTCTCATGGTCTGTTCCCTTCTCTCTCACTTTTGATACGATATTGACAAGGAAATTGTTCCTCTGTTTACAAAAAGAAAGATTGTTTTTTTTTAGTTTCTTTTGGTCTGAAACACCCAAAGAGCTTCCTCGCCCCTTTCCCACAGGGCCGGCTCCTTTCCCTGCCCCATGCCAAGTTAATTTTCGAACATCCACACAACCATTCATCGACAATCACTCATGGAACAGTATTAGTGAAGTTAAAAATGACATCTGTAAGAATGAATGAAATAAAACACCTAGTTTAGTCCACCCTTTACCCAGACGTTATAGTGTAATCTTGCCAGGGTAAAAATTTATCTTGCAGACTAGATAACGGCGCAAATAAACATGACCCGCAAGTGACAAATGTTAGCCATGTTATGAGAAATCTACCGACGGGCACGTTTCAGGTTCTGCATTGAAGTCCGAAATGTTCCTGTTACAGTCACGGTACAAGTGAACAGGTGACGAAACTCTGCATTCACAACTGTTTTGTTCCACTTCGAACACAGTACTAAGGAGAGGCAGTTTTTTTTCTTCAATTATTTTAATTTCATCCCCCTGCCCCAAGTGGGCAGGCAGCGGCACATTAACGCCGCTCCTCATCCGAGACAAACATCCAAAAGTAAAACAGAGAGATATTAAAATTGACGAGGGTATATAATATGAATGAAATACACAAAACACATACAATGTAAAAGGGAGAGATTGTCACATGTTAAAACCACTGAGTATAAATGAAAACCACACTGGACGAAGACACTGAAGAAATTCTTGCAGCAACTATTACACAATGAAAACCTAGTTCGCAGCATTAAAACCCAAAGGCTACGAACACATTTGAAAAACGCAGAAAAGAAACGGATATGACGCAGCACTTCACACGATAAAACAGGAAGGATCTGCCAACGGATGGGAGGCCATAAGGAGGGAGAAGAAGAGGGAGATGATGAGGGAGGGGGGGGGCGGTAGAAGAAGGGGAAGCGGAATGGGGCGACAGGGGAGGAGGATCTGTTAGCACGTTAAGGACAAAGAGGGGCTGGCCACAGTGGACGAGTGGTTCTAGGCGCTTCAGTCCGGAACAACGCGGATTCTATGGTCGCAGGTTCGAGCCCTGCCTCTGTCATGGGTGTATGGGATGTCCTTAGGTTGGATACGTTTAAGTGTAGGGGACTGATGACCTCAGGTCTTGAGTCCCATAGTGCTTAGAGCTATTTAAACCATTTGACAAAAGGGGTGGGAGAGGGAGAAATCCGGTAAAGAGTTCAAAGACAGGGAAAGGAGGGGAAAGGAGGTGGAAGGAAGGGGGGGGATAGGAGGTAGGATGCAACGAAAGGAAGCTAAGGAGAGGGAGCGCTAGTGAGGACGGGTGCAGAGGGTTGGGGGTCAGATGTGGATGGAATGGTAAGTGTCAACACGAAGCTCATCATCGCGGATGTGGAGACGGTGAAAGTTTCTTTGGGATAGGAAGGAGAGATGGACCACAGATGCAGCATCGTATGAAAAGTGGAAAGAAGCAGAAAAGATTAGCTAACAAGTTCATCACAGTAAGCAGAAGGTTTACATAACTTGTATTTCTCCAAATGAATGAAGAGCCAACACAAATAATACATCAAGAACAGATTCTAGCTGTCACAATGTCAACCAAGATAAAGCACGAATGCAGGTGTCGTAGTGTAGTGGCTACACGTGCAAATGGGCTGAGCGGCTACCGCCGGTTGACTTACATTATGGCAGGACAGGATGCTTGCGGTACAGAGCCATTGGAGGTACGGCCCAGCGAGGGTGCTCTGTTGAGTCCAGCGAATCCCACACGACTCCAGTCGGTTTCTAACGGAACCTTGCCATTCGTCATCTACTGTCGAATGCCCTTGACGTGGTACGGGTGAAACATTGCCTGGCACATTTATTTCACAATACTCTGTGCACACTGCCACTTTTCAGTACTTATTCTCAGTGTAATGTGTGTGAATCCACTGTTCATCTAACTAAAATATTTTTTCTCAGTGCTTCTTTGCTAGTCTACCAAAAAGCTGCTTCGGTACAACATTATGTGGGCTGATAGTAAGCCGTTAGCTGTTTCAAAGTACGAGTTCTTTGAGTACTCAACAGCACTCGCACAGTACTCGCAACAATGCATCATTCTCACAACTTATCTATCAGGATTTCGTCATTCAGAATGCGTCAACTATGTTTACTTTTCCTGAGAAAGAACTTCATTAAGTGCCTCTACTCATTAAATCTGAGACGACATGAAGCTTGCCAAAATGTATGTACCAGTCTCTATCACAGATTCTCATAATAAGATGGTCTGTAACAGAACTATTAAAAGGCTACATACAATTAATCAGACGGAGATCCAAGTGAACTTCTCATTCACCTGTCGCCCTATGAGTTTATTATGGTATCTACTTTTTTTGTATTTTTCAGACTCCTCTTCATATTCAGAAACCTGTAAATTGCTAATAGTTTTTATTCCTATAGATACTTGTTTATTTTTCCACATCTTATTCAAAAAGCAAATTTGTTTGGTGCACGAAGGTGACACGTCTTTTCTTCTTATTTCAATAAACATCATAATAAATCTTTGTTTGATTAAGCAAACAGCTATTATGGTATGTTTGCGATCTAAATAAAGGATGGGTAAAAATGAAACGAAGTATTAAAGTTCTTCAATTTCTGGATAGTTGTTAGTGTTTTACCTGAAAGTATGTAAAACTGGCTCACCTGGTTACTGCACCAAGGGCGTCAGTTGTGGGAACCCCCTATTAAGAAATCGCACAGAGGCTGGCATTAGCGCTGGTTCGGCTTTATAGAAAAACCACTACAAGATGCCGCAGGCACGGAATGAGCTGGTGTAAGTGAAGTGATGTGCAACGTTCGAGCAGTGGAACTTTGTGATAATCCTGCTCATTGCAACGAAATGCGGCAGTGGATTGGTGGATGGTAATTTGTACAGGTTTCTGGAAGAATGGCTTCATGTATTGATGACGCGAGGCAAGAAGGATGTGTTACCTGAGTAACCTTCGAGCTGATGAAAATACTGTGAAATGTCTCCCCCAGCGTCTGACTAAACAATAAAAAAGTTATGAAAGGGAAACACGTCTATAAACTCCAGTAGTACAATGTGTTGTAGACCTACATATTAAGATAGCTTTTCATAGCATTTCTGAATGTATTATTGTTAACTTAAATCTAATGTAGAGCATAAGGAAAGTGTTTATGATGTGATTGCTAAGATAAAATGCTAAGAATAATTTTCAGCTGCTACTTTACATAACAACGAGCGTGGTGGCGCAGTGGCTAGCCAACTGAACTCGGAAGGACGACGGTTTCAGTCCCGTGTCCGGCCACCGTGATTTAGGTTTTCCGTGATTTCCCTAAATCTCTCCAGGCAAATGCCGGTATGGTTCCTTTGAAAGGGCACGGCCGACTTCGTTCCCCATCCTTCCCTAATCCAATGATACTGATGACCCCGCTATCTGGCCTCCTCCCCCAAACAACCCAACCCGAAAGTCAACAGTTTCATGTTGTTACACTGTGAGAAGACTTTTATGGAATAACGTTTCAGTGTAGTGAGTGAAATCGAATCCAGACACAATAAGCATAATATGTTTTTTTCATTTCATGTACTTTTGCGACTGCCAAAGTAATGTAAAACTGGATAATGTAAACTGAACGATCAACTGTAAGACGTCCGATTTTAAGGACGTCTTACATGAAGTAACCAGAAAACGCCTGTACTTTAATTGCGGTAAGAGATCGAGTACAGGTTACTCAGAACTTTGACATACGTGAGCAATGAGGATGACGTTACTGGTCGGTCGGAGTGGCCGAGCGGTTCTACGCGTTTCAACCTCAAACCGCACGACGGCTACTGTCGCAGGTTCGAATCCTGCCTCGTACTGCATCAATAACTTCTTCATCATCCGCGTAGTGCCTCCCACGGATTGCGTCCTTCATTGGGCCAAACATATGGAAGTCCGACGGTGCGAGATCGGGGCTGTAGGGTGCATGAGGAAGAACAGTCCACTGAAGTTTTGTGAGCTCCTCTCGGGAGCGAAGACTTGTGTGAGGTCTTGCGTTGTCATGAAGAAGGAGAAGTTCGTTCAGATTTTTGTGCCTACGAACACGCTGAAGTCGTTTCTTCAATTTCTGAAGAGTAGCACAATACACTTCAGAGTTGATCGTTTGACCATGGGGAAGGACATCGAACAGAATAACCCCTTCAGCGTCCCAGAAGACTGTAACCATGACTTTACCGGCTGAGGGTATGGCTTTAAACTTTTTCTTGGTAGGGGAGTGGGTGTGGCGCCACTCCATTGATTGCCGTTTTGTTTCAGGTTCGAAGTGATGAAACCATGTTTCATCGCCTGTAACAATCTTTGACAAGAAATTGTCACCCTCAGCCACAGGATGAGCAAGCAATTCCGCACAGATGGTTCTCCTTTGCTCTTTATGGTGTTCGGTTAGACAACAAGGGACACAGCGGGAACAAACCTTTGAATATCCCAAATGGTGAACCATTGTGACAGCACTACCAACAGAGATGTCAAGATGAGAACTGAGTTGTTTGATGGTGATCCGTCGATCATCTCGAACGAGTGTGTTCGCACGCTCCGCCATTGCAGGAGTCACAGCTGTGCACGGCCGGCCCGCACGCGGGAGATCAGACAGTCTTGCTTGACCTTGCGGCGATGATGACACACGCTTTGACCAACGACTCACCGTGCTTTTGTCCACTGCCAGATCACCGTAGACATTCTGCAAGCGCCTATGAATATCTGAGATGCTCTGGTTTTCCGCCAAATGAAACTCGATCACTGCCCGTTGTTTGCAACGCACATCCGTTACAGACGCCATTTTAACAGCTCCGTACAGCGCTGCCACCTGTCAGAAGTCAATGAAACTATACGAGACGAAGCGGGAATGTTTGAAAATATTCCACAAGGAATTTCCGGTTATTTCAACCAAAATTGGCCGAGAAAAAAAATGTGTTGCATTATTTATTGAACTTCCCTCGTAGTTTTAAGTTCTAGGGGACTGATGACCTAAGAAGTTTAGTCCCATAGTGCTCAGAGCCATTTGAACCATTTTTGATGACATTACTAATCGCCTGTATTGCGTGCCCAAGGGTTAATTGGCAATCAGAATACGGACAGGCATTGTGAACTAGAGGGCCTGTCCATAGTGCGTGGCAGGGATGGAACAACAGTTTAGCATGATTTTCCCCAGTGCAGTGGCATTGGGGGCTACGACGTCCTGGAGTCAACTCCACAGCGGTGGACGCAGGCCCGCCGGCTGAAAGCCATCCTTTAGCAGCACACATTGATAAGGGCATGGACCGTGTGAGTTTGTGGAAAAGTGGAGTGGGAAGCGAAACCTGTTGAGGCGAAACGCCTCCAGCCCATGCGCAGTCCAATGGCCTCAACTTAAATTGGAAAAAAACCAACAGACATTGTGTGGTGTCACCGCCAGACACCACACTTGCTAGGTGGTATACGACAGACCCGCGTGTCGCCACTGTCAGTGATTGCAGACCGAGCGCCGCCACACGGCAGGTCCAGAGACACGTCCTAGCACTCGCCCCAGTTGTACAGCCGACTTTGCTAGCGATGGTTCACTGACAAAATATGCTCTCATTTGCCGAGACGATAGTTAGCATAGCCTTCAGCTACGTCATTTGCTACGACCTAGCAAGGCGCCTTTATCCTTTGCTGTTTATCTTGTGATGCATGTACCGTCAATTGCAATGTTCACCAATTATGGATTAAAGTTAAGTATTCTACCAGTTACCTCCTGTTTTGCTAGTCTTATTTCTCTGACCTGTTCCAGACCTCATGCCAGTCTGCGTGAGCTTAAACGCGTGCCTTTCGGCTACCGGTCATGGAGGATTGGCAGTCTGGCCAGACCACTACAGGTGGCGACGAGGCCAATTCGCATTCGTAACTATACCTGTGTATACTTGTGTAATGGCTTCACCACAATCTCCATATGTACTGTCCGAATTTTATCGCTTACAGAACCAGCAGACGCAGGTCTTATTGGATGCCCATGGACAGCTCGTCCAGGGTCAACGTGCACTGCAAAACGAGGCGGCAGCCGCCGCTCCAACGTTCACGCAGCCACAACACACAGTTGCACCACCTTTTCGTCCTTTTGATGCGGCACTGGAAAGCTTGACGGAGTGGTCACGCCAATTTGGATTCCATCTCGCCGCCTACAGAATTCAAGGTAACGAGCGGCAGCCTTATCTCCTTTCCTCCGTAGGCGTCCACACATACCGTGTGATAGTGAAATTGTTTCCCCGACGCGACGTAGCAACTCTGTCCTACGATGAAATTTTGTCTGCATTAGATGCATATTTCAAAGAATCAGTCAATGTGGTTGCGAAAAGGTATACCTTCCTTCGTACAAAACGTACAGCAGGTCAGACTAATAGATAGTGGGTTGCGACCTTGCAAGGCCTTACTAGGGATTGTGCTTTTGAGTGTGAATGTGGACTCCCATATTCAGATACTATGGTGGGTGATGCAATTGCACAGAACGTTTCTGATGTTCGTATATGGGAACAGATTTTGAAACTAGTCAATCCCTCCCTTCAACAAGTGATGGACATATTGGATCAGCAGGACACACTTGATTTTGCTCAGGAATCTTTTGACACTTCGCCACTTGTGTGTAACGTTAACCGGCCAGCCAGGCGAGCTGCGTGGAACAGTAAACAGTCCTCACGCCCAGCCGCGCCAAAGCTGCCTGGCTCTCAGCCACGTGTTCTGCGCCAGCATGCAAATGCAGTGAAATCATGCCCGCAGTGTGCTACTAGACATTCGCGTGAGAATTGCCCGTCACGCCAGCCTATTTGCTTTTTCTGTAAGAAAAAAGGCAATGTTCAAAGTGTTTGCCAGAAAAAGCTCCGCTCACACACTCACAACCATTCCAAGCCCTTTGCTTCGTGCCGGAATCGAACCAAGAATACTCAGGCTCGTGAACCTTCGCCCATGGAAATTCATGTAGTTCATGCCACTCCGCCCAGTGCTACTCTCTCTAACAGTGACTGTGTTCGTCCCACAAATAGTGTGCGTCAACATCGCCGGAAATCCCGTCATGTCGCACGTGATTCTGTACCGGTGCCAGTTCACGTTGCACAAGACAGTCGCTCTGGTCGTCAGCAGGACAATAAACTTTTTGTAGACTTGGACATTCACGGCAGCGTGATACCGTTCCAGCTCGTTACCGGAGCTGCGGTTTCCTTGATCAATCACGACACGTACAAACAGCTGGGCACACCTCCGTTGCGTGCTGCAAATCTTAAGCTCACTAGTTATTCCCGACAGGCGATCCCTGTGTTAGGACAGCGCAGCCTTCTTGCATCATACAAGGGACAAACAAAACTTGTGTCATTTTATGTCCTTCGTTCTTCTTCTGCCGTGAACTTGTTTGGTTTAGATTTATTTCAGTTTTTTAATTTGTCTATAGTCAATCAGGTCCTATCAGTGAACCAGCCCGTGCCTTCAGACAGTGTTTCTCGTCTATGTGAAGAATTTGAAGACATTTTTGCACCAGGCCTTGGTTGCGCTAAGAACTATAAAGCACATTTGAAACTGAAAGTCGACGCGCAACCAAAATTTTTCAGGGAGCGCAATGTTCCCCACGCATTGCGTGATGAGGTCGCCAAAACATTAAACGATTTGGAATCGCAAGGTGTAATTGAACGAGTGCAGGCTTCTCTCTGGGCTTCACCCTTAGTAATTTTGCACAAACCTTCCGGAAAATTGAGACTTTGTGTGGATTTCAAGGCAACCGTGAATCCACAACTAGTGACTGCAACTTTTCCTTTACCCCGCCCGGAAGATCTTTTTGACAGACCGTGCCAGGGTAAATATTTTTCAAAGTTGGACCTAGCAGATGCGTACTTGTAAATATCGGTGGACGAAGAATCCCAGCATGTATTGGTGGTTAACACGCATCTTGGTTTGTACCGATTCAAACGACTGCCATTCAGGTGTGCATCCGCCACTGCATTGTTTCAGCAATATTTACAAACTGTTTGTGCGTCGGTCCCTACTGCAGCAAACTATCTGGACGATATTGTGATCTCCGGAAAGACGGAAGAAGAACATTTAGCCAATCTCAGAACATTATTTCAGGTCTTGCGACAAAATGGTCTTCGCTTGCGGAAGGACGTATGTGTGATTTTTGCTCGTGATTTGCCATATCTGGTACATGTACTTAATGCCCAAGGCATCCATCCCAGTCCAGCGCACCTCCGTGCCATACAAGACTTGCCTTCGCCGCAGAGTTTGAAGCAGCTGCAGAGTGTGCTGGGAAAAATTAACTATTACCATAAATATGTGCGCCACGCCTCTTCCATTTCAGCTCCGCTTCATCGCTTACGCCGTAAGGGTGTTCCGTTCGTCTGGACGACGGAATGCGACCGCGCCTTTAGCCAGTTGAAATCGGCGTTGCTTTCCAATACTTGCCTTACGCCATTCGATCCCCAGATACCCCTTTTGTTGATGGTGGATGCATCAGATTTCGGGATCGGTGCTACGCTTGCGCACAAAGATGATTCGCACGATCGCCCTATTGCCTTTGCGTCCAAATTACTCTCGTCTGCGCAAAGAAATTATTCACAGATCGAGAAAGAAGCATTGGCTCTCGTATTTGGTGTTACAAAGTTTCATAATTTCTTGTATGGTCGTCACTTTACCATCATCACAGACCACAAACCTTTGACATCGCTTTTTCATCCGACCAAGCCTGTACCTCCACGTACAGCGCAGAAATTCATTCGCTGGTCTATTTTCCTCTCGCAGTACCGCTACGATATCTTGTATCGGTCCACTGCTAAGCACGGAAACGCCGATGCGTTGTCCCTTTTGCCTGTTGCTGAGGATGGAGCATTCGATTCCTCCGAACTTGCTTGCATGTTCATTGGTTCGGAAACCGATGACGTGGTCGAATCGTTTCCGATTGATTTTCGTCGTGTAGCTACAGCCACAGCTGCCGACCCTGTCCTTGCTACCGTTCTGCGTTTTCTTGCTACGCAATGGCCCTTGTCAAAGCCACGGATCGAGGATCCGTTGGTTCGCCGATTTTTTGCTCACAAGGAGAGACTTTTTGTACGACGTGGTGTTTTGCTGTTGCATTATGATAATGATCAGTCCAGGGTCGTGGTCCCACGTTCGTTACAGTCCTCTGTCTTACGGCTTCTCCACCAAGGACATTGGGGTATAGTGCGAACGAAACAACTTGCTCGTCAGCACTGTACTTGGTTCGGAATCGATGCTGCGATTTTGCGATTACGAATATGTGCTCTTCTTGCATGGCGTGTGCCGAACAACAATCAGCACCTCCGCGGAAATTCTTTGCATGGCCAAAAGCCACTTCCCCTTAGCAATGCTTACACATCGATTTTGCTGGTCCATTCTGGAATGCTCGATGGTTGGTTCTGGTAAATTCATTCAGTAATTTTAATTTTGTTGTCCGGATGTCTTCCACGACGTCATCTGCCACTACCCAAGCGTTATCCGTTATCTTTTGCATTGAAGGTCTTCTGCAGACTGTTGTTTCCGACAATGGCCCACAATTCATGTCCGCAGAATTTCAGTTATTCTGCAAGGCCAATGGTATTCAACATCTGACGTCCGCTCCATTTTCGCCACAGTCAAACGGTGCCGCTGAACGATTGGTCAGGACTCTCAAGTCACAAATGTTGAAGTTGAAAGAGTCGCATTCTCGGGAGGACGCGTTATTGCTCTTTTTGTCCTCGTATCGCTCTCAGCCCCGAGATGTTCGCTCGTCGGCTGATTTGCTTCATGGTCGCCCTCATCGCAGCTTGCTGTCTTTGCTACATCCGCCGCATCAGGTTCCTGTGCAGCGGCAGCCATCTGCTTTTGCTCCAGGCGACGTTGCATACTATCGCAACTATCGCGGTTCACGGCGTTGGCTCGCAGGGCGCATTCGTCGCTGCCTCGGCTGCGCTATGTATCTGGTTTTGGGGGCCTCTGGTGAGGTGCGTCGGCATCTCAATCAGTTGCGACTCTGTCGTCCCACGGCATCCGCCGCTTCCCGTCTGCTTTCAGCGACGGTGCCGTCCGGTCAGCGCCCTGGGGATCCATCTACTGGCTCGCCTCGGCCCCATGTGTTACCGACGCTGCCTTCCATTTTGCCCCATGGCGACGCTCCGCCGCCACCGCCGCCGCCGCCGCCGCTGCCACCGCCGCCGCTGCCGCCACCTGTTCTCCCGCCGGCGACGCCCGCAGTGGACGCGTCGGTGCAACCGCCGGGCGCCTCCCTGGGTCACGCGTCGCCGATGGCTTCCCGTGACCAGTTGTCCACCGCCTTGGAACTCTTGCCCGCTCCGGGCCATATGTCGTCTTCGCCCATCGGGTGCTCCGGCTCGATGGAGGTCGACCCTTCGGCCCCTCCTGACTATCTACGGGCGCATACAGCGCATGTTGGCGTGCACCCTGGACTAGGTTTTCAGGAGTTTCCTAGCTCCCCTCGGACCGAATGGCAGGGTGCGGGTGACACAGCCTCGCCTGTTGTTAGGCTCCCCACCTCGTCGCATACGTCAACATGGGGTCCACCCGACGGCGGGCGGAAGCCTTATTACACAACCGTCCGCGGGGGAGGAATGTGGTGTCACCGCCAGACACCACACTTGCTAGATGGTAGCCTTTAAATCGGCCGCGGTCCGCTAGTATACGACGGACCCGCGTATCGCCACTGTCAGTGATTGCAGACCGAGCGTCGCCACACGGCAGTTCTAGAGACACGTCCTAGCACTCACCCCAGTTGTACAGCCGACTTTGCGAGAGATGGTTCACTGACAAATTACGCTCTCATTTGCCGAGACGATAGTTAGCATAGCCTTCAGCTACGTCATTTGCTACGACCTAGCAAGGCGCCTTTATCCTTTGCTATATATCTTGTGATGCATGTACCGTCAAGAGCTATGTTCACCAATTATGGATTAAAGTTAAGTATTATACCAGTTACCTCCTGTTTTGCTAGTCTTATTTCTCTGACCTGTTCCAGACCTCACGCCAGCCTGCGTGAGCTTAAATGCGTGCCTTTCGGCTACCGGTCATAGTGGATTGGCTGTCTGGCCAGTCCACTACACATTGGCTCTTCAGAAAAACTAGGCAGGAGTGGGAGTTTCACTGGAAATTTCCACTCAACTGCTACATGGACTACTTTCGGATTAGCGGAAGGCTGTATGACAAGAAGTAGGAAGGGGCCACTCGTCTGGAGACGATCTCTGTGACTCGATAGGAAAGTGCAGTCCTTATTCTGTTCTATTGCAAGAGTGATGTTGTGAGTTTCTGTGTAAAGGGCAGCCGGCGTCTGAGCCTTCTCCGTGAGCGCAGAGTACGTGTCTCTGTGTGTGCGCCACGTTGTCTAGAATAGAGTGGCACCTAGACTCCGATTGATTATCGAGTAGAAGTAACGGTGGGTCTCTGTGAAATGTGTATTCGTTACTTGATAAGCAGAGTGGCGAAATTATGAAGCTCTAAGAAAGCAGAGTGGCGAAATTATGAAGCTCTAAGAGCAGTTGGACATTCGAAGTGTTTTTCATTCTCGCTGTTTGTACTGAGACTCTGTCTTTGTATGGCCAGAGAACAAGCAGCTGATCCACTTGCTGCCGGTACGATACCAGTGCTGTTCCCAGAGAGGTGTGTTACGGGTAATACTAGTCCAAGTGACTGGGCAGGTTTCAGAGCTGCAGCGATCGTCTACCGACGGTGTGGGGCCGCCGTCAGAAGGACAGCAGCAGTCACTTTCACCATCGTTTTGAAAATATAGATACCGCAGCTCGGCAGAATATAGAGCCTTAACTGTATAAATGCGTAGAGTTGCCTGCCACTGCGCTGTATTCAAAAGCCGTCAGATTCATTTAGGAGTCGGTTAATATTATTGCTATAACTCGACGACATCCTTTCTGTCAGTATTTAGTCAGATCGCATTGCGCGAATTATTTCAGAGGGTGACAAGTTTACTACGTATTAATACCAGGACAAACTCAGAAATAAAGTTAAGGATAGGGGATATTCCTGTCAATCGAAATTGTTAATTGAAGAAAAAAAATGATTTTGACACTGAATTTTCTACATATTTACACTATGTGATCAAAAGTAGGACACCCCCCAAAAACATACGTTTTTTACATTAGGTGCATTGTGCTGCTACCTACTGCCAGGTACTCCACATCAGCGACCTCAGTAGTCCCTACACATCGTGAGAGAGGAGAATGGGCGCTCCGCGGTACTCGCGGACATCGAACGTGCTCAGCTGATGGAGTGTCACAAGTATCATACGTCTGTACGCGAGATTTCCACACCCCTAAACATCCTTAGTCCACTGTTTCCGATGTGATAGTGAAGTGGAAACGTGAAGGGAGAAGTACAGCAGAAAAGCGTACAGTCCGACCTCGTCTGTTGACTGACAGAGACCGCCGATAGTTGAAGACGGTTGTAATGTCTAATGGGCAGACATCTATCCAGACCATCACACCAGAATCCCAAACTGCATCAGAATCCATTGCAAGTGCTGTGACAGTTAGGCGGTGTGGTGTCACCGCCAGACACCACACTTGCTAGGTGGTAGCTTTTAAATCGGCCGCGGTCCGCTAGTATACGACGAACCCGCGTGTCGCCATTGTCAGTGATTGCAGACCCAGGGCAGGTCTAGAGACACGTCCTAGCACTCGCCACAGTTGTACAGCCGACTTTGCTAGCGATGCTACCCTGACAAATACGCTCTCATTTGCCGAGACGATAGTTAGCATAGCCTTCAGCTACGTCAGTTGCTACGACCTAGCAAGGCGCCATTACCAATTGATATTGAGATAATAAAAGCATGTACATTCACGAGCGATGTTCTCCAATTGTAGAATAAAGTTAAGTATTACTTCAACTACGTACTTTGTTTGCTACTACAATTTCCCTTAACTGTTCCAGACCCCGCGCCAGTCTGCGTGAACTTTAACGCGTGCTTTTCGGCATCCTCGCATAGTGACTTGGCTGTCTTGCCAAGTCACAACAGGCGGAAAGTGAGAAAAGCTGAATTTCATGGTCGAGCGGGTGCTCATAAGCAACGCATCACGGAGGCAAATACCACACGATGCCTCGATTCGTGTAAGGAGTTTATACATTGGACGATTCAGCAATGGAATAACGTTGTGTGGAGTGACGAATCACGGTACATAATATGTGGGTGGGCGTGGGAATGGCGAATGCCCGGTGAACGTCATTTGCCAGCGTGTGTAGTGCCAACAGTAAAATTCGTAGGCGGTGGTGTTATGGTGTGGTCGGGTGTTTCGTGGAGTGGGCTTGCACCCCCTCTTGTTTGCGTGGCACTACCACTCCACAGGCCTACACTTATGTTTGAAACGCCTTCTTGCTGCCCTCTGTTGAAGAGCAATTCGGGCTTGGCGAATTGCATCTTTCAACACGATCGAGCACCTGTTCATAATGCACGGACTGTGGCTAGTGGTTACACCATAATAACATCCCTGTAATGGACTGGCCTGCACAGAGTCCTGACCTGACTCCTATAGAACACCTTTGGGATGTTTTGGAACAACACTGCAGGAGTCAATACAAAATTTTGCAGTCCTTTGGCAAATTGAAGTACCATGCGGTAACTCATGCTCAGTAAAATTGGTTCTGAGCACTATGGGACTTAACATCTCTGGTCATCAGTCCCCTAGAACTTAGAACTACTTAAACCTAACTAACCTAAGGACATCACCCACATCCATGCCCGAGGCAGGATTCGAACCTGGGACCGTAGCGGTCACGAGGTTCCAGACTGAAGCACCTAGAACCGCACGGCCACACTGGCCGGCCAAGCTCAGTACCAGCGGAAATATTGCACCTACACCAGGCCAATCTAAACCGTTGCAGAACACATCTACATAGGCATGAGAGTGCGACGTCAACAACAATGTAAAAGTCTCCATAGCCAATATACACTACTGGCCATTAAAATTGCTACACCAAGAAGAAATGCAGATGATAAACGTGCATTAATTCGACAAATATATTATAAAAGAACTGTCATGTGATTACATTTTCACGCAATTTGGGTCCATAGATGCTGAGAAATCAGTACCCAGAACAACCACCTCTGGCCGTAATAACACCCTTTATACGTCTGGGCATTGAGTCAAACAGAGCTTGGATGGGGTGTACAGGTACAGCTGCCCATGCAGCTTCAACACGATACCACAGTTCATCAAGAGTAGTGACGGCGTATTGTGACGAGCAAGTTGCTCGGCCACCATTGACCAGACGTTTTCAATTGGTGAGAGATCTGGAGAATGTGCTGGCAGGGCAGCAGTCGAACATTTTCTGTAGCCAGAAAGGCCCGTACAGGGGCTGCAACATGCGGTCCTGCATTATCCTGTTGAAATATAGGGATTCGCCGGGATCGAATGAAGGGTAGAGCCACGGGTAGTAACACATCTGGAATGTAACGTCCACTCTTCAAAGTGCCATCAATGCGAACAAGAGGTGACCGAGACGTGAAATCAATGGCACCCCGTACCATCACGCCGGGTGATAGGTCTGTATGGAGATGACGAATACACGCTTCCAATGTGCGTTCACCGCGATATCGCCAAACACGGATGCGACCATCATGATGCTGTAAACGGAACCTGGATTCATCCGAAAAAAATGATGTTTTGGCACTCGTGCACCCAGGTTCGTAATTGAGTACACCACCGCAGGCGCCCCTGTCTATATTGCAGCTTCCAGGGTAACCGCAGCCCTGGTCTCCAAGGTGATAGCCTATGCTATTGCAATCGTTGTCGAACTGTTCGTGCAGATGGTTGTTGTCTTGCAAACGTCCACATCTGTTGACTCAGGGATCGAGACGTGGCTGCACGATCTGTTACAGCCATGCGGATAAAATGTAATCTCGACTGCTAGTGATAAGAGGCCGTTGGGATCCAGCCCGGCGTTCCGCATTACCCTCCTGAACCCACCGAGTCCATATTCTGCTAACAATCATTGGATCTTGACCAGCGCGAGCAGCAATGTCGCGATACGATAAACCACAACCGTGATAGGCTACAATCCGACCTTTATTAAAGTCGGAAACGTGATGTTACGCATTTCTCCTCCTTACACGAGGCATCGCAACAACGTTTCACCAGACAACGCCGGTCAACTGCTGTTTGTGTATGAGAAGTCAGTTGGAAACTTTCCTCATGTCAGCACGTTTTAGGTGTCGCCACCGGCGCCAAACTTGTGTGAATGCTCTGAAAAGCTTATCATTTGTATATCACAGCATCTTCTTCCTGTAGGTTAAATTTCGCCTCTGTAGCACGACATCTTCGTGGTGTAGGAATTTTAATGTCCAGTGGTGTACATTTAAGTCCAAATATTAGGACCACCTTCCGAACAGCGTTGTGGTCCGCATTTGGAATGCAGTATAGCAGTAATTGTGCGTGGCAGGAATTCGACAGGTCCTTGGTAACTACATCCGGAGACATCAAGCCATTACTAAACTATGGACCGGTGGTTTGCGGGTGCGGAACTGCCTTCCAACAGCATCGGAGATGCGTTCTATCAGGGGAATGTTGTTTGCTAATCCTCAACGTGAGTTTGCAAGGAGTCTCTTGCCTTAATCATAAAATATAAGTCTGTATGATGTTTAATGTTATTTTTTATATGCAGAGAAGTGTTATCTTCTCATATACCTTCAAATCGTAAGCTACACCGTTAATTTTTATATATGAATAAGTGAAATTACTGATGCCACTGTTGTTGCCCATCTGTGCGATCACTTTAGAACTCAGATTAATAATAAAATTAGCTAACTGAAAAGAATGCGCATTGAACTGCTGTTGTACCCATGCACCACCACAATGAAATAAAAACAGTGGTTTGTTAAGGAAGTATGAGAACAATGGCGTATTTAAGTTTACGAAAATATTGACAAGTTATTATTAATACTTTTATAGCTACAACGAGCTGATAAATGTTACAAAAATGACAAACGCTAATCAGAAAAGAAATGATGCTTGATTGGCTAAGCACTCGTTGGGTTGGAAGCTACACAAATTCTTCCTGAATTAATCCTATTTACGACGTGTCGAACTTTGTTTACATGAATCCAATGTGTAGCCCAACTCTATTCGGATGGGATCAACTACGATCCAGCATATCACAAGCTTCACATGAGAATAGAGAGCTGTAAATATATTTTGACAACCGTACGTCAGTGCAGCAGTGTTTCACCCTTTCATCTTGATTCAGGAGACATCAAACAACGGATCGCTGTGGGCTAGGAGCGGCGCGCAGCGGCAGCTGTCATGTTGTGACGGGGCCACGAATATTTGCAAACCATGTGGTGTGGCGTTGTGATTGTCAGAACTCGGGAAACGTCGCCATCACGGCCCTGAAATACTAGTACGTTTCAGTGTCGGATACACCAGTTCGCTGCTCTGACAAAACCAGTTTCACTCACAGGCATAATGGTGCATGCTGAAAGTGTCAGTGGTCATTAGCCGACTCAGGATGAATAAGTTCACCCTCCTGACACACATGTCCGCGACGTTGTGAGTTACACTGTCGGTACAGTTGTAGACTGCTATCGGCTCTTAGACCGCCACAAGATACAGACCACAAGTCTCACCTACAAGGGGAAGACCTGACGTACTCCACCATAAGACGAAGCAGGCAAAGAATAACAACCACTTTCCACCAAGCTTTGGTACGGAACCGATTTAGCAAAAACGAAACTGCCCCTACATTGCACAAACCAATCGAACTATCTTCTACTCACTGAATGTCCCCTCATGATGGTACTTCTGGGCTGGTAACCAATCCACAGCACTGTTGTTGCCTCACTGGGGATGGAAACCTCCATTTTGTATATCCTGAGAGGAGCAAATCAGCGACTAAGTGTATCTCTTGCCCGAAAAAAAAAACACTAGGGAGGCGTCCTTCTCATGGTAAGCATGGTCATCTTTTCGTAATAAAAAACATCTAATACATGGGACCACAGCCTCCTTTATGGAAAGATCTAATCTTTCTGGGTCGACCATTTGCAGTTTCTGAAAGAAGGCTGTTAAGCTTTAGAGGATGTCGTGTCAATCAAAAATATGTTTTTGCCGCTCGCTAGAAGAAACTCGTGGCTTCCCGGCGTCAGGGTGGGGTTACAGTTTTACCTCCACTGAAGACATACACCAGTCGCTCTGTCCGTATCTTTCCAGCTTCTTACAAGTGAATGCATGGAGTTTTGTGACCTTCCCACCATTTGCACTAATGATCAGTTCACAGCAGTCACTCTTAATTGTCTTCTTCCACCTACTATCTGCCAACTTGCCAGGTTCGCAACAGAATGCCGACAGGCCCAGGCAAGACATTCTGTACAGCACTAAACGGGAAGGAGGACAGGTCTTCAGCTAGAAGTCCCTCTGCAGGTGCAATCCACTGAGCGGTGCTTACCAGTCAGTCACACAGCCAGATCGCGTTTCTTGTTGTTGTTGTTGTTGAGGTATTCAGTCCAGAGACTGGTCTGATGCAGCTCTCCATGCTACCCTACCCTATGCAAGCTTCTTCATCTCCAAGTAACTACTGCACCCTACATCCTTCTGATTCTGCTTAGTGTAATCATCTCCTGGTCTCCCTCTTCCATTTTTACTCTCCACACTGCCCTCCAAAACTAACCTGGTGATCCATAGATGCCACAGAACATGTCCTACCAACCATTTCCCTCTTATAGTCAAGTTGTGCCACAAATTCCTCTTCTCCCCCAATTCTATTCAGTACATCCTCGTTAGTTATGTGACCTTCCTATCTAATCTTCAGCATTCTTATGTACCACCACATTTCGAAGGCTTCTATTCTCTTCTTGTCTAAACTATTTATCGTCCATCTTACACATCCAAACATGGCTACACTCCATACAAATACTTTCAGGACAGACTTCCTGACACGTAAATCTATACTCGATGTTAACAAATTTCTCTTGTAATGAAACGCTTTTCTCGCCGATGTCAGTCTATTTTTCTGTCCTCTCCGACCATTATCAGTTTTTTCTCTCTAAATAGTAAAACACATCTACTACTTTAAGTGTCTCATTTCACAATCTACTTCCCTCAGCATGAGCTGATTTAATTAGACTACATTTAATTATCCTCCTTTTGCTTTTGTTGATGTCCATCCTTTATCCTCCTTTGAAGACACTGTCCATTCCGTTCAACTGCTCTTCTAAGTAATTTGCTGTCTCTGACAGAATTACAAGGTCATCGCCGAACCTCAAAGATTTTATTCCTTCTCCATGGAATTAATACCTACTCCGAATTTTTCTTTTGTTTCCTTCACTGCTTGCTCAATATACAGATTGAATAACATCAGGGAGGGGCTATAACCCTGTCTCACTCCCTTCCCAACCACTGCTTCCCTTTCATGTCCCTCGACTCTTATAACTGCCATATGGTTTCTGTACAAACTGTAAATAGCATTTCGCTCCCTGTATTTTACCCCTGCCAACTTCAGAATTTGAAAGAGAGTATTCCAGTCAACCTTGTCAAAAGCTTTCTTTTAGTCTACAAATGCTAGAAACGTAGGTCTGCCTTTCATTAATCTATCCTCGAAGATAAGTCGTAGGGTCAGTATTGCCTCACGTGTTGCAAAATTTCTACGGGATCCAAACTGATATTCCCCAAGGTCGGCTTCTACCGGGTTTTTCATTCGTCTGTAAAGAATTCGTGTCAGTATTTTGCAGTCGTAACTTTTTGAAGTGCTAGTTCGGTAAATTTCACATCTGTCTACACCTTCTTTCTTTGGGATTGTAATTATTATATTCTTCTTCAAGTCTGAGGGTATTTTGCCTATCTCATACATCTTGGTAACCAGATGGCAGAGTTATGTCAGGGCTGGCTCTCCCAAGGCAATCAGTAGTTCTAATGGAATGTTGTCTACTCCTGGGGTCTTGTATCGACTTAGGTCTTTCAGTGCTGTGTCAAATTCTTCACGCAGTATCATATCTCTCAACTCATCTACTACCTCTTCCATTTCCATAATAATGCCCTCGAGTAATCGCGCATGTACAGACCCTCTGTATACTCCTTCCACCTTTCTACCTTCCCTTTGCTTAGAGCGGGTTTTCCATCTGAGCTCTTGATATTGATAGAAGTGGTTCTCATTTCTCCAATGGACTCTTTAATTTTCCTGTAGGCAGTATATATCTTACCCCTAGTGATATATGCTTCTACATCCTTACATCTGTTCTCTAGCCATCGCTGCTTATCCATTTGCCACTTCTTGTCGATCTCATTTTTGAGAAGTTTGCATTCCTTTCTGACAGCTTCATTTACTGCATTTTTATATTATCTCCTTTCATCAAATAAATTCAATATATCTTCTTTTACCCAAGGATTTCTAACAGCCCTTGTCTTTTTACCTACTTGATCATCTGGTGCCGTCACTGATTCATCTGTCAAAGCTACCCATTCTTCTTTTACTGTATTTCTTTCCCAAATTCTTGTCAGTCATTCCATAATGCTCTGCCTGAAACTCTCTACAACCCCTGGTTCTGTCAGTTTATCCAGGTCCCATCCCCTTAAATTCCCACCTTTTTGAAGTTTCTTCAGTTTTAATCTACAGTTCATAACCAACACATTGTGGTCAGAGTCCACATCTGCCTCTTGATATGTCTTACAATATAAAACGTGGTTCCTAAACCTCTGTCTTACGATTATGACGATTATGTAATCTATCTGAAAGCATCCAGTGTGTCCAGGCCTCTTCCAGGTACACAACCTTCTTTAATTATTCTTGAACCAAGTGTCAGCTACGATTAAGTTATGGTCTGTGCAATATTCTACCAGGCAAATTCCTCTTTCAGTCCTTACCTCCAGTCCATATTCACATCTTATCTTTCATCTTCTTCCTTTTTCTGCTGTCGACTTATAGTCCCTCATGACTATTATGTTGTCGTCTCCCTTCAGTATTTGAAATATTTATCTCATCATACATTTCTTCAAACTGTTTGTCATTCGCGGAGCTAGCTGGCATATGAAATTGTACTACTGTGTTAGGCGTAGGCTTCGTGTCTGTTTGGCTACAATAACGCGTTCACTTTGCTGTTCGTATTAGCTTAGCTGGGCTCCTTTTTTTTTTATTCGTTTGTAAACCTACTCCTGCATTGTCGCAATTTGATTTTGTATTTATAGCCCTGTATTCACCTGAGCAGAAGTCTTCTTCCTCCTTCCACCGAACTTCACTAATTCCCACTATTCTAACTTTCTAAATTTTCTAATCTCCCTCCCCTATTAAGGGATCTGAGGTTCCACGTCCTCCTGAGTAGTCCCCACCAGGAGATCCGAATGGGGGACTATTTCACCTCCGGTATATTTTACCCACGAGGACGCCATCACCATTTAAGCATACAGTATACTTGCATGCCCTCGAGAAAAATTACGGCTGTGTTTCCCCTTGGTTTCAGCCGTTCGTAGTACCAGCACAGCAAGGCCGTTTTGGTTAGTGTTACAAGGCCAGATCAGTCAGACTGTTGACCTTGCAACTACTGGAAGGCCTGCTGCCCCTCTTCAGGAACCACGTTTCTCTGGCCTCTCAACAGGTACCTTTCCGATGTGGTAGCACCTACAGTATGGCTATCTGTATCGCTAAGGCACGCAAGCCTCCGCACCAACGGCGAGGGGCATGGTTCATTGGGGGACGGGGGGTAGAGATCGCATTTATGAAGAGATTAATTGGGGACTAGATCGCAGCATTTATGGTTCCCAATTCATCTCTCTTCCTGTTATCCATTGTACCCACTATCGTGCCCTGTGTACAAGTTCTCTACAGGTTACACATGCAGTTGTATGAAAATTATGTACATAATTTCCAAATGTAAAAAAATCATAAACCACACTTACCAAATGTAATAGTGGGGTACATTGAGATCATGACCTAAAAGATGACTGACAATGTTGTTAAAGTGAGAGAGTGTCGTGCCACCTCTCAAGTTCACTACCGTGATTCTGAAACCACTATGTACACGAGACTTGCATCGTCATACAGACATTTATCCTACTGGAGGGCTTCATCGCTATTAATTTCTACATTACAGCCGTCTTGTTACCGTCAATTACTTCAACAGTTCACATGGGAGATCAGGTGAGTTCCCCCACTGCATATTCCTTCCCTCACATATTTACACCACTGACCAATGGCTTATTTAGAGGACTCTTTCATCTGGATGACAGCATAGCTGCAGATGGTCATGGTGGAAAAAGCAACACGATTCATCCAGCAAGCCAATATCTTTCCCTGATCCACAGTCTAATCTTGATGATGCCGTGGGCACAAAAACAGTATTAATGATATTGTTAGCCCATCATAAGGGAGGTAATTTACAAATTCGAGCATAGCTACAGTATCACTGATAATTATGCACAGGAATATTAATAGCGCACCTCCGGCTGATATGCCGAGTTACTGTTTCCATTTTCACACACAGTTTCGACGACCCACCGAAACACCTTCTTTAGGTGTTGTGAGTTTTGTTGTTATGTATATTCGCTGTCTGGACTGCAATTAGGATGTGAATTACTGTTGGTCTCATATCGTTCTGTATACTTTAATTCCATTCCTGATGCCCGCTATTCCCACTGATGTTTATTTTCAGAGCTCGCACTGATATTCCGTGAAACGCATTTTATCACACCGTTTTTGACCGATGAGATTTAAACAAATCTATTCCCGGAGACCAAAAGTTATTTAAATTAAAGCCGCCGTCAATGTTTATTTGGTTTTCAGCTATTTTTATTTAGATAAACTTTTTAATTATGCTGTCCCAGAAACTTGGGAGTTAGCAGCAGATGTAAGTCTCATCGTATTTCATTTCGTGACTGTATTCGAGGCATTGCTTAGTGACAGTTGGTCTACTTGTTTGTTTAGTCGAGTACTTCGCTGATGTTACTTGTCTCACCACGACTGTTCTGACGTCTGCCCCACGTGAGGCATGCCACGTTTGGGTGGAATCCGATATACACCCGGTTTTTTCGGAGACCTATATCGGCTTTAACCATACAGAGAAGACATGGAAATACTGCTGCCTGAGTCAGCAAAAGGACTTGCCGGAATACAGTTTAAGGTAGCGCAAAAAATGGCAAATGTAACATTTCCCATTTTACAGCCTCCTAGCTGTTCACCGTGATTCCTGCCATGAGCTACCAACCGACGACCTCAGCTCTTTTTAAATTTCTCTCGCGGTACTGGGCATCCACGGTTGAGATGAGGTAATTTATCGCAGCGGAAACAAATTCTACTATCAGATGCAAAAATTTTCCCTTATTATCAGATGAGTTTTATCACAAAAGGGTGAAAACTTGGATTCACGAGTTCCGCGCTTTAAGTCACTAAACCGGATGTTCTCTATACCTGCCACCGCCTTATGTAGCATAGCTCAGCAAGTGTGTATGGTTTTTTTAGTGAACAGTATACGAGCATGGCATTCCGGGCGCATACCTTCTAGGGTATTACTGACTGACTGCTGTTCAGTAATCCTAAATTAAGCATCTAACACCGCCAGGGAATATCATCAGTATATTGGACTACTGTCTCACCTTGCCTATTTCATATTTAGATGTACTGGCTAAATTTTTATAAAGTGTTATAACGAAGGCTTTTGGGTGTAATTCTACTTAATCCGCACAAGTTTAACGGGAAATAATTTAAATATTACAGAATGGACAATCTGCAGTACCTCGGCCTGAATTTCTAAATGAACAATTACCAGAACAGGTCTATAATTTTACCGTTTGTTTGCATCTGTAGTTTGCTTAATTCTGGTACTATCGAAAAAAATGGGTTAGGTAATTTGTTGAACTGTATCGACTAGCCCTCATGGCTTGCATCAGTGATTCCAAACTCATAACCTCCAGTAATTGGGTCACCAACCACCTTATCGTGACTGGTGGCATCTTGCCAATTTAGTAAACTATTACTAAATGTCAACTGAAGGATTTCATCACGTAGTAGTTCAATAACAAGTGCTTGTCTGGGGTCCATTTCCACAACCAGTAAATGCTCAACTAAGTTACACAACTTATTTCAATGTACCTGGATTATAAAGACCCGTAAATGTGAGGGAATGTTCCCTGTAACAATCCAAAATTCGCCTTCACTCTACAAAGTGACGTACTGCAGAGAGCAAGGCGGAACTGACCTCCCTAGTGCTGTCTGCTGTGATACAGAGATGGGTGCTCAACGCACACGGCAGCTTAACTCTGTCACGTAGCCTTCGAAAGAATAAAGCATACTGAGGTTCGTTTTCTGCAAATATTATATGCCCAACACAGCTCTACTGCCCACGGCCACTAGGAGAGAACAAGCGGTATAAGTTGGAAATAAAAGAGTTCTTTCCTGTCTGTGCCAAACGCTCTCAGAACAACGCTATGCTATCAATGAGATGGCTAGTTGAATGGGTTGTGGATGGGAAGGTGTCGAAATCAACATACCCAGAAGAAAGAAACAAAGAAGTTAACAATATTCATTCGCCTTAGCGGTATTCAAACAATAATGAATAACTGAATTGTTGAGAAGGGGGTGTTTCAATTATGTTGAAGTGAGCAATTAAAGAAAATTTTACAATTTTTTCATTAATACTGATAGAGCCACTATTAAAAGTATTTACAACTATCACAACAGTCGTCTGTTATTCAGTAGATGCGTTGAAAATTTCCAAATCATAAGTAACCTATGGATGCATTAATAGTATTAAATTTACGAGTCAAATTTTGTCACAATTGGTGAGTAATCACACGTCGACATAAGGTGACCAGCTTGTTCCTAGCCTAGACGTAGTTCAGTTCCTTCTTTCAGCTCAGGTTAGGTATTCTAACTCACATGCAGGATAAAAATTAAAACCACATAGCCAACAGGTGACAATAACGGAATTTAATTAAGGAAGAAAGATCACATAGTGCCCTGTGAACAACATAAGTTTTTATACCTCGGCTGAGTAATTTTGAAATAAAAGGGTGGAAATTTAATACATGAATAATTAAAAGCGAACAAACAGTTCAGAAACTTTATCTTTCATGAGATATTTCACCTGTGATCCTTTGAAAAGGGTACACACGATTTTTGAATTATTAATTTTTTGTCTGATATGATTGCACCAAATAATAATAGAGTTTCCGTTTGACAAAATATTTCCTTTTACAAGTAGCTTGAGTATAACTCAGACCTGTTCTGATAACGTGGAATTCTGAGTCGCACTGCGAAATAAGACACCACAATCACTAATTACAGCTAGACAAAGATATATGTGAGAATTTAAAATAAAATTTTATAACAAACATTACACAAGGAATGGCGATTTCGTGAATTAGAACCACACGTAACAAAATGTGCTTACCATTTTATTTCTACGCTGATCCTTGGTTGAATAGTAAATACTGACAACCTGGCATTCTTAAATGAAGGCCTTAGAAATGAGAAATGTGCCGACTCAGAAGCCGTGAATGGATGCCTATAAGTGTGGAGGGATGCAGTAATTTTCCTAACGTTGCTGGCACACTTTTCACATTTTGATATCACAGTCCATAACATGACAAACCAGACCTCAGCCCTCGGTCAGCAACCCTAGTTACCATGTAGAACAATAAACAAACATTAAGGTTATAAAGATGGCGCACATGCAGTTAAACTCCAACGGCAAACAGCTACGGTGCCTCTGGCCGGACGCCAACAAATTTGTCGCTATGGTGCGAAGTGCAGGGAATTTCAGTGATCGGTAGGAATCGATACCAACTCACGCACAGCTACATGCATTACTGTAGCAGCCTTTCAACCGACCATTTTGACAGCATTTATCACTTATAACTAGTCTGTTGCAAAGCATCGAGTGCCACGTTTCCCTACGAAATAGGTCCATTAAATTCGTTTCATAAACATTGTATACCCACGTCTAAGCATGCTTACACTGATGAGTTCTTGTCGCACTTTAATCTGTAAAGCCAATTACCAGCCTTGGAGTAATATTTGTTGGTTTATTTCAGTTGTATTTGTCCTCTCCGTTACACTGTACAGCTGAGATAGAAAACAACAGGCAGTGTCAAAGACAAGTCCTAGGTCGGGAGACAACTGATGTGTGATTGGCCGCACGTAATGGGATATCCCTCCAGCTGTTCAAAAGAAGAACCAGTCTGGCCATGCGCCATTTTCACCATTCTTTCTGCTTCTTAGTAAGTGGACAAGTATGCTCACCTAAGCAGTCAGGGTCCCGACATTTGAACTTGATATTCTTTATTGTAGAAAAGCTTAATCCATTTACTTCATTTCTACACTTTTTCTTAATTCTGTGTGTTGAGCATTAATTGGTGCTGTGTGCTCTGCTCCTTTTGAACTAACGCCATGCGTGAGCTTTGTGCAGGCATTATCAGCTCCTTTTTGTTAACTGTATCATACAATGGTTGGAAGTTTAACTGTGGTAGCTAGCCATTGTCCTGCAAAATGATGGTTAGGTCCTGCAGAAAGTGTCATCACTTCTTTCTCTATGCTCTTTATTTTTGGAACACAACCGACGACCAGCTCAGAGACAGAAGGGATGACACTTTCTGCAGGACCTGACCATTACTTTGCAGGACAATGCTCAAGCACGTACAGTGCTAGCTGTTACTGATTTGTTTGACTGATGGGGCTGCTGAGTGCTATACCACCTACTGCACTCCCCTTACTTAAGCCCTCGTGAGTTCAACTCGATTTCTAAACTGAAGGAAACACTTCACGGCATTCGCTTCAGAACTGCTACATATTCGTCGGGCAACAGACCGCGCCGCTTGAACTATCAACACAACTGGCACTGCTAAGAGTATCCTACGACTTCCACATCGCTGGCAACGGTTTGTACACATCTACATCTACATCTACATTTATACTCCGCAAGCCACCCAACGGTGTGTGGCGGAGGGCACTTTACGTGCCACTGTCATTATCTCCCTTTCCTGTTCCAGTCGCGTATGGTTCGCGGGAAGAACGACTGCCAGAAAGCCTCCGTGCGCGCTCGAATCTCTCTAATTTTACATTCGTGATCTCCTCGGGAGGTATAAGTAGGGGGAAGCAATATATTCGATACCTCATCCAGAAACGCACCCTCTCGAAACCTGGCGAGCAAGCTACACCGCGATGCAGAGCGCCTCTCTTGCAGAGTCTGCCACTTGAGTTTGTTAAACATCTCCGTAACGCTATCACGGTTACCAAATAACCCTGTGACGAAACGCGCCGCTCTTCTTGGGATCTTCTCTATCTCCTCCGTCAACCCGATCTGGTACGGATCCCACACTGATGAGCAATACTCAAGTATAGGTCGAACGAGTGTTTTGTAAGCCACCTCCTTTGTTGATGGACTACATTTTCTAAGGACTCTCCCAATGAATCTCAACCTGGTACCCGCCTTTCCAACAATTAATTTTATATGATCATTCCACTTCAACTCGTTCCGCACCCATACTCCCAGATATTTTACAGAAGTAACTGCTACCAGTGTTTGTTCCGCTATCATATAATCATACAATAAAGGATCCTTCTTTCTATGTATTCGCAATACATTACATTTGTCTATATTAAGGGTCAGTTGCCACTCCCTGCACCAAGTGCCTATCCGCTGCAGATCTTCCTGCATTTCGCTACAATTTTCTAATGCTGCAACTTCTCTGTATACTACAGCATCATCCGCGAAAAGCCGCATGGAACTTCCGACACTATCTACTAGGTCATTTATATATATTGTGAAAAGCAATGGTCCCATAACACTCCCCTGTGGCACGCCAGAGGTTACTTTAACGTCTGTAGACGTCTCTCCGTTGATAACAACATGCTGTGTTCTGTTTGCTAAAAACTCTTCAATCCAGCCACACAGCTGGTCTGATATTCCGTAGGCTCTTACTTTGTTTATCAGGCGACAGTGCGGAACTGTATCGAACGCCTTCCGGAAGTCAAGAAAAATAGCATCTACCTGGGAGCCCGTATCTAATATTTTCTGGGTCTCATGAACAAATAAAGCGAGTTGGGTTTCACACGATCGCTGTTTACGGAATCCATGTTGATTCCTACATAGTAGATTCTGAGTTTCCAAAAACGACATGATACTCGAGCAAAAGACATGTTCTAAAATTCTACAAGAGATCGACGTCAGAGATATAGGTCTATAGTTTTGCGCATCTGCTCGACGACCCTTCTTGAAGACTGGGACTACCTGTGCTCTTTTCCAATCATTTGGAACCTTCTGTTCCTCTAGAGACTTGCGGTACACGGCTGTTAGAAGGGGGGCAAGTTCTTTCGCGTACTCTGTGTAGAATCGAATTGGTATCCCATCTGGTCCAGTGGACTTTCCTCTGTTGAGTGATTCCAGTTGCTTTTCTATTCCTTGGACACTTATTTCGATGTCAGCCATTTTTTCGTTGGTGCGAGGATTTAGAGAAGGAACTGCAGTGCTGGTGACTACTTTGAAGGTTAGTAAAACTTTGAAACACGTATCTAATTTGTACGAGCTGTAAGTAAATAGTTGCTACTGTTAAAGTTTCAACCCTCGTCTTTTACCTCATAAACTGTGTCGCTAGTATTACGTTATATTCTTTGCTATTTTACCTGTAAAACGTTTGTGTCCGATGTTACCACATTTGTCAAATAGCTCTCCGTGTGTTCATGATTTCATAGATTCCCATCAAAGCCGCTGTGCATGTTGGAGAGTGTGATAGCATGCACTGAATGAATAATTGCACACGTGGACAACCGTCTTTCGGTAACTGTCTTAACAAAATTTTGGCAACCACGCGTCTCTGTCACAATACTACTCACTGCCTATTACGTACATTCTTTCCTTGCCTTAATAACAGTACCCTGAATAAATGAACGTTGCCCGATCTCTCACTGTTTCAATGCCATTGGATTGCATGATCTTTGTCCCACCCGTATGTAAGCCGCTGGTAATTCCACGTTTGATAAATTATCGTCGTTTATGATCGAAAAGTATTTTATTCTCCTTAGATGATTTTTATACGACGCATCTTGATCTTGATCCTCTAACACTTGCTTACACCGGAAAGTTAATGCAGGTGACACATATTTGTGTCTGGAGACAAAGTAAGATTTAGGTAAAGGGATGTACCGTAAAATAAATCACAATGCAAGCAAGCCACATTATGTCACTTTCTGTCTACTGCTTGCTTAAACACAACTCATAAGATTTGCAAAATCATTAACTATCTAATTTGCTGTGGTATACCTAAGTATGTTGTCCTTTTTGTGTATAATGCTCTGAGCACTATGGGACTTAACATCTGAGGTCATCAGTCCCCTAGAACTTCGAACTACTTAAACCTAACTAACCTAAGGACATCACACACATCCATGCCCGAGGCAGGATTCGAACCTGCGACCGTAGCAGTCGCGCGGGTCCGGACTCAGCGCCTAGAACCGCGAGACCACCGCGGCCGGCTTGTGTATAAGCATGATAGCATAGTGCCGCTGTCATTTTATGGGCAAATCTGTGGGGACAGTGGTAGCTGTAGAGAACAGGATGTTATTTCGGTTAAAGCATCAGATATGTTGAATTAGTGCTAGTAGGTGGTCCATGCTCACTTGGTGAAAGCTACCAGCCCATGGGTAATGCCCAGCACAGGTAAGGAGACCTCTCCCTTTACGGGTCCCGTTTGTGTTGCCGAGAACGTGACTGGAAGCTGCGTGCAGCATGAGACGTTCGCAACTGCCTTGTACAAATACAGGGTGTTTCAAAAATGACCCGTATATTTGAAACGGCAATAAAAACTAAACGAGCAGCGATAGAAATACACCGTCAGTTGCAATATGCTTGGGACAACAGTACATTTTCAGGCGGACAAACTTTCGAAATTACAGTAGTTACAATTTTCAACAA
Organism: Schistocerca cancellata; assembly: GCF_023864275.1. Classification (NCBI taxonomy): domain Eukaryota; kingdom Metazoa; phylum Arthropoda; class Insecta; order Orthoptera; family Acrididae; genus Schistocerca; species Schistocerca cancellata. Next base: position 53,652,434 of record NC_064626.1, read on the forward strand.
CAGATGGCGCAGCAAGTGATGTGAAAGATATAGAAGACAACGCAGTCTGTGGGTGCGCCATTCTGTACGTCGTCTTTCTGCTGTAAGCGTGTGCTGTTCACAACGTGCAAGTGTGCTGTACACAACATGGTTTATTCCTTAGAACAGAGGAATTTTCTGGTGTTGGAATTCCACCGCCTAGAACACAGTGTTGTTGCAACAAGACGAAGTTTTCAACGGAGGTTTAATGTAACCAAAGGACCGAAAAGCGATACAATAAAGGATCTGTTTGAAAAATTTCAACGGACTGCGAACGTGACGGATGAACGTGATGGAAAGGTAGGGCGACCGCATACAGCAACCATAGAGGGCAACGCGCAGCTAGTGCAGCAGGTGATCCAACAGCGGCCTCGGGTTTCCGTTCGCCGTGTTGCAGCTGCGGTCCAAATGACGCCAACGTCCACGTATCGTCTCATGCACCAGAGTTTACACCTCTATCCATACAAAATTCAAACGCGGCAACCCCTCAGCGCTGCTACCATTGCTGCACGAGAGACATTCGCTAACGATATAGTGCACAGGATTGATGACGGCGATATGCATGTTGGCAGCATTTGGTTTACTGACGAAGCTTATTTTTACCTGCACGGCTTCGTCAATATACAGAACTGGCGCGTATGGGGGACCGAAAAGCCCCATGTTGCAGTCTCATTGTCCCTGCATCCTCAAAAGGTACTGGTCTGGGCCGCCATTTCTTCCAAAGGAATCACTGGCCCATTTTTCAGATCCGAAACGATTACTGCATCACGCTATCTGGACATTCTTCGTGAATTTGTGGTGGTACAAACTGCCTTAGACGACACTGTGAACACCTCGTGGTTTATGCAAGATTGTGCCCGGCCACATCACACGGCCGACGTCTTTAATTTCCTGAATGAATATTTCGATGATCGTGTGATTGCTTTGGGCTATCCGAAACATACAGGAGGCGGCGTGGATTGGCCTCCTTATTCGCCAGACATGAACCCCTGTGACTTCTTTCTGCGGGGACACTTGAAAGACCAGGTGTACCGCCAGAATTCAGAAGCTGAAGCAGTACATCTCATCTGCATGTGAAGCCATTCCGCCAGACACGTTGTCAAAGGTTTCGGGTAATTTCATTCAGAGACTACGCCACATTATTGCTACGCATGGTGGATATGTGGAAAATATCGTACTATAGAGTTTCCCAGACCGCAGCGCCATCTGTTGTTGAAAATTGTAACTACTGTAATTTCGAAAGTTTGTCTGCCTGAAAATGTACTGTTGTCCCAAGCATATTGCAACAAACGGTGTATTTCTATCGCTGCACGTTTAGTTTTTATTGCCGTTTCAAATATATCGGTCATTTTTTAAACACCCTGTAGATTTAGTGCAGACAGCATTTTGGTGGCAGCTTCCTTTAGAGCCCAGCAGGTCTGCAGGGGTGTCGGGCCTCTGCAGAGGAGGAGACCACATAAAGCCCCCAGCAGCAGTCAGGTGTTCAAGTCTTGATTCCGTTTTCAGCTTCCTGATTTAAATCCACCTTCCTGAATTAGGCACAGCACCATATACCAGGCTTACTGCATCAGCAAGCGAGTCCTTGTCAGGAGACAGTTTGCCACATCCCGTGCACCGCAGCCACCATCTCCTGCCGCGATGTGTGCGCCACCGTTCTACACACCAGTGGCTGTTGGGACGCAGTCATTCACCTCAGAGCAGGCTACCTAGTACACACTCATTAGCCAGAACGCTAGGAGCACTGCGCACCACGACTATGGAAGCCGCCTGGTGGTGCTGCACTCATGTGACACTGTAACAAAAGGGTGTAAGTGGAGCGACACGGACGGGGCATCGCCCCAGCGAAGATATGGCCCGAAAATGAGGAAATCCTCCTTGAGATAATCTACATTGACAAAGGGGAGATTATTGTTACGCAGAGCGTGTAAAAGAGTATCCAGATAACGGTAAGGCTCATCGAATATTCACGTGCCACTGTCTTGAGCATCAAGGAAAACAGGCAGTAGGACACTGAAACTACCACTAGATGCTGAATGGTTGGACGTCCACGACTCTTTAGTGAGCAAGCGGTTCGGAGACTAATCTGCTCTGTAAAGTAGGTCAGATAGTGATCTGTATCATGTCTGCCGAAAGAGCACACCGTTGGTGCACGACCAAGTGTTTCGGGGCACACCGTTCATCGTACTTAGTTGAACATGGAGCATCAAGGAAAACAGGCAGAGAGACACTGAAACTACCACTAGGCGCTCAATGGTTGGACGTCCATGACTCTTTAGGGAACAAGCGGTTTGGAGACTTGTCTGCTCTGTAAAGTAGGTCAGAAAGTGATCTGTATCATCCCTGCCGAAAGAACACACCGTTTTTGTACGACCAAGTGTTTCGGGCACACCGTTCATCGTACTTTGTTGAACATGGAGCATCATGGAAAACAGGCAGAGAGACACTGAAACTACCACTAGGCGCTCAATGGTTGGACGTCCACGACTCTTTAGGGAACAAGCGGTTCGGAGACTTGTCTGCTCTGTAAAGTAGGTCAGATAGTGATCTGTATCATCCCTGCCGAAAGAACACACCGTTTTTGTACGACCAAGTGTTTCGGGCACACCGTTCATCGTACTTTGTTGAACATGGAGCATCATGGAAAACAGGCAGAGGGACACTGAAACTACCACTAGGCGCTCAATGGTTGGACGTCCATGACTCTTTAGGGAACAAGCGGTTTGGAGACTTGTCTGCTCTGTAAAGTAGGTCAGAAAGTGATCTGTATCATCCCTGCCGAAAGAACACACCGTTTTTGTACGACCAAGTGTTTCGGGCACACCGTTCATCGTACTTTGTTGAACATGGAGCATCATGGAAAACAGGCAGAGAGACACTGAAACTACCACTAGGCGCTCAATGGTTGGACGTCCACGACTCTTTAGGGAACAAGCGGTTCGGAGACTTGTCTGCTCTGTAAAGTAGGTCAGATAGTGATTTGTATCATCCCTGCCGAAAGAACACACCGTTTTTGTACGACCAAGTGTTTCGGGCACACCGTTCATCGTACTTTGTTGAACATGGAGCATCATGGAAAACAGGCAGAGGGACACTGAAACTACCACTAGGCGCTCAATGGTTGGACGTCCATGACTCTTTAGGGAACAAGCGGTTTGGAGACTTGTCTGCTCTGTAAAGTAGGTCAGAAAGTGATCTGTATCATCCCTGCCGAAAGAACACACCGTTTTTGTACGACCAAGTGTTTCGGGCACACCGTTCATCGTACTTTGTTGAACATGGAGCATCATGGAAAACAGGCAGAGAGACACTGAAACTACCACTAGGCGCTCAATGGTTGGACGTCCACGACTCTTTAGGGAACAAGCGGTTCGGAGACTTGTCTGCTCTGTAAAGTAGGTCAGATAGTGATCTGTATCATCCCTGCCGAAAGAACACACCGTTTTTGTACGACCAAGTGTTTCGGGCACACCGTTCATCGTACTTTGTTGAACATGGAGCATCATGGAAAACAGGCAGAGAGACACTGAAACTACCACTAGGCGCTCAATGGTTGGACGTCCACGACTCTTTAGGGAACAAGCGGTTCGGAGACTTGTCTGCTCTGTAAAGTAGGTCAGAAAGTGATCTGTATCATCCCTGCCGAAAGAACACACCGTTTTTGTACGACCAAGTGTTTCGGGCACACCGTTCATCGTACTTAGTTGAACATGGAGCATCAAGGAAAACAGGCAGAGAGACACTGAAACTACCACTAGGCGCTCAATGGTTGGACGTCCATGACTCTTTAGGGAACAAGCGGTTTGGAGACTTGGCTGCTCTGTAAAGTAGGTCAGAAAGTGATCTGTATCATCCCTGCCGAAAGAACACACCGTTTTTGTACGACCAAGTGTTTCGGGCACACCGTTCATCGTACTTTGTTGAACATGGAGCATCATGGAAAACAGGCAGAGGGACACTGAAACTACCACTAGGCGCTCAATGGTTGGACGTCCATGACTCTTTAGGGAACAAGCGGTTTGGAGACTTGTCTGCTCTGTAAAGTAGGTCAGAAAGTGATCTGTATCATCCCTGCCGAAAGAACACACCGTTTTTGTACGACCAAGTGTTTCGGGCACACCGTTCATCGTACTTTGTTGAACATGGAGCATCATGGAAAACAGGCAGAGAGACACTGAAACTACCACTAGGCGCTCAATGGTTGGACGTCCACGACTCTTTAGGGAACAAGCGGTTCGGAGACTTGTCTGCTCTGTAAAGTAGGTCAGATAGTGATCTGTATCATCCCTGCCGAAAGAACACACCGTTTTTGTACGACCAAGTGTTTCGGGCACACCGTTCATCGTACTTTGTTGAACATGGAGCATCATGGAAAACAGGCAGAGAGACACTGAAACTACCACTAGGCGCTCAATGGTTGGACGTCCACGACTCTTTAGTGAACAAGCGGTTCGGAGACTTGTCTGCTCTGTAAAGTAGGTCAGATAGTGATCTGTATCATCCCTGCCGAAAGAACACACCGTTTTTGTACGACCAAGTGTTTCGGGCACACCGTTCATCGTACTTTGTTGAACATGGAGCATCATGGAAAACAGGCAGAGAGACACTGAAACTACCACTAGGCGCTCAATGGTTGGACGTCCACGACTCTTTAGGGAACAAGCGGTTCGGAGACTTGTCTGCTCTGTAAAGTAGGTCAGATAGTGATCTGTATCATCCCTGCCGAAAGAACACACCGTTTTTGTACGACCAAGTGTTTCGGGCACACCGTTCATCGTACTTTGTTGAACATGGAGCATCATGGAAAACAGGCAGAGAGACACTGAAACTACCACTAGGCGCTCAATGGTTGGACGTCCACGACTCTTTAGGGAACAAGCGGTTCGGAGACATGTCTGCTCTGTAAAGTAGGTCAGATAGTGATCTGTATCATCCCTGCCGAAAGAACACACCGTTTTTGTACGACCAAGTGTTTCGGGCACACCGTTCATCGTACTTTGTTGAACATGGAGCATCATGGAAAACAGGCAGAGAGACACTGAAACTACCACTAGGCGCTCAATGGTTGGACGTCCACGACTCTTTAGGGAACAAGCGGTTCGGAGACTTGTCTGCTCTGTAAAGTAGGTCAGATAGTGATCTGTATCATCCCTGCCGAAAGAGCACACCGTTGGTGCACGAACAAGTGTTTCGGGGCACACCGTTCATCGTACTTTGTTGAAAATGGAGCTCCGCTGCGGACCACTCCGGCATTTTCCCATGTTGATCCAGCGACATAGTCAGTTAAGATTGCAGTGTGCAGGAGACTATCGGGATTCGACTGTCAAGCAATGGAAACGTCCAGGCTCTTCTGGTGACTCACATTTCTGCTACACTAGGTCGATGGTTGGCACCACAAGCGTCATAAAAGAGGTGAACGGCGGCAGAAAACGCCCAGTGCGCTGCGGACGCAGGTTGGTGGGAGCAGTATTATGCTACGGTAGACATTGTCCTTGCGTTCGCATGTGACCTGCAGTAGTGATCGTAGATACATGACAGCTACGAACCACGTGCATCCTGCAAACTGCAGTTTCAGCGTCTGAGGTCTGCTGACTTTTCTCGACATCATCAACTTCAGCTGATGGTGGTATTCTTAAGACGGCCTAAGATCGGTCCGAAACCGGTCATTTAATACAGAAACCATCGCGATCTACACTGATTTTACATTGATGAAAGACTGATGATATACGACTGTAGTGTAGTTCGAATGACGTGGTACTGGAACAGGTATACATGCCAACCAGCCAACAGAGAAATGAAGTATTGGAAGAAGATTCAAAAACTTGTCGAGAAAGAAAATAAAAATGCCTGCAATATCATTGTACTGGACTGGAATGTAGTGGTGGTTTGATGAAGAGACGAAGATACAATAGGAAAACTCGGGTTATGGACAAGAGATTAGAGAGCCCAATAACTAATTTGCTTTTACAAAGGATGCTCGCTATTTCTGGGTAACACATTATTTGAAAATCACAGAAGGAGACGTTGTACATGGATATCTATTTCTAAATGACAAAGGTATCACTTGCACTAATCCTGAGAAAGAGAATGCTTAGGAAGTGTCTGAAGAATTCTAAATCTTGCTCAGACCACACACACATAGTGGGAGAAATACAAGTGAAGTTCTGGAAAGACTGGAGAGCAATGCAAAATGAAGATTAATCTTGCAACACTCAAGGAAGGAATTAAGGCTTCCAAAGTGGGAGAGTGGTTTACTGAAAATTGGCAAGGAGGTAATGCTGAAGAATGTGTAAATGGTAAATGGATAAAAATGAATGAAGGACTCATGGACTATGCCGAAGAGGTACTAGGAATTAGAGTGTCCGAAAGTATCGGTAAAGAGTCGATGAACGAAATCATGTTCAAAATAATGGAAGAAAGGGGAAAGTGGTAAAAAAATGTAGAAAATGAAGAAGACAAAATGAGCTACATAAAAGTGAAGAATATGTTCAGAAGAGAAACTGAAGAAACAAGAGAATGATGGATGGAAGAGAAACGAGTAAAAACTGAGATAATGGCGAGAGACAAAAACCATGAAACAACGTGCAGACTGCCTGGAGAGACAGTTTTTGAAAGTTAAAGAATGGAGACTAATGTGGAGGTAGAAAGAACGGACAACCATTACCCGCAGAACCATAGGTTTTAAGCAGATGGCAAGAATGTATAGAAAGCCTGTATAAAATAGGTCAAACACCAGCTGCAAACAAATTTACAGACGAAAAATATGTGCAAAAATATGGAAAGGGATACAGCATATTGGGAGTAAAACCAGAACAGGCGCTGAACAAGGTGACGAATCGGAAGACACGTGCAACCAACAACATGCCAGCAGAACTGCTGAAGAGTTTGGGAAACAGGGAGGAAAAGGAAATAGTGTAGCCCTGAAATGGGATATGCGACAGAGTAGAATGGACTGATGACTTTACGGGACGGTAATTTTACCAACTACGAAAAAGAGAAATGCGAATTCACATCTAAATCTACATGGATACTCAGCAAATCACACTTAAGGGCCTGGCAAAGAGTTAATCGAACCATCTTCATAATAATTCTCTAGTATTCCACTCTCGAACAGCGCGTGGAGAAAATGAACATCTACATCTTTCGGTGCGAACTCTGTACCATTATTTTACTATGATAATCGTTTCTCCCTGTTTAGGTCTGTGTCAATAGAATTTTTTCCCATTTGAGGAGAAAGGTGGTGATTGAAATTTGGTGACCAGAACCCGCCGCAACGAGAAACGCCTTTATTTTAGTGATGTCCACCCCAAAACTAGTATCATGACCGTGACACTCTCTCCATTATTTCTCGATAATACAAAACATGGTGTCCATTTTTTTACTTTCTCGATGTACTCCGTTTATCCTGTTTGGTAAGGAACCTACACTGCGGAGCAGTACTCTAAAAGCAGACGGGCAAGCGTAGTGTAGGCAGTCCCTTTAGCTTCTTTTAAATGTTCTGCCACTAAACGTCGGTCTTTGCTTCGCCTTCCATATGATATTTTATGTGTATTCTTTCCAATTTAAGTTGTTCGTAATTGTTAATCCTAGGTATTTAGTTGAATTCACCGCATTCAGATTTGATAAATTTACTGTTTAACCGAAACTTAGAGACATCTATTTAGCGCTCATGTGGATGACCTCACACTTTTCATTATTTAGGGTCAATTGATAATTTTCGCACCATGACAGTTGTTTTCTAAATCCTTTTCTAACTTGTTTTGATCTTCTGGTGACATTACTAGACGATAAACCGCAACATCATCTGCAAACAACCTAAGACGTCTGCTCAGATTGTTTTCTAAATTGTTTGTATAGACATAACAGGGCCTATAACACTAACTGCGGGAATACTAGAAATCATTTCTGGTTTACTCTACGTTTTCCGCCGGCCGAAGTGGCCGAGCGGTTGTAGGCGCTTCAGTCTGGAACCGCGCGACTGCTACGGTCGCAGGTTCGAATCCTGCCTCCGGCGTGGATGCGTGTGATGTCATTAGGTTAGTTAGGTTTAAGTAGTTCTAAGTTCTAGGGGAGTGATGACCTCAGATGTTGAGTCCCATAGTGCTCGGAGCCATTTGAACCATTTTTCTCTATGTTTTCCGTTAATTACTGAGAAAGAAAGAAGAACATACGACTATCAGTGTAAAGCATTGTTGAGAGTGCTGAATAAAAGGCTATATGGCAAATTGGAGAGATGGATTGGGGAGGATCAATCCGCACCTGGAAGACGAGAAGTAACAACAGATGATACTGGCCTTTTAACAACCATTGAGGAAAAATACATTGAGAAAACTAGAGAAATTCAGGTGGTTATCATCGATTTAGAAAATTCCTTCGACAAAGTTCTATGGAAGAAACTGATGTATAAATGGTTCAAATGGCTTTGAGCACTGTGGGACTTAACAGCTGAGGTCATCAGTCCCCTGGAACTTAGAACTACTTAAACCTAACTAACCTAAGGACATCACACACATCCATGCCCGAGGCAGGATTCGAACCTGCGACCGTAGCGGTCGTGCGGTTCCAGACTGTAGCGCGTAGAACCGCTCGGCCACCCGGCCGGCAAACTGATGTATATTTTGAATATGAAAGGAGTACACTGGCAGGAGAGACGACTGGTACAGATTCTATGCTTCCAACCTAAAGTAAGAATAAGGACTGGAAATGAAATGTCGGAAACAAGCATCATCGGAAGTGGCGTATGACAACCTCTAGGCGACTATTACGAAAGGTTTGGACCGGAAAAAAGTGGCATGTGTTGGTGGGAAGAGAAGAGAATGTATAAGATTTGATGAGGACTTTGTATTAGTGGAAGAAAGTGGAAGAACCGTTAATACAATGTTAAAAGATCTGAATGAAGCGTATGTGGAATGTGGGATAAGAATCACTACAGCAAAAACAAAGAATATGGTGATCGAGACAGGAACAAGACTGGCAAATACTAAGAAGGGACAAGTTATTATCAGCCAAGAAGAGCATTTAAATATCTTGGAAGTACGATCACTGGAGACTTCAGATGTCACCAGGAGATTAATTCTCGCATTACTGCGGCGCAATAAGCATTCAATAGAAAGGGATGATGCACACTACATATCTCGCCCAAAGACTTGTCAAGTGTTTTGTCTGTAATGTGGCAGTATTTCGGGCAGAAACATGGAAAGTGATACGAGCGGATGAAAAAAAAGGCACAATCATTTAAGTTATGTTTGTTTGGAGGAGAATGGAGAGGATAAGCAGGAGGAAAACCGTAAGTGACGAAAGACTGTTGGAAAGGCTTGGTGACATGAGAAGGTTGCTCCAGGGTATAAGGAAACTGTATGGGACATACGTTTAGCCCGCAGTATTTCTTAACAGACACTTTGGAGGAACTGTTTTGAGGGACATAATTAGGAAGACGGAGATGATGACAGGAGACAAAGGGAAGCGAAAATTAAGCAAACGTGGAGAGGTTGGCAGAATATAGCAGAGCATGGAGAGTTACATGTAGGAACTTGTCTTTGGGCAGAACACTAACAATGATGATGATAATGACGATATTAGATTTGCTCAGGACACTTCAACAAGCAATGATGTTATATTTACATTTCTGCAATGACATTACTGCTCACGATATCCATCAGTAAGTTTGTTTTTTTGTTTATTTACGGACAATGTACGGCATTTATGTTACACAGTAGTAGAATAATTGGCTAGTTACACTTTCTAACCATATAGTTGGAGGCAATGCTCTTTGGATGTTGCGCATATGGCAGAATTTCGGGCCGATGACATCACGGGGTGGCGGGAGCTTTTTATTTCGCACGTATGTGTAGTATTTTCCGTTTAAATGCGTTTGCGTGACCTCGTAGAGGGCTGGAATTGGCGGAAATGTGTGTAATAAATTAGCTCTGTGGCCACAAATTCGGTTAGTGGTTTAGCGCTCCGTTGGGTCCTACATAATGTATGAGGTGATAGGTGTCGCACATATAAATTCACTGCTGCTTTTCGTTTCTGACCTACTTCATTTATGTAGGGTGAGGTACACAAATTTTTCATGTCAAATTACTTTAGACTCGTTAATGACACTTTCGATACCTTTTCAACTGGACGAACCGTCACTAGTGTCTATAAAAGCAAACAGCAATGTTTACTCGACACTTCATTAGTATGTGAGACACATGCACAACTTTGGATTAGTTTAAAACGAACTACGATATTTTTTTTTCTCCAGAATAACAGATCTGTATAAAACACACTTCAAAAATGGCTCTGAGCGCTATGGGACTTAACATCTGAGGTCACCAGTCCCCTAGAACGTAGAACTATTTAAACATAACTAACCTAAGGGCATCACACACATCCACACCCGAGGCAGGATTCGAACCTGCGACCGTAGCGGTCGCGCGGTTCCAGACTGAAGCGCCTAGAGCCGCTCGGCCACACCGGATGGCAAGACACAGTTAGTGATACAACTTTTTGTATGTGTAAGAGTAGATCACATAGTGAAATTACGGTGAATGTAGCGAATTTTATACGGTTAATACCGCCGACGACTGACCTGCCACCTGAAAATTTACGTCACTTTCGATGGATGTTAGTGCCAACTGTTTTAGTCTCTAAGTCATGTTTGTGGGTTATATTTTGAAAAGATTTCAGCATGTTTTGTACCTCTGAAAATGGTTGAAGACTGGTAAGTCATTCAGCCGGCCCTGAGTTGAGATCGGGACCGATCACCAATAAAGACCGATGACCCCCCCCCCCCCCGCTCTTATCAAACAAACCAACCAACCTAAACTGACATAATTTATTTTACCCAACAGTGTTGAAAAAATGGTCAGATATCTATGAGAACATCTGATACTGGTAGAAGACTGGTAAGTCATTCAGCCGGCCCTGAATTGAGATCGGGACCGATGACCAATAATGACCGATTGCCCCCTCCCCCCCCTCCTGCTATTATCAACCAAACCAACCAACCTAAGCTGAGATAATTTTTCTTACCCCACAGTGTTGAAAAAATGTTCAGATATCTATGAGAGCATCTGATACTGGCAACGAACTATTTTTTAACAACGAAACTATTAGCATTTGCTGGATAAAATTTGTTGTCGCGGTGTTGGTGGTGGTCAGATCTCGCTGACTGATGCAGCTCCCTATGCTGCTCTACGTGCAGGCCTCTTCACCTCCGAATAACTACTGCAACCTACCCTGCGTGACATGTTCACTTCTTGGTCTCCCATTAGAAATTTTACTCACACAGCTTCCTCCTATACTAAACTGGTGATCCCTTGATGTCGCAGAATGTGTTCAATCAACTGATTCCTTCTTTTAGTCCAGTTGCGCCACAAATTTCTTATCTCCCAATTGTACTCGGTGCCTCATTAGCAAAGTGACCCATCCATGTAATTTTCAGAGTTCTTCAGTAGCACCACATTTCGAAAGATTCTTTCTCTTCTTGTCTCATCTGTTTATCGTCCGCTTTTTCACATCTAAAAAGTGGCTCAAATGGCTCTGAGCGCTATGGAGCAACACCTGAGGTCATCCGTCCCCTAGAACTATTTAAACCTAACTAACCTACGGGCATCACACATCCACGCCCGAGGCAGGATTCGAACCTGCGAACTTAGCGGTCACGCGGTTCCAGACTGTAGCGCCTAGAACAGCTCGGCCACACCGGCCGGCTATTTCACATCCATACATGGCGACACTACAGACAAATACTTTCTGAAAAGACTTCGCAACACTTACGACTATATTCTATGTTAACAAATTTTTCTTCTTTAGAAACGACTTTCTTGCCTTTGTCAGGCATTTTATACCCTCTATACTTTTGCCATCGTCAGCTGTTTTGATTCGCAAATAGCAAAACCTGCCTCGTTTCCTACTGTGACTCTCCCAGCATCACCTGATATAATTCCATTATCCTTATTTTGATATTGCTGATGTTCATCTTATATCGTAATTTCAAGACACTGTCCATTACGTTGAACTGCTCTTCCAAGTCATTTGGTGTATCTGACAGAATTACAACGTTTTCGGCAAACCAAAAATTTGTTATTTCTTCTCCCTGAACTTTAACTCGTCAACTCGAAACACTTTCACGAGGCTACCGGTCTACCCGAGTGGAGACCCTCGTCACATGGCATTTTCTTTAACCCAAACTTAAATTTTTTTTTGGTTTCCTTTATTTGTTTGCTCAGTGTACAGATGGAATAACTTCGAGAATAGACTCCACCACCGCTTCCCTTTCACCCTTGTCGGAGACCGCTTTCAGATGGTTCAAATGGCTCTGAGCACTATGGGACTTAACATCTGAGGCCATCCGTCACCTAGAAGTTACAACTACTCGAACCGAACTAACCTAAGGACATCAGACACATCCATGACCGAGGCAGGATTCGAACCTGCGACCGTAGCGGTCGCGCGGTTCCAGACTGTAGCGCCTAGAAACACCCTGCCACACCGGCCGGCGGCAACTGCTTCCTTTGGAAATGGAATTATGACGTTATTCTTTAAGTATGAGGGTATTTTGCCTGTCTCATACATCTTGTACACCAGATGATCAGTTACGACTATTTAGGAAGCCGAATTCTGACAAAATGTAATTTATTGCTTTAAATAAAAATAATTCCGTACAACTTAAACGACCTGGTGCAGGTCCTTCAACTGGATGTTCTTCCTTTTTGTAGCCCAATAATTCTAGAGGGAAAAGGGATCTATAGTTAGACGTAAAATCCGAACAACGTATCGTTCTTGGCCAATCCTTAAATCATTGAGATGCGAAGGCTAGATTAAAGGCAGACAGAAAAATTTATTAATGCGAATGGTACTCGATTTAACAATCTTTCAGTTACGAGTGACACGTTTTAAGCCCTTTACCATTAGACCACGAGCCCCCCTACATGTCTTCTAGTGAAAATAAAATTATTCCTTCCGTTTTTATTTACATATATTTGTAAACCCTCGTCGCCAGTTTCTGTAAAGGCCTCTCCGCTACTGCTGTGCATTCAGCGTTTCCACTGTTGTTACGGTAGGCCCAGTTTGTGAGTTCGTGAAACAGCTTCTGGTGCAGTACTCCGCAAAGACAATTTATCCCTGCCACTATTACTCATATACGCCCCAGAAACACGTAACAGGATAGGAGAACGAGGTTTTACAACATTCCAACAAATCAGTAACGAACTCACACAAATGAGTTAAAAAGTTTCAGTCATCTTTGTGACTAGTTTAATATTGAAGTGTGCCACACTGATTGTTATACAGGGTGATTCAAAAAGAATACCACAACTTTAGGAATTTAAAACTCTGCAACGACAAAAGGCAGAACTAAGCACTACCTGTCGGCGAATTAAGGGAGCTATAAAGTTTCATTTAGTTGTACATTTGTTCGCTTGAGGCCCTGTTGACTAGGCGTCAGCGTCAGTTGATGCTAAGATGGCGACCGCTCAACAGAAAGCTTTTTGTGTTATTGAGTACGGCAGAAGTGAATCGACGACAGTTGTTCAGCGTGCATTTCGAACGAAGTATGGTGTTAAACCTCCTGATAGGTGGTGTATTAAACGTTGGTATAAACAGTTTACAGAGAATGGGTGTTTGTGCAAAGGGAAAAGTTCTGAACGGCCGAGAACGAGTGATGAAAATGTAGCACGCATCCAGCAAGCATTTGTTCGCAGCCCAGGAAAATCGACTCGCAGAGCTAGCAGAGAGCTGCAAATTCCACAATCAACTGTATGGAGAGTCCTACGAAAAAGGTTAGTTATGAAACCTGAACGTCAACTACCCGGGGCGATGGATCGGCCGCCAGGCAGCCCGTGACAGAGCACTTCATCACTGGCCTCCAAGAAGCCCTGATCTTACCCCCTGAGATTTTTTCTTATGGGGGTATGTTAAGGATATGCTGTTTCGGCCACCTCTCCCAGCCACCATTGATGATTTGAAACGAGAAATAACAGCAGCTATCCAAACTGTTACGCCTGATATGCTATAGAGAGTGTGGAACGAGTTGGAGTATCGGGTTGATATTGCTCGAGTGTCTGGAGGGGGCCATATTGAACATCTCTGAAATTGTTTTTGAGTGAAAAAAACCTTTCTAAATACTCTTTGTAATGATGTATAACAGAAGGTTATATTATGTTTCTTTCATTAAATACACATTTTTAAAGTTGTGGTATTCTTTTTGAATCACCCTGTATAACACAGTAACGGTTCTCAATGGCTAAGTGCAAATAAACGTAGGTAAACTTCACAGTACACAGCAAATGCAATTTAAGACCACTGCCTCTTCTTTCCAAGAGATCACTGAACGACGTTTCCTGTATAACTCAGCCCTGAACAATGGCCTACAACCAAGTGGGCGAGAGCTGCTCTTCTGTCTTCCGAGTAGGCTTCTGTCCGTTGTCATCCGGTAGTTGCCGAATTGTACTCGGTCGGCAATTGGCCGATGCGAAGTCGACATCGTCATCGTCAGCGTTGCCAGCGGTGCTGGTGGAACTCGCACAAGTGGCGAGTTCCTTTGATACTGGCACCAGCTAGAATCTTTGCGCCTGTGGTGCTTTTGCATTGGCTGTGTCTTGATCGCACGACACAGATCATAAGGCGTATCACTTGCAGCCCGTTACTGATGCGTTATCACGGATTTTGACAGGTGTCGATTGAGACAGGCAACGATAATGACAAGCGGTTCCAGGCCAGAGGGCGCGAGCTGCCGCGGCGTGTACAGTTGAAGTGAGTACTGATGAACGGAGAGGGAGTGAGAGAGAGAGGGGGTGGGGGTGGGGGGCTGTAGTTAACCGAGAACACGCCGAGAACGTGAGCTCTGGGGTCCGCTGTTGCGTACACGCCCGTAGCGGAAGACTGTGCCAGGACAGACCGGTGGCTGCTGTCAACAAAAGTGTTTGCGGCAGACCGAGAAAGGCTGTTTCCGCAGGTTGCGTGGCTGTGGCGCCGACTGATAAAGGCTTCGATCTGGTTTGGAGTACGCCATTCCTGTGGAACTATGGTGAGCATGCCTGAACTTCTTTGACTTTCGCCCAGCTCGCCGTAAACTAGCTCGGTGTTTAAAGACTTTAAGACACAGACCTTTGGGCTGTGGTGGGCAGATAAGCGCGAAGCAAGTGTGTTCTCTTTCCCGAAGCTCACATCTACATCTAAATCTACATGGATACTCTGCAAATGAGATTTAAGTGCCTGGCTGAGGGTTCATCGAACCACATTCACAATAATTCTCCGTTATTCCATTATCGAGCAGCACGCGGTGAGAAAACGAACAGCTATATCTCTCCGTGCGAGCTCTGATTTCCCTTGTTTTATTATGATGACCGTCGCTCCCTAAATAGTTGGTGATTGAACCCTCGTGAGAAGATTCCACTGCAACAAAAAACGCTTTTGTACTAATGATTTCCACCCCAATCCGTGTGTTATATCTGTGGCACTCCCTCCCCCTATTTATCGTGTTGTTCTTCTCTGAAATTGCTCAGTATACTTTGTTATTCCTATCTGGTGAGAATCCCACACCGCGCAGCAGTACTCTAAAAGAGGACGCACAAGTGTAGCGTAGGCGGTCTCTTTAGTAGTTCGGTTGCACATTGAAAGTGTTCTGCTAATATACCGCAGTCTATGGTTCACTTTACCCACAGCACTATGTGTTCTTTCCAAGTGAAGTGGTTGTTAGTTGTGATTGCTAGGTAATTAGTTGAATTTACAGCCTTTAGTTTTGACTGATTTATCGTGTAATCGAAGTTTAAAGGATTCCTTTTAGCACTCATGTAGATTATCTCACCCTTTTCATTATTTCGGGTCAATTGATAATTTTCGCTCCATATCTTTCCTGAATAGCTTGGCAATTTGTTTTGGTCTTCTGACGACTTTACTAGACGGTAAATGACAGCACCATCTGCTAACAACCTAAGACGGCTACTCTGATTGACTGCTAAATCGTTTTTATAGATGACGAACAGAAGAGGACTTAGAACACTACCTTGCGAAATGCCAGAAATCACTTCGACTTCACTCTTTGGTCTCCTGTCAATTACTACGAACTGTGACCTCTCTGACAGGAAATCACAAATCCATTCACATGACTGAGACAAAATTCTATGTGCAGGCAACTCGGTTACAAGCCGATTATAAGGTAATGTCAAAAACTTCCTGGAAATCCAGAAACACAGAATCAAATTGAAATCCATTTTCTATAGCCTCAACACTTCGTGTGAGTAAACAGGCAGTTGTGTTTCACAAGAGCAAAGTTTTCAAAATGGGTGTTGACGGTGTGTCAAGAAACCGTTCTCTTCGAAGTAATTCATAATGATCGAACACAATATATGTTCCAGAAGCCTGCTGTACATCGGCGTTAATAGTATGGGCCTGTAATTTAGTGCATTATTTTCTACTGCCTTTCTTGAATGTTGTAGTTATCTGAGAATTTTTCCAGTCTGTAGATACATATCTTTCGTCGAGTGAGCGTTTGTGTATAACTGTTAAGGGGCTCCGGAAAGGCTCAAATTCATGAAAAGTTCAATTTTTACTTTTTTGCGTTTTCTGAATCTACAGACTATTACCTTTTAATAGATATATAATTTATTCAATTCCGAAGACTACAACTATTTTTAATTTTTTTTTGAAATGTGTTCTACATGGGCGTGACCCACTGTGGCGCTGTTAAACTGCTGTCAAATGGTATTATTAACGTCCGTGTTCATCAGGTACATTTTAGTGATGTGAGATAAAGTATGTGTTGTGGCTAACCTGTGATGGTTCAATATATATCGCTGGTGTGATTGTCGATTGTTTTATGTTTATTTACTCTGTCGTTATCTCGAAAATATTCGTAATTAATTCTGTTTCTCGAGTCTCTGTTTTGTTGAAGTATAATAATGAGTAAAAGTAAAGTTGCTGTTGCGACTTTCAATGATGGCAACATTGTAAGGTGCAAGGTATTTAGAAATATGGGAATGAAGATAGGTTCTAACATGGTACGAGCGATGCTTGCTTTAGACAAGGAACGCCTTCGGGCTGCAGACAGGGCTGTAAAGAGTCTAGAAATACAAGCAAGAGTAAACAGAAGGAGGAACAAGAGGAAGCTGGAGGAGGATTTTGCAGAGGATGAAGATAATCCATCCTATGGATCTGGAATGCACTAAAAAGTTAATCCAATCTTTGTCGCTCGATTCCCAAAACTTTTATTTTCTCATACTATTTACATGTTTTCTGAGGATCTTCCAAACATATTTGTTTCAAACTTTCAGTAAATGTTACACAGTACCTTCTGCATAATTTAACACAGCCTTTTTCCAAAAAACTGTATATTTTTGATTATATAAATAAAAAATTCCAAAAAAAGTTGTGAATTTTCATTACAATTGAAAAAAAAATCATCTTTAATAACTGAACTAAAATTTTGTAAAATCCCTGTGTTAAGTTGTAGCCCATATTCCAATAAATAATCTGTAAAAAGTTCAACTTCCTACCTCAAATACTTTGTGAGAAAAGATGTAATTTATAAGCGTTATTTTAACATTGCAAGTATAGGGCGTTCCGGAGCCCCTTAAGTACGGAGCTACTGCATCGGCATACGCTGAAAGGAGCCTAATGGGTGTAAAGTTGGGACCAGGAGGCTTATGTGATTTCGTAAGTGTTTTAAGTTGTTTCACTACACTGAGGACGTCTACGTCTACGTTACTCATTGTGTCAGCTGTTCTTGATTCGAATTCTGGAATATCTACTTCTTCTTTGGTGAACGAATTTCGGAAATCTGTGTTTAGTAACTCTGCTTTAGCAGCACTGTCATCGACAGTATTTCCATTGCTATCGTGCAGAGGGGGCACTGATCGTGTCTTGCCGCTAGTGTAGTTTACATGCGACCAGAATCTTTATCGGCCTTCTGCCAGGTTTCGAGACAAAGTTCCGTTGTGGGAGGCATTATAAGCATCTCATGTTGAAATCCACGCTAAATTTTCAGTTTAACTTAGTAATGAAATTTTTAAAGTCGCTGATGTGACTCGGAGTTCCTATGTTGCACACAGATGTGTACAGAGTATCTTTCGCTAACGTAGCCTTGGAGCAAACGGGCATTGTAAATTTGGTTGAACTCAACTGCGTTTTTCTGTCTTTTGTAGTGCTGTCTGTGATTTCCCCAGCTGCTGAAGCTACCTAGTACAATGTGGAGAGGTACTGGCAATTAGAAAAACATGAAACGACTCCTTTCTCTGTGTGTAAATTGCCTGTACATATGGTTTCTTTTTTTGTAAAGATTGGATTTAATTGTTTCTTGTACTGGTCATTTACACCGATAAATGTCTATGAAATATTTGCTTATTGATAGACTCATACTGCTAGTCGTTCTTAGTCGTTCTCTCGCTAAAACCACACCTGGTATTGTGTAAGTATGCTGGCTGCTGGGTAGTACTGATTACTTATTTAATACTGTGTTATTTGCTTTAAATATTAAATATAATTGTTTAATTGGCCAGTCACGACAGCTTAATTAATGCTTTGATGATTGCTATCAATATTTAATTAAATGTTTCACTGGTCACTCACCACACTTTTGGATACGTAATTCTGAAAAAAAAAATTGTAAAATTACTTGAAGTTAGCGTAGAGGAGGATTTTTGAAATTAGTGAGCTTGAATTCTTTGGAAAAGAGCGATTGTCTAGAAGTCATTAGAGTCAAAACTTTCCTACAAGCTGCATTACTGATGAAAACATGTCTAGAGTAATCGCTTTACATGCAGCCATAATTCTCTCTCCCTCTCATGGCCGCATGCTTCACATGTCCCAGTGGAAACGGACTAAGCAGGACCTCCATCATTTAGAGACCACATCATTTAATAGGTTCTCAAGAAACGTTTTCTAACAACAACAATTTATCAAAAACTGCCTACTTTTCAGCTTTCAACATATGATCAACGAAACAATAGCCCGTCTAGTGCTGACCAATTATTCTTCATCACACACTCGCACTACACTGTCGTTGGCTGATCACCACACGAATCCAATGTACTTTATCCGTTGACCAGTAATGGATAGTTCTTGTATTGATATTCCCATGATTTGTGAATGAAGCTTCATACGAAAACAGTATTTCTTCCTCAAAATTATTGTCATGCTGAAGTTACTGTAGATCGTTGCGACTTAGATCTTGGTGTTCTGAAATGTGGAACCGGTGATATTTATTTCTATGATACTTAAACAAAGCTCTAACTTAGCTGATGTTAAACTGTCTTGGTATTTGACGAGAATTCACATGCGGATTTATTGCAGCAGTTGCAATAATTGCTGCGTCTGCAGCTTTTTTGGTAGCAGTATTAATTCATATCCGTTTTCTCAGGGGAAAACGTCGTATTTCGCGCAATATCTTGATGGTATTAAGTAAGGTGAGTTGAGGTGGAAAGGTTGTAACTGAGAACCGTTCTGCACGCAGTTATGTTGTTCTGTGTCTATTGTTCTGGCATTGTCCTTGAATGAAGAGCGTCAGCGACCAATTCTACATTAGTAAATTGTACTATATTTCTAACAGTGGTTCATTCATTACTAACGGTTTGACTACGTGAATGTTGTACAAGCAACACTTCGAGCATTAATTGCAGCAATCCTCATAACACACCTGCTCACCATAGGTAGTACGAGGGGCGTTCAAGAAGTAGTTCCTCATATTTGTATTAAGAAAGCCATTAATATATATAGACAAACGTCCTTGTTGGTGTTTCACGTTTGATGTTTCTTCTATGCGCCGATGAAGTTTCGAACCGTTCTGGCAATTTGAAGAGTCGTAGTACAGCGTCATAATGGCGTCTATATAAGACTCACGTTAGAAGCAGTTATTGAATTCTAGTGTGCAGAAAAAGACACCGTGTGAACATCCACAAACGCTTGTGTGCAGTGTATGGCGGCGCTGCAGTTCATAGGGGTACAGTTGGGTGTCATTCCCTGGAAACATGACTACGTGTGCAGGACTAGAGCTTTAACCAGCAGGGAATACATGCTCTTCCACAACGTTGGCAGAGGGCCTTAGAAAGTGATGGAGACCACGTAGAAAGGACATGGACAAGAAATGATGATGTATATTGTCATCAAATTCTGACTTTTGGCAATAAATATGTTCTAAGAAAAAAAAATGTGGAGCATTACTTACCGAACGACCCTCGTAATTTCTCTGCACTCCAGTTGACTCCTTCGAAGGGCAGTAATTAAATGATAACACTATTTTGTTTCGAAAGCACAAGTTTTTGTCGAGAGTAGAATAAACATCACGTACCGAATATGCAAGTTTCCTTAAAAATGGTTCAAATGGCTCTGAGCACTATGGGACTCAACTGCTGAGGTCATTAGTCCCCTAGAACTTAGAACTAGTTAAACCTAACTAATCTAAGGACATCACACACATCCATGCCCGAGGCAGGATTCGAACCTGCGACCGTAGCGGTTTCTCGGTTCCAGACTGCAGCGCCAGAACCGCGCGGCCACTTCGGTCGGCCAAGTTTCCTTAGACGTGGCATATCCCTCCGGGTTGTGGACCATTCAACGGCCTCAAAAACAAAATTCCTTTGTTCATTCTATTTTAATCTGCGATTTCTTGTTAGATGGACATCACTGATTTTGACTCATCTAGAGCTGAAAGTGAGGTGAAAAAAAAGAAAAATTCCATAGTACAATCAAAAACAAATTGATTCCCATATTCTGTTATTACCGTATTTCCAGGTAAGGACGTCTCACCCTATATGAATTAGTATCCATATTACGTGATATTTATAGGTAATGTTTAAGAAATAATTTAATTTAGAAAAAAGTCTTGTAGTTTTTCTTAGAAACCTTTAACCTGACTAGCAGTACGGCGTTGAAGTAACAGTATAACATATTTCATGCAGTATTTGTTGCTTAAGAAGTGGGTGACTAGCTTAATGCAGAGGTGATCAGCTTAATGTTGAGACAAAACCGTCCTTGCAGAGCACTGCTAAATCTGTTGGTGGATGAATGTTCAGTAATATTTGTGGAGCATATATATTGATTAAATTCTGCTTGTATTAGGTGGTCCATGTTTCTCGGTTGGAGTGTATTTCCGATCTGTCAGTCACCAGTTAATGTGATTCGCTGCCGGTTACAATGACTACAGATTCTATGGCCAGAGACTGTCCAGAAACAACGTTCGTTTTTCACAGTCAAATTTATATCGATTACTATTTCACTCCCTGGTTCACACCCAGCCACTGCCTTAATTTTGAATAAAAATCAGCAGAGACAGTTCAAGATGTCCATGTCAAAAGGTGGCGGAGGAGCGGAAAGAAGTTCAAAGAATTCTCATATGTCTTTGGGTAGCAATTTGCCAATACAAGGTGAAAAATCAGCGATGATCAATGAAATCGCCACGCAAGAGCTATTGGAAACCAATGCATTACAGACACAAGATGTGCATCTGCAGGAACTGTGGAGTTCAAGTGAAAATAATTTCATAATGATCCCTCCTTAGCTAGAGATTCCGTATTAAACCTCATTCTGATGTCCGGGAAGGGACTGCAGAGAGTGAGAGGGAAGAATATTGAATAACAAGCGAAAAGGTGACGAAATACGAATCGGAACGTAGAATGAAGTTTGATGTGGCTCCGAATCAGGAAATCAGAAATGGGAAATGCAAATGGATATACTGAAGTAGTGTGAGAATGATGTAAATAGGTAGTCATGTGATCTTGTCAGTACTGTCAATTTAATTTTGGTAAATGAGCTTAAGCAACGTTTTCTGCTTCAAATATGAACGCTTCTTCGTAACTGTTTTATTGTGTTACATGCAAAGCAATATCCCTTTTACACAGTTATTTCCATATGTTCTCCTGTAGAGAACAGCAAGCGTTGCCACTGGTACTGAATCAAGCACACCTGGGTATCGTCACAAATTATGTATCAGTAATCGGCCACAGTATTTACCTGCCCTTTTTTTTGTGAAATACATTAAGATACCTTGTCTGAAGACCACGTCTGTTTCGTGTTAGCCAGATAAAAAATTAATACGATTTGAAGAAATAGTAGCTTCAGAGCTGCGATTCCTCAGCACAAAACATTGTATCAGTTTTTCTCCCACGTCGGCCAACGCTTAAATAGTTTTCCCAATCGGATGGCATTTCACTTGATACTGAGCATATCAACAGACAAAAAAGTGATAGTTACACTGAACTTCATGCGAAATGGCACTCATACTGTACTGCGTTTTCTGTACGAACGACATGCTCATCTTTGATTATTTAGGAAGCAGGAAGATTTCCTGTTTATTAAAGGAACAGGCCTCTGAACTGCCGAACTCGTATGAAAAACAGATTTTATATCAAAATACGTATATTATAAAAACTATGAATTACCAAACTCTTTTTTTAGTGTATATCACGTTCTAAACACTTAGACCATCCTTTACACTCTTTGTGTTCTGCCTGCTAAGGACGGCGTACAATCAATAAGCACTAACAGTCGAGGAAAAAATTACATTTATGGTGAGCTGCAGACGAACAGTGGGCAGAAATAGAGACCCCCATTACGAAGATCGTATAAAGAAAAATACAGAGAATAATTACTCAATCAGAAATCCATTAATCACTTAGACGAAAGTCGGACGTATCTGTCCACAAGGCAATTTGAGTCGATTGTGCTTACCACCCACGTCCGAAGCGCTCAAACGTTATTTCATAGCTGGAAGTAAAATCTCGTACGCCAGTAATTCGTGTGTTAGTGGACATCGTTAAAATCTCGTTCTGGTGGCCGTGTGTTAAAGGAACATTTGGAATGAATTCCATCAGGTGGTCCAGCATGTAATGAAAATTTTTACGAAATAAATTTTGCAGACGATCAGTACAGTGATATCGGATTAGAGGTAACGACCAGCAACACGCAAATTACAAAAAACGCAGATTTTAATGAACTCTTCTTTTTCCCACCACATGAAGGAAAGAAAGACCACCACTCCATTACACAAATGTACATTAATTTAAATTGCTTGTGGTATTACGTAGCTGCCTTTCGCTTTTATAAATCTGTCAGATACCTTCGTGGATTCCCACAGCATCTACATTTTTTCCTTTCTTTTAATGATTATTTAAAGTATGTTTTACTTGTGTTTTTGCTATCAAAGATCATAAATTACCTGCACGAGATACGTTCAGTATGAAACAAACTTAGCAGTGGTAGGCATAAGGGCCTGTTACCTCGAAGGTACTAAATTATGTGATTAATATGATTAAATTTTGTTCATTGGCGAATATATGTTTGCAATATTGGTACCCATTCTAATCCCCGTGTCGCTGTTCCAGTGGTACGGAGATCTGAACATGTACCAATATTGCAGGATTGAGAAAGCAGCAGTAACACGTCCACACGGCAGCCACAACAAAGCTCCACTGCACGTTGATTAATTGAACTACGCGGTGATACGTTTTCGGCGTCAGTAGAGATGTTGCAGCTCTGTCAGGCCCAGCCATACGGCTTAAAGAAGTCGTCTGGGTTGATCTGACACAACCGTATCATTTCCGCTGCTGGCGAAATCGAATTACCGTGCGATACTCCATCCCCGCGCTAACCTCTGGGCGTCAATGGCCGGAAGGCCCCTTGCGGGGAAGCTCCGGCCGCTTTGGTGCTGGTCTTATTACATTCGACGCCACATTGGGCGACCTGCGCCCCGGAGGGGGATGAAATGATAATGAAGAGAACACAACACCCAGTCCCTAAGCGGAGAAAATCTCCGACCAAGCCGGGAAACGAACCCGGGCCCGAAGGACGATAGTCCCTCGCGCAGAACAGTCAGCTATCGGGGCGGACTGCGTAACAGAATATCAGACATGTACCTACAACAAGCAAAAAATTAATCACGACTCTTTTTTTTGCGTTGGAACTCGTCGTTTCATAATTCCCCTCGTTTATGACCATTCCGATATTTTTCGAGTTTTGAGAAGATTTAATCGCGCTGTTAGTTCCATATTGCTGGGGCACTGTATTTATTTTTATACGCTGGCCTTTCTCACTAACAAAATTCTTTATTTTTTTATATTAAATGTTATTCAAAGAATGAGGTCACGAGTTCTTTTCCTTTTATTTGTTTTCTTTTTGATTACATGACGTTTTGCTTGGTATAATATCAGTCGTCCTTTTCACACCAGCGATCAAAGTTGAAAGCGTTTTCACAACTTTAACAATCACCGAGACATAAATATGAAATCATTTCATATCTTTTTCTTTCACTTTTTTAATGAAATTGTGCTTTACCAGAACTGCAGATATGTATCACACAAAGTTTGTCACGTAATGCTGCTATAGGCCTCACAAGAACCTATATTCATTTATTTCGATTTTTCACAGCTATTTGAAAGTCATGGCGTCCGGACATTTATTCCGCTCTCCATTCTGAGGGGTAAACGTCAAGTTGCCGCTAGATGCCGCGGGAACTGGCGCAGACTAAACTTCCAGACGGCCTCATATTCGTGTGGGTTCATCAGCAGCAGGAAAATCCCCACAGTCAGTATTTGTTCCCTCAGTAATTT
This sequence comes from Schistocerca cancellata, assembly GCF_023864275.1. Classification (NCBI taxonomy): domain Eukaryota; kingdom Metazoa; phylum Arthropoda; class Insecta; order Orthoptera; family Acrididae; genus Schistocerca; species Schistocerca cancellata. The sequence continues at coordinate 53,676,976 of NC_064626.1, forward strand.
CTTGCCACATCAATACGGCAATTACATCACTGCATTTGTCTCATGTAGATATGATACTCCAGCACTAGAAAGTACCACAGTCCGACTAGAAAACGTGGTTCATTCGTGGGATTAATGTAATTTTGAAAATCCATTGGAGTTCCTTTCATTTGCTTCTGCACACCGTCTGTCTAGAAAAAGAGAGATTACGATTTACTTTAAAGAATGAAAAGTTTTATGAGGTGAAAAACCTTTGTTTCTCATTCTGTATGTCAAACTGAGACATGAGGTTGTGCTTAGTGGTTATATACACTACTGGACATTAAAATTGCTACACCACGAACATACCGTGCTAGAGAAGCGAAACTTACCCACATGAAGAAGATGCTGTGATATGCAAATGATTTTCATTTCAGATCATTCACACAAGGTTGGCGCCGGTGGCGACTCCTACAACGTACTGACATAAGTAAAGTTTCCAACCGATTTCTCATACACAAACAGCAGTTGACCGGCGTTGCCTGGTGAAACTCTGTTGTGATGCCTCGTGTAAGGAGGAGAAAAGCGTACCATCAAGTTTCCGACTTTGATAAAAGTACGATTGTAGCCTATCGCGATTGCGGTTTATCGGATCGCGACATTGCTGCTCACGTTGGTCGAGATCCAATGACTGTTAGCAGAATATGGTTCAAATGGTTCAAATGGCTCTGAGCACTATGGGACTCAACTGCTGTGGTCATAAGTCCCCTAGAACTTAGAACTACTTAAACCTAACTAACCTAAGGACAGCACACAACACCCAGCCATCACGAGGCAGAGAAAATCCCTGACCCCCGCCGGGAATCGAACCCGGGAACCCGGGCGTGGGAAGCGCGAACGCTACCGCACGACCACGAGATGCGGGCGCAGAATATGGAATCGGTGGGTTTAGGAGGGTAAAAATGAGCGCCGTGCTGGATCCCAACGGCCTCGTATCACTAGCAGTCGAGATGACAGGCATCTTATCCGCATGGGCGTAACGGATCGTGCAGCCACGTCTCGAACCCTGAGTCAATAGATGGGGACGTTTGCAGCAGCATGAACTATCAGCTCGGAGACCAGAGCTGCGGTTACCCTTGACTCTGCATCACAGTGAGGAGCGCCTGCAATGGTGTACTCAACGACGAACCTGGGTGCACGAAAGGCAAAACGTCATTTTTTCGGATGAATCCAGGTACTGTTGACAGCATCATGATGGTCGCATCCCCGTTTGGCGACATCGCTGTGAACGCAAATTGGAAGCGTGTATTAGTCATCGCAGTACTGGCGTATCACCCGGCATGATGGTATGGGGTGCCATTGGTTACACGTCTCGGTCACCTCTTGTTCGCATTGACGGCAATTTGAACGGTGGACGTTACATTTCAGATGTGTTACGACCCTTGGCTCTACCCTTCATTCGATCCCCGTGAAACCCTACATTTCAGCAGGATAATGCACGACCGCATGTTGTACATCGTGTACGTGCCTTTCTGGATGCGGAAAATGTTCGATTGCTGCCCTGGCCAGCACATTTTCCAGATTTCTCACCAATTGAAAAGATCTGGTTAATGGTGGCCGAGCAACTGGAATACGCGTCACTACCCTTGATGAACTGTGGTATCGTGGCCGGCCGAAGTGGCCGCGCGGTTCTGGCGCTGCAGTCTGGAACCGCGAGACCGCTACGGTCGCAGGTTGGAATCCTGCCTCGGGCATGGATGTGTGTGATGTCCTTAGGTTAGTTAGGATTAACTAGTTCTAAGTTCTAAGGGACTGATGACCTCAGCAGTTGAGTCCCATCGTGCTCAGAGCCATTTGAACCTTTTTTTTTTTTTTGGTATCGTGTTGAAGCTACATGGGCAGCTGTACCTGTGCACTCCATCCAAGCTCTTTTTGACTCAATTGCCAGACGTATCAAGGCTGTTATTACGGCCAGAGGTGGTTTTCCTGGGTAATGATTCCTCAGGATCTATGCACTCAAATTGCGTGAAAATGTAATCACATGTCAGTTCTAGTGTAATATATACGTCCATTGAATACCCGTTTATCATGTGCATCTCTTCTTGGTGTAGCAATTTTAATGGCCAGTAGTGCAGTTTTTGGCCAATTTCCACAGTTACTCAGATATGTCTCAGTTACAACGTGTAGACCAACAAAAAAAAGTAGGCACTAGGAAGAAAAATGACACTTCTCCATTTCTATTCCTGCTGACAGCACTAAGCTACCTCAATTGTTTCGCAGTGTGCGGAGCCTTAATGTTTATAGCGTACCACTTGGAACAGTTTCATTTATGCTTCAAAAAGACCTGGTCTACAGTAACACACTTATCTGGAATTGAATTTATTTGTCGCCGTGAAAAGAATCAATTGTGCTCGTAACAAGAGAGAAATTAAATAAATCTACAAAAAAATCGAAATATTAACTCCGTATAGAGTGATGAAATACATATTGTGAAACCTAAAAATATCTACTGGACGCAACATGCGGAAGAAAGTAGACACATCGCAATTCTGGCTCTTATACGCATTCAAGACAGCGCAACATGCGACGTTAGTCTGAGGTGTGTGGTTTGATAATTTATTACTTCCCCGTGAATACAAAAGTTCGTTTCGAAGATTACAAATACGGAGAACATTTCTGGCGATGTAATGCTCATGGGTGCAGAAATTTATTTTATAAAATGGTATTATAATCTTTATTAAATACGTTCACACATGATACTTGTATATTTGCTGTAGTCACCTTCGTTACTCGAGATATTTGACTATGGTGAGCGTTCTACTGTTTTCACAGACGGGCATGCACACGCACGCACACACACACACACACACACACACAGAAACACCATAAAAATTCGTTCATGTGTGAGTTATTAAAATTTTCACTTAAAATAGAGACAGCTTTCATTAACTCTGGAGTTGCCGCGTGGGGTATACCTGTCACAACAGTGGTTCAACATTGCGATTAATTCCGTTACGTTTAAAGTTACAGCGTTCCCACGCTCAGTATCTTTCAAATGGGTGCATTGTTGACGATCCGTTTACAGCTAAATAGAGAGCAGCAGGACGCTGAATTGAGTTGGGGTACAACTGTCCACCTCGCGCCTATCTGCGTAACAATTTCTTATGATAGGTGTTTTCTTTTTTTTAGCTTTTTTCGTACTAAATTCGTTGTAAATACAATATTTACCATTTTTATTAATCTCAATAAAATGACTATGTTAACTAAAGGGATTACTTATGCAGTCTTCAATATCTACTATAATTTACAAAAACTGGTACTCATAAACATGTTTTAATTTTAGTGATGTCAGATCAGAAGAAAAGAAGAGTGGAAGTGTCTTCCGACCCTGAAGTGTGGATGAGGTCACTAGAAGAAGGTGCAGAGAGTGATTACATGACGTATTTGGTTCTGAAGAATCTGATTCAAATGAAGATAATCAACTAATGGAACGCGATCATGATACTGAAACTGAAAAATCTTGGGAAGGACAATAAAACAAAATGCTCTAAGTCCTTTCCAAAAAGAAACGTTAGAACAAGGTCAGATAATATAATAACTCATCTACCTGACTACAAGATGCAAGCATCAGCAATACTTTCTGAAGATAAGTTATTAGATCTTTCTTAGACAACAGTGTTTACAAAATTATAGTTAACTGCACAAATATTTATGTGAGAAATTTGAGAAGCGGATTTCATAGACAGAGATGTTAGACCCACTAATGAGACTGAAATAAGCTCACTTTTCGGCATACTCTACTAAATAGGAACGCTAAAAAGTCCTTGAAAACACACTAGCATGCTCTGAGATAAAACCAGAAGTAACGGCTTAGAATCTTGTTGCCTAACAATGAGTAATAAAAGATTTAAATTTCTTCTGAGATTTTTACGTTTTGATGGCTTAATGGACAGAAGCCTTCGAAAATAAATTGATAAATTAGCCCCAATTAGAGACATTTTTCAGACTGATTCTTGAGTTTCTCCCGGCGTATTTGATAATCTAAATATCCACGGGTGTACTGCCGGTCTACAGTGTCCAACGGGCACAATATTTCGGCGGTCATACATGTCGCCATCATCAGATGTATGACCGCCGAAATATTGTGCCCGTTGGACACTGTAGACCGGCAGTACACCCGTGGATATTTTGATTATTATTGAGACTGTTGTTCATAATTTTTCAAAACAATATCTTCCAAGTGAATATTTGACTGCTGACGAACAGTTACTTTCTTTTCGAGGAAAACGCCCATTCAGACAGTATCTTCCTAAAAAGACCGCCAAATATGGCATTAAGACATTTGATTCGGTAAATGCTAAAACTGCCTATACATTCAACTTGGAAACTTATGCGGGCACTAAGCCAGAGCGTCCTTTCAAGTACAGTAATTCTCCTAGAATTGCAGTAATGAGGTTAGTGGAACTTGTCAACGGGACTCACCACCATAACATTACGGGTAATAACTGGTTAAGCAGTATACCACTGGCTAAGAACCTACTAGAAGACAAGGGACTGACATACGTTGGGACGCTCCCGAAAAACAACAACGAAATCCCCAAGGAGGTTTTACCTAATAAGCAAAGACCTCAACATTCTTCTTTGTTTGGCTTCCAAGAGAAATATACGCTAGTTTCATACCGTCCTAAAGTTAATGAAGCTATTCTCTTGATATCTACATTACATCATGATGATACCATTAATAAATATGCAAGATATTCACTGAAACCAGGAATTGTAACTTTTTGCAATATGAGAAAGATTGGAGTTGAGTTACTTGATCAACTAATTCAAAAAAATGATGTGTCGCGAAACACTCGTAGGTGGACTATGGTTGTTTTCTGTAATTTACTGAATGTGTCTGCCACGAACGCACTGTGTACATACCGAGCACACACCAGAATACTTAAATCATTGAAAAGAACGGAGTTTCTGCAGAGGTTGGGCTGGGAAATCCGTACAGATCTGCTGTCCCTCAAATTCCCATTTACTTACGCTAACGTGCACGTGTTCTGCAGTTCAACAGTTACACCACAAGACAATCCCAGAGAAGATTCCAAAGGACGTTGTGACGAGTGTGAAAGGCAGAAAGGCAAGTAAACTGGAAAATGGTGTCATATATGTAAAAGGTGGATATGTTTGCCTCATTTGCATACCGTATGTGTTAACTGTCTCTGAAATACACTCCTGAAAATTGAAATAAGAACACCGTGAATTCATTGTCCCAGGAAGGGGAAACTTTATTGACACATTCCTGGGGTCAGATACATCACATGATCACACTGACAGAACCACAAGCACATAGACACAGGCAATAGAGCATGCACAATGTCGGCACTAGTACAGTGTATATCCACCTTTCGCAGCAATGCAGGCTGCTATTCTCCCATGGAGACGATCGTAGAGATGCTGGATGTAGTCCTGTGGAACGGCTTGCCATGCCATTTCCACCTGGCGCCTCAGTTGGACCAGCGTTCGTGCTGGACGTGCAGACCGCGTGAGACGACGCTTCATCCAGTCCCAAACATGCTCAATGGGGGACAGATCCGGAGATCTTGCTGGCCAGGGTAGTTGACTTACACCTTCTAGAGCACGTTGGGTGGCACGGGATACATGCGGACGTGCATTGTCCTGTTGGAACAGCAAGTTCCCTTGCCGGTCTAGGAATGGTAGAACGATGGGTTCGATGACGGTTTGGATGTACCGTGCACTATTCAGTGTCCCCTCGACGATCACCAGTGGTGTACGGCCAGTGTAGGAGATCGCTCCCCACACCATGATGCCGGGTGTTGGCCCTGTGTGCCTCGGTCGTATGCAGTCCTGATTGTGGCGCTCACCTGCACGGCGCCAAACACGCATACGACCATCATTGGCACCAAGGCAGAAGCGACTCTCATCGCTGAAGACGACACGTCTCCATTCGTCCCTCCATTCACGCCTGTCGCGACACCACTGGAGGCGGGCTGCACGATGTTGGGGCGTGAGCGGAAGACGGCCTAACGGTGTGCGGGACCGTAGCCCAGCTTCATGGAGACGGTTGCGAATGGTCCTCGCCGATACCCCAGGAGCAACAGTGTCCATAATTTGCTGGGAAGTGGCGGTGCGGTCCCCTACGGCACTGCGTAGGATCCTACGGTCTTGGCGTGCATCCGTGCGTCGCTGCGGTCCGGTCCCAGGTCGACGGGCACGTGCACCTTCCGCCGACCACTGGCGACAACATCGATGTACTGTGGAGACCTCACGCCCCACGTGTTGAGCAACGTCCACCCGGCCTCCCGCATGCCCACTATACGCCCTCGCTCAAAGTCCGTCAACTGCACATACGGTTCACGTCCACGCTGTCGCGGCATGCTACCAGTGTTAAAGACTGCGATGGAGCTCCGTATGCCACGGCAAACTGGCTGACACTGACGGCGGCGGTGCACAAATGCTGCGCTGCTAGCGCCATTCGACGGCCAACACCGCGGTTCCTGGTGTGTCCGCTGTGCCGTGCGTGTGATCATTGCTTGTACAGCCCTCTCGCAGTGTCCGGAGCAAGTATGGTGGGTCTGACACACCGGTGCCAATGTGTTCTTTTTTCCATTTCCAGGAGTGTATATAGGAACATAGATATAGTAACTAAAGGACATTCGACAATCATTTCATTGAGTAATTAAGAAACAGAAATGGGGGGGGGGGTAGGAGTCCCCCACGCGCCTAACCCCGTTACGATACGCCTACTGCAGGGTTATGAACGTTGGCAGGCATTTGTGCCTATCTTATCACTACATGAAAACAGATGATCCAGCCGCTCTGAATCACACTAAAGCTTCCCGCCTAAGAACTTTGAAACCATCCTAGCACTCGTCTCATCGTTAGGTAAACCAGAAGGACGGTCACCACCCCCACTAGCTCCCTTCTGTGAGTACTGTCCTACACAGTAGTGGAAGAGAGAGAGACTCCAGATAAATTCTTCGTCTGATCGAAAGTTACTACAGAAAACACCCGGAATCTATGTAAGATGCAGAATATATTATCAGGTGCTATGACAACGAAAAATTGTGTAAAACAAGGAGATACATTATGCAGCCTTATCTTTAATATAGCCATGGAAATGGTTATAAGACTTGTGGACGTCACCATATTGCAGTTTACGCTGTACAAATCAGTTCAGATGCTGGGATATGCATATGATGTTGGTATGATTATAAGAACGCCAAGAGCAATGGAAAAAAAGCTTTTATAAGTCTTGAAAGAGCTGCCAGATAGATGAATCTACAGATGGATGAAGATAATGCCTGTAACTAAGAGATATTATCCTAATGAACCGCTATTCGTAGAAAATGGTTGATGTAATTCTGATGTGCGAAATTTTTCTTGCCTTGGAACAGAAGTAAACTGTACGAACAAAACAAACTTTGAAATCCAAAAACTAATACCGCCTACAAGCATGTGCTACCGCGTCCTCAGAAAACATTTGTAAACCAAACTACCGCTTTTAATGTACGACGTATTAAATTTTGTACGGCCAATGCTATCGTGCTAAAACATGGTTACTAACGAAATTAATGAGTAACAACTCGATGTATTTGAAATACAGGTTTTGGCACAAGATCTTAAGGTTAGTGGAAGAATATGGTGCACGGAGGATGAGATTCAACTATGAATTACATGATACCTATGCAAACAGACGTTGTCATGTATGTCGAGATTAATAGGCTACCTGCGGTGGTAATTGCGCTCTTCCGTGACCTTTAGTAGCCCGTCCTCTAGGTAAACATGAGTATAATCTGTCTCACTGAATACCTGGAAAGTATACCATTTAGTAAAATAAAATGTTGCCAACAAAACATAAAGATCAATCCATACAGTCTCATTTTGATGAGCATTGTGTTCGCGAAATTTTTAACTTGAGCTATTCCGCTTTAGAATGTTAAAATACTTTTTATTATGACTGCAGTTTCGACAAATGGCCATTGTCAAGCATTCTTAAATCAACCAGCCACCAATTACAATACAGTAGACACAATTTCTAAATTGAAAAACGTTGAAAAAAGGAAATTTCAAACCTATTTACGTGGAATGTAGTAACCTCCGCAATAAAATGAAGCGTGACGTGCTGAAACATAGTTACCTGGAATGGAAAAGCAAATGCACGCGGTGATGTCATTTTAGCGGCTGTTCCAATACACCTTGCGAGCACAAGCTAGAAATCTGTTGAAATAAAAGCAGATATCACAAAAACTTAAGTCAAAATCTCGTGCAGCAGACATACATAAGGCAGGATCCTAGTACAAAGAGTCAATTTATTTGTGAAATGTGTGAACAGGAACGAAGAAAGTGACAAAAGGAGTTGTTGGATAAAAACGGAACATTTAGAAATTCTCCATAGAATCGGAAAAGGAATGCATCTTGATTATTAGGAAGAGATCCAAATTTACGAGGCAATTGGAGACTAGCCAGAACTTAAAAATTGTGGAGTCGTAGACTACTGTAGGAACATCTTATAAAATTGTGTGTTTTGACATGGCTGGCTTTAGCCGTATTATTTCTGACACGATTTCTACATCTAAATTTTCTTTCCTATATTTGTATATTGTTGACATTTTATAACACTCCGATCGCTTGTGCTTGTTTTGCGTGTGTTGACGGCTGCTTTCGTCTATACCAGAGATTCCAGACCGTCATACATGCTTCTATTTAATGCGTCATCGATTTGTTATTATTGGTAGTCATTTCATCCTTTTACCTAGTTTTAACGTACATTATCAGCATCATTTGTACGTTATTTCAATATTTAATAGATATTTCAGTCACTTTACTCTTTTCTTCGTACTCTTTTATAAACATGTCGATTCTATATTGAAGTATCTTTACACACTAAAGCTCATGTTCTTTATATGTTTTCATCTTTTCCACTATTGTGAACCGTCCACCAAGCCTGAAGAAAGGGATTTTAGCATCAGATTTCTAGCGTGCGCTCGCTTGGACTATGGAACAACGGATAAATTTACACCACCACACGCATTTTGCTTCACAGTGCTGGGAATTATATTCCAACATGTCAGAGCCTTATGTTAATGAGTGGGTTACACCATACCACGTAAGTAGGTTTGAAATTTTAATTTTTCAACTTTTGTCCGTTTTGTAATTATGACGTGTATTTTATGTGATGAATGATTGCTTTCAGAATGCTTCACAATAACGATGTGTCGAAATTGGAATCGTAATAAATAATACCTTATACATTGCCTGCACCTGTAGGGTGGACGCATTATCTGAACACAGTGGCACGTCTTCGAGGTATTTACAGTATGTATATATGATGATGGATCTAGAAACCTCGATTCATCTGACTTCTGGTGGGTCGACGCAGACGTCCACGAATTCCTGCCCACTGCAAAAAAATGATTCAAATGGCTCTGAGCGATATGGGATTTAAATTCTAAGGTCATCAGTCCCCTAGAACTTAGAACTACTTAAAACTAACTAAACTAAGGACATGACACACAGCAATTTCCGAGGCAGGATTCGAACCTGCGACCGAAGTGACCGCGAGGTTCCAGACTCTAGCGCCTAGAACCGCTTAGCCACCCCGACCGGCTGCCCACTGCAACCCCATCTCAGAGTAGCACAACGTCCTCAATTAGCCGTTGAATATATTCCATTTTCTGCCTTCCCCTAAACCTTTTTAGCCTGTACACTTTCGCCTAGTACCATGTAAGTTACCTCCTAATGTCTCAACACATGTGCTATCACCCAGTCCCTCAATATTGGTTGTGATTTACATACGTTCTTATCTTCGACGATTTTGCGGAGAACGTAAGCATTCCTTATCAGACCAGCAAATTTTCAACATACTTGTGGAGTACCACACCACAAACGCTTCTAATCTCTTCTTTTTCGGTTTTCTCGCAGTCCATGATTCGATACAAAACCCGTATTTTCAGAAATTCCTTTTTCAGATGAGGCGCTATTTAATGCTAGCAAACTTTCCTTTGCCAAGAATGCCCTCTTTGCATGTGCTAATATGCTTTTTATCTTCTCCTTGTTTCGCCATCATGCATTATTTTGTTCTCAAAGTTCTGGTATTAAGTTTATCGTTGATCTCGTTGCTGCTTCTCCTGATTACTTTCTTTTCTTCAGATTATTCTCTATCCATATTCCGTACTCATTAGATTCATCATTTAATTCAATGTCCTGTAACCCTTCCTCAATTTCAGCAAAGATAGCAGTTCCATGAGTGACTCTTACCGTTCATATCCTTTCAAGCTCAATTTTAATCCCACTATTGAGTACTTGTCCTGTCGATGAATACACTGATCAGCAGCAGCGAAAGACTACACACCAATTTTATTTTGGGTCCCAGACCATCGTCTTCCATTCTTGTTGTTACCTCTGGGTTTCTGTATGTATTCTGTGTTATGATTCTTCCCCTATAGTTCATTCCTAGTTTTTCTTAAGATTTCAGAGATATTATACCATTTCGCTACTTCGAAACCATTTTGCAGGTCGTCAGATAATATGAAAGGGCCTTGATTTTTTTTTTTTTTTGTTGGTGCTCTTGTCAATAGTAACTTCTGTATTGCTCTCTGGTGCCTTTACTTTCCCAAAGGCCAAATTGATCGTCATCTGAAATATATTCAGTTATTGTTGTCAGCAACTCGGAATTTGCCGATCGGTCTCAGGCGTTGCAGTCATGGACTGTGCGGATAGTCCCGGCGGAGGTTCGAGACCCTCTTCGGGCATGGGTGTGTGTGTTTGTCCTTAGAATAATATAGGTTCAGTAGTGCGTAAACGTTGGGATTGATGACCTTAGCAGTTAAGTCCCATAAGGTTTCACACACATTTGAACATTTTTTGAACGACTCGGATGACAGCCCTTAAGCTGATCACGCTGTAACTCTCGGACCTAGTTTGGCTATTTTAGCGATTGTGTGCGTGATGTTTTTCTGAAAATCTAGTTGCATGTCTCATAGATTCTAGACATCAATTTCAATTGTAGCTCATGTGCAGTTTGCCGCTGTGGTATCAGAAATTTGAAGTAATGTTATGTAGCCCTTCTATTTTATTCGACCACAAGTGTTTCAAAACTCTGTTCAGCTCTCAATATAATAATGGTTCCCTATATTTATTCCACATAGACCTTTGTTTCTTCCTCCATAACGTCATCAGACAGTTCTTCCCCCTCACAGAGAACCTCAATGGATCCTTTCCACCTGTGGGCCCTCTCATCCTCTCATCTGGAAACCTGCCACTGCCCATCCTCTCATGTGGAGACCTGTCACTATTAATGCTGACGCCCCTGCCATTAATTTCAGCGAAGATTCTTTAGCCTGACCTGTATTTATGCCACTACTTCCCAAAACTGGCGTCCGAGACTTGCAGCCAAGCGAGCAGAAAACTGTCACCACTCTCCTCTGCCAGAAGCTTCTCTCAGTCGGGAGGGCGACCATTCCAACCGACGTCCGGCCATCCTGATTTATGTTTTCCGTGATTTTGCCAAGTCTCTTCAGTCAAATACTGGAATGTTTCCTTTGAAAGGGCACGGCCTGCTTCCTTCTCCATCCTTCCCTAATCCCATGCCACCAATGACCTCGCAATTTGGTCCCCTTTCCCCAAATGAAACCAACCAACCAGAGGCTACAAAGGGAGCCGAAGTGACCAAATGGAGTTCTTCACCCTGTCACACTAAGGCGAGTTTATTTGCCACGTACCTAGCCCACTGCCTGCTGTAAGGGCTGGGACGTTACTGACGCAGCACAATGTGGGCGTAACACCGCCGCATTGATGACCTGGTTTACACGATACGTGAGCCTGGCACTGCACTGCTTCTGTTGCCTATACGATGAAAACAGATGTCCTAGTACAACACGGCCGGGTCGATCGCCCGTAAGTAACAACCGCTACCGCTGTGCAGTACGTATCTGACACCATCGGCAGCCAGTACTGAGAACTACTCCACCTCTGTTGGCAACCTGATGTGAGTCATCCAGCCTCGGTTACTAACAGACGTTGCTAGCGGCAGCTGAGGGGCTACGGGCTGAGCCTAGTGTTGTTGAACGTCAGTGGGGTTGAACGTGACCTTCCAGCTGGAAGCTGCTTGGCTGACATCTCCCGGCTTCAGGGCACCTACCTGTGATTCCTTATTTTCTAATCTGTGCTCCTGCTATGAGTACACCTCAGAATGCTGGCTGGTCGCACATTCGCACTAAAATGACATGACTGTCTTACTTTGAAGCTCGCTGCTGTGGCTTGTCTATAAGGTGTCGGGTATGACAAAGCTCTCTGTGCTTAACGATGTACTGACATGACTCCTTTAGTGCTGTCGCCTTTGGGAGTTTGCTAGTCTCTGTCATAGCCGCCCCATGTTGCCGTGTGCTGAGCTAAACAAACACTACCTCTCAGAGACAGTGCGCTGAATGAGTCGACACCGTAAATCACCTAAATGAACTATTGTGTTTATGTAGCGCATGTCCATGGCACTCCTTGGGCTGCTATATCAAGACTTAGTTCTACACGTTTTGTGTGTGCTGTTGTGTTGTATATATGTTGGCATGATACTGTTACCTTTAAGCGATGCCATAAGTGGCACGGCAGCCTCTGAAGTTAAACTTCGAGTCTTACATCCTTGTACGGCGTATTCTTCGTATGTAATCACTGTCTAATTGAGAACGTCAGTTATCATATTTAAAGTGTAGTTTACACACTTGGACCGATTACATGCTACGTCTATTTTTCTTATAATTATCTTGTTTATCTATTTTCGGTTTTATGTTCCTTATGGTATGAGTAGAAACCTGATTATGTGCATCATAATATCCTTAAAATATACATTCAAATATGCATAAAATGCTTAAAAATGCATGAGAAGTGTCGAAATATGAAAGATCAAATTATAAAAGACATGTTAGTTACAGCGTGCATAATGTCTCCAGGTCGAACCTGTGCATATCTATAGCAAGGAAGAGCGCCTACCACGTGGAAGATCGATACGTCTAGAAAGCTGATATCATTTTCTGAGTACATACTGATAGAGGTTAGGAAGGGGGCCATTCTGGGATTATTTTCTAAGAATTTGCAAAATGGGGACACATACCGTGTTTCAAGAGTTGTTCCTTCTTTGCTATTGTTCTCGGTAACATGCAGATGCGATGTGAATCCCAGAGAAACAATCGACATGTATAGCACCAACTTCGAGATATATCGCATGCAAAGGGACACTCTCAGAAACTACGTAATATTTTATTTGAAAAACAACATAAAATCATGAATTATTTTGAACAGGATTAACTTTTAATTAGTACTAGTGAACCAAATCATCATTAATAATTTATTTTCCTTTCTCTGCTATAGTAAACATAAACGACCAAGTACTGTTCCAAATAATTGCTAGTAAGATTGTGTTTTCGATCACTCAAAATATTTTTATGAGTAGCAAGCACCGTTCTACATCAACTGGGGTAAACAGGCAGTTGAATTTGGGTGCTATGTAGCCACTTATTGTTCCTTGTAAAAGTTCACCTGTTTCGTTATAAAACTATCAATCTGGCACAAGGGTTCAAAGCCTGGGTTATAATGTGATATGTTTTCAAACTTATCTTTAACTTCTCTTGGGAATACCTCTGGCAATAAGGAGTTCACTAGAATTATTTTATTCATTAATTGAATAGATTCGTTCAACGCCAAACTTTGACTTTCAAGCTTTTTAATACTCGCAGGTATATGGGAAAAATGAGTGCTAATCACAGCAATGTGTTTTGTAATATCGGAATCATTAAAAGCTTCCTTGCACTGGCAAATTACCAAAGCCTCTGCACTATAGAAGTCGTTTACTACCCATCTAATGGCCTGGAATGTGTTGGTGCGTTTTCCTGATGCAAGAGCCACGAATTGTATTGCCAGATTTCAGGCCGTTTACTTCTCACATTTTCTCGCAAACTTCGCAACAAGTCCCGGTGGTACCATTAATTAACAAATTGTCCCTGTGGCACGATATCGTGATTAACTAATCCTTCAAAGCGAAAGAAAGCTATCAGCATGTATTTGACATTTGACCTGGTCTGACAACTGGTTTTAGTCTTGCAGAACCTTTCCCGACCCATTGTGAAGACTGAGCCCACGTCTCAGCATCAGATATGATTATCTTCTGGAACACCTCGCTCTCATTTGCGCAATCAAAACTCTTCACAGACTGCGAGGTGAAGGCCTTTCTCGTCTTGACACATGAGCCGTGGGACGAACTTGGCGGCAAGACGATGCATTCCAAGATGCTGTCTCAGGATTTAACGACATGATCCGAGTGAAACGTTACATTCTTCTGCAGTCTCTCGATTAGTCATTCTTTGATTGGCTCGCACAATTTCGTTAACGTTCTGACGTGAGCGTCGTCGATAGACGTCGAAGGGCCGAGCGGCTCTAGGTGCTTCAGTCTGGAACCGCGCGACTGCTACGGTCTCAGGTTCGAATCCTGCCTCGGGCATGGATGTGTGTGATGTCCTTAGGTTAGTTAGGTTTCAGTAGTTCTAAGTTGTAGGGGACTGATGACCTCAGATGTTAAGTCCCATTGTGCTCAGAGCCATTTGAACCATTTAAACGATAACTAATAGTCACACAAACTAAAACTTCCGGCAGTTACACACAAAACATAGGCGTGAGCAGGGATGCCAACCGCATTTCGCTCCAAGCGTTATTACGAATGTTCCGGAGTTCTTTGAATAGACCTCATATGAATCGAACTCCACCTAAAACTTTTTAACGCAAGTTTATTTCTTCTTTATATGTCTTTACAGTAGTAAATATTCAGGTGAAATCTTTCGTTCGAAACGCGCCAATTGTTTAATATTTATCATGATGTAGTATCTACGTCCACTTCATTTTAAGAAATATGTGTTACTTGATTGGTGAATTACTCTGAACGATTTCACACCTCTCGTTCTCAACAGTGAACATGTAATACACTAATACAAGTGGTGAATAAACAATAGAACATCAGACCATTTCTACAAGATTCTGAAATGAAACGCCTTTTTAACTGAATCAGCAGAATTCGCTTCCAAGCCACTAATGGCAACCAAACACAGTCTATGTACATGCCAACAAAATGTCAGAGGTTTCGCTACTAACAGTTCCGGTATATGTACTAGCTGTCACGGTATTGGCAACTGTAATCAATAGTGCTACCAGTCTTCGCACTCTCAGTCGCTCCAACCACACCGCTAATTAGGGAATCGCACTGTGTGTTATCGGCTTCGGATGGAGACAGTGATTAATGAGGATCTCTGCCACAGTGTCAGAGAGGCATAGCTGATTAGCCGAGCGGCTGTGATACTGTTCATTACTCTGCTATCGGACCGCACTCAGCAGCGGAGTGTCGCTGCGATGAGGACACGTGCTTGTCAGACTTCACCATTCGAAATTATGCTTGCTTCCGCTAATTCTGAATCGCTAGTACGTCACAAAGATATTTTGTACCAAGTGATCGATCACTGAGAGTATCAAAGTCTTCGATTAATTGAGTAGACGCATGTCCCCCAGGTGATACGTTGGTGGCCTATAGGTTCAAGCCAATCATAGGCCTTCACTGCCGAAAAGTCTGTGTATGAGACTAGTTGATTGACACAAGGTGTACTACCGTTTTCCAGACTGTATTTCCAGTCGGTATTGCACTAGCTGCTAGGGCGGTGTTCTTGGCTCAGATTCCTTCATCGTTGCCATGGGGAAAGTATTGCAGTAACTTGCTTTGAAGTGTCTTGTTGACGGCCACTCTCAAGCAACAAGTCGCCAAAGTTTGATGTGGTTGATGCTTGGACTAAGCAGCTCGTTATAATTTTCGTTTGCAGTGTTTTAAGATTTTTAATATGCTTTGCATTTGTTAAATTTAACTTCCACAGATATGTTTTTTTTTAATTTATTGGGTTTCGACAAAGCCGGCTGGTGTGGCCGAGCGGCTGTAGGCGCTTCAGTCTGGAACCGCGCGATCGCTACGGTCGCAGGTTCGAATCCTGCCTCGGGCATGGATATGTGTGATGTCCTTAGGTTAGTTAGGTCTAAATGGTTCTAAGTTCTAGGGGACTGATGACCTCAGATGTTAAGTCCCATAGTGCTCAGAGGCATTTGGTTTCGACAATTCATAGTAGACACTGGTTTAACCGAGAGAGGTGGCGCAGTGGTTAGCACACTGTACTCACATTTTGGAGGACGACGGTTCAAAACGTGAGTCCGGCCACACTGATTTAGGTTGCCGTGATTTCCCTAATTCGCTTCCGGCAAACGCCGAGATGGTTCCTTTGAAAGGGCTCGACCGATTTCCTTCCCCATCCTTCCCTAATCCGACGATACCGATGACCCTGCTGTTTGGTCCCCTACTACCAAATCAACCAACCAGCCATAACGAAGTAACATAGGCTCAACAAAGAGATGATTCGATATAAGACAAGATTTACAATCCGAGTATGCTCAAACAAGTAAAGAAGACGAAAATGGAACACAGGATCACAGTGGAACGTCTATAGTTCACTGAGATATTTAGCTTATATTATACGTGGTATAGTATTGGGTTTCCATCCATTCATCCTACCACTAGGCATTCTAGATAAATAAAATTACCTTTTCACTTTTTCCAGGATTTAATAAAGCATCTAGAATTTTTCATTGTTCAGTTCTTTTATATGTGGTGATCGTAGGCTATATTCCCAGGCTACCGTACCTCCTACGCTAGCCCGGACAGTCCAGGTTTTGGAGGTTCCATACTTTAATCGGTGGAAACGGAACCCTTATACGATCACTTGGTTGTCTGTCTGTCTGCCTGTCCGACTGTTGAAAATCTTTTCTCTTTTCTTTTCCCTCTCCAACTGTCGGCGGTCTCTGTCAGTCAACAGACAAGGTCGGCCTGTGCGTTTTGGTGTTGTACGTGTTCCTTCACGTTACCACTTCACTATAACACGGGAAGCAGTGGAACTAGGGAAGTTTAAATGTGTGAAAATCTCGCGCACAGACGTATGACACAAGTGACGACGTTCGAAGTCTGTGAGTTCTGCGGAGTGCCCCATTCTTCTCTCTCACAATGTCTAATGACTAATGAGGTGGCAGCACAGTACATCTAATATAATACAACGTATGTTTTTGGGTGTGTCCGGATACTTTTGATCACGTAGTGTAGGTCTTACCGGCATTTGTTAAGCACCACCACCATTGATCTTCCCCCTCCTACACCGATGTCACAGGTACTGTCCAAGCTATCTTGCCCGGACTGTGATGGCTATATCTGCCCATCTAGTTAAATAGACAGGGACTAGCGAAGACCAAGCAATAGACCAGAACAGATGCGAGATATTAAAAACTGCATTTTAGAACTGCCACTAGTTGCTTAACACAATACTGGGAACAAATATTAAATTATGTATATTTCGTGAAACAAAAGTCATATCACTTGTAAAAACTTACTGCGCCTGTCATGTGAGAAGTCGTATTCGCCTCTGGGCTAGGTGTAGCATGTTCGTCTGTTAATCAATACGTTCGTGAGCCCAGGTTCGAACTCAACTGCTGTACAAAGTTTGAATAACAGTCAACATCAATGGCGCCCGAAGACTCACCGCATATGGGGTCAACTTCGTTCAGCCGAACGCAAACAAACAGGCTGCAGGAACACTGAATGTCTTGTCAGTGAGGTGGAAAACTGTCTCAAACAGCAGGAAGAATCAGAAATGATCAATCGTGTGAGATTCAGGAGTCAAAGAAAACCACTGGACTAAAGTCACAATGTATATCCATCGAACATGTGGCCTGTAGTTGAAAAAGTGTAATGTCGTTGAACTGGCGATTCCTCAATTTGGTCCTCTGGGAGAGGACTGCTAGAGGGGAGCTAACCATGATAGAAGGATCGAGGAAACCAAGGAAAGGGTAACGTACTACGAGTCGTAACATGGCAGTGTCAGAAGATGGAAGTTATAGAAGAAGCTAGAAAATCAGGAAAGGAAAATGCAAAGGCTGAGTCTTTATATCATGGGGTTGAATGAAATGAAACAGATAAATTTTATTATTTCTGGTCATACGAACTATGGTATCACTTCATAGCGGGTAATGCAGACTGTAACATATATCTAAATACTGAGAGCTGTGACGGTTCGACGGACATTTTCTAATTATAACGTTGTGTTTACTTACCGGTAAGCTACTGAAGAGAGTCTAATTATTTCTGGTCATACGAACTATGTTATCACTTCATAGCGGGTAATGCAGACTGTAAGATATATCAAAATACTGAGAGCTGTGACGGCTCCAGGGACATTTTCTAATTATAACGTTGTGTTTACTTACCGGTAAGCTACTGAAGAGAGTCTGTTTGGTAGAACACATCTGTATTTGTGTAACATGGTGAGACAGAAGCAAAGCAGAAACTCTCAGTTGTGAATAGCTTGAATTACCGTTTCTGCCCGCGAGAGCGCATCGTTGTAAATAGGATCGTTGGCTTGTTAGCGTTCCATGATTTTTAACAAACTTGTGTATTCCGTGACTTTACTAACGGATTTTCTCTGATGGTAGACTTGACTATTGAAGGACGTATTTTCAAAGGAGGTGTACTTCTATTGTTGAAACGTCCCCTTTGAACAATTATAGAGGACTGTGCTTAAACTGACACACAATATTTTTTAGCGCAACGCAATCTGACTTTCAGCAACGCAATCTGACTTTCAAAATTCCCTACAAAAGAATGGCCCTGACTAACATTAATCTATACCTTTCACAAATCACTTACCTCACAAAAATCTTCATTACTCGATCTACTGCAATTCAGCGATCGCCACTACTGCCAGCTAAATAAAAGATTCAATTTACTGAAGGCACTAACTACTGATAGGCATAGTTAGCAAATGAAAGATTTTAATAGAGAACAAACAATGTATTTACCTTAATAATCATAATATATATAGCAGTTCATGACAAATTTCAAAACTCCGCCATCTCTCTCCCCACATCCACCGCTGCTGGCGGCTCACCTCCAACTGCGCAACGCTACGCGCTGTTCACATCCAGCTGCCGCTGCCCAACACTAGAATGGCTGACAACAATGCAAACTAGCCACAGACTGCACACAGCACAGCCAGTGATTTTCGTACAGAGCGCTACGTAACGTTGCCAATAAGAAAACATAAACAGCCTACTTACATTGTTAGAAAGGAAACGACATCCGCCATTGCTGGGAGATATCAGAAAATATTAAATTTTGCCATTATGCGCTCTTTAAAAAGCTGAATATATAGTGTAATAGTTGAGCACTGAGAAGAATGTTTTTATGAAATAATAGTTGTTATCTTAAAAGGTAAAGTTTTTCTCATATCTGAAGCTAATGTTATGCTCATCTTTCCTCTCCTAGTAATTACGATACAAACTGCAAGCAAGCAAAAGACTTACCATTTTGAATGCTAGGTAGTACTGTGCGATCCCTGTTTTATAACACGGTCTTTTGGAATGAACAGATTCTCTTTTGTGAAAAGCGAAAATTTATGGAACATTCCCTACCGACACAGACTGTTATAGTTGCTCACAATAGTATCCGTCTAACTTGCTCTTCAATAGCGTCAATAATTTTTCACAGCTCGTACATTACGACGCATATCTTGGAAAGCTGTTTCTCACGCTGGCTGCTAAGAACTTTAAGCTTGCGTGCGCTCGATTGCACTCCAGAAAGCCGCCCGTTACTGCAAAATTATTAACATTTTTACCCAAGAAGACAGTAATTATGATCCATTGAACTTATTACTTATTTTTGTTGGAAAGGTCAGTTTCAATTCTCATATTCAAAAGTAGCACCAAAGGACTGATTGATTTAAATCTTTTAATATTATGAAGTAAAGAGGACGTGGTACGAGTAGGGAACAGTAGTTACAATTAATTTTGCAGCGGTAAGTTTCGAGGCTGCCTCTCCGTTTGCTCTTTTTACTCGTATCACGAATACATTATAATTTTTCTACTGACCAAGAAAGGGTCATTAGAGAACACCGAACAATGACAAGAGAAGGAAAACATTTTATAACGAAATTTGCTTACTTTGTCTGTAGGAAAATAGGACAGAGAGTAGGTTAGTGTAAAAAATTTCGTATTAGCGTAGTTCTCTTCAGGATAGACAGAAAAGTATAGTCAAGAACAGTAGTTGAGGTATAAACGCCGACATGACAAGCAAGCTATGAAAAAGTAGAGTGAGGATACTAAATGGGTAGTTCGGTATGTAAAAGGATACGATAATATAATAACAAGGTGGTGGGGGGAATCAACGTGACAGTAGGGACAAGGGGAGAAGACGATGTTATGGAAAAATTTGGGCTTTGTAGCAGCAATGATAGGGGAGACAAATTGTTTGTGTTGTGCAATAAGTTTCAGCTAATAATAGTTCATGTTTAGAAAGTATACTAGGAAAAGGCCTGAAGATACGGAAACATTCCATTCGGATTATATCATGCTCACACAGAAAATAAGAAATCAGATATCTCAAAATATTAAACATGGCTAAAGCAGCAACTGCTGAAAATCTTAACGGTAAATGATAACAGCCAAACACTTGCAGAATAAAGATTTATTGAAACCCTTGACCACGGTTACAGTATATTCTAAATACACCTGAACAGGAAGACAGCTACATTAGCAAAAACCTTAGCACCATAACTGAGGTGGAAGAAAAAAACATTTATAGCTTTAAGTAGCCATGAAAAATACCAAAGTATTTCAAGTAGAAAAATATTTAGTCACTTACTAAAATCACATCCTGCAGTGGAGATGCATAAGACAATCGCGCCAAATGCGTCGTCAGTAGTTGAAATTAAAATATCACCTCCATCTGTACAGCGTAACTATAAAGAGATGGTCAATGCGAACGCAGCATACTATCAGTACTTGGCCTGTGAACTAACATGAAGAGGGCACTTGTGGTATGCGCGAGACACTCGCGCACATTATAACACCGGGGTACATACTCATGCGCATCAAAATTTTAAAGGTTGTGCTAATTTAAACCCTCTGTCATAATAAATAAAACATATCAGAACCATTTAAAACACCCGCATACAACAGAAAACCTGAGCACCAATTTGCCAGTGTCCTAAGAAACATATTACACGAGCATTTAGATGTACCGTAACCGTGGTCAAGAATTTCAATATATCTTTATTCTGCAACTGCTTGGCTGTTATCATTTACCGTAAATCAGATATATGATTGTAGGGCGTAGCTAAAAGCAAGTACAGACTTAATTCACAGTTTTGTATTAACGAAGAGTAGGTTGGAATTCAGGAGACTGATACGGATGATTCAAAAAGTGGGATTCTGAAGTACTGAGGATTAGGAATGATGCAATGCGTTTTCTGAGGCTATTGGCAGTTACTTCGGAGAAGGTGTCGTCTCGAACACGAACAATCACTGACAATGGATAAGCAAACATAGGTACAATGAAGATAGCTACGAGGAAACCTTGGGTTATAGAAGAAATTTTACCACGGAAACCGTTCGCAGTCTTAACGCATGTCCTTTCATCCAGCCCTTTATTTTTATTATGTTTCCCATATATTCCCTTCTTCACCAGTTCTGTGGAGGATTTTCCTCTTTCTTAACAGTCCACTTAGCTTTCGATATATTAGTATTTCGCCACATCTCAAACGTTTCGATAGTGTCCCTTTCCTGTTTGACCACAGCCCGTGATTGGCTACCTATCAACGCTGAACTCCAAACTTTCATTCTCAGAAATTTATTTCTCATTTAATAGCCGCTGTTCGATACTGTTGTGTCACCGCCAGACACCACACTTGCTAGGTGGTAGCCTTTAAATCGGCCGCGGTCCGTTAGTATACGTCGGACCCGCGTGTCGCCACTATCAGTGATTGCAGACCGAGCGCCGCCACACGGCAGGTCTAGAGAGTCTTCCTATCACTCGCCCCAGTTGTACAGCCGACTGTGCTAGCGATGGTTCACTGACAAATTACACTCTCATTTGCCGAGACGATAGTTAGCATAGCCTTCAGCTACGTCATTTTCTACGACCTAGCAAGGCGCCCTTACCAATTGATATTGATGCTGTAAAACATGTACCGTCAAGAGCGATGTTCACCAATTATGGGTTAAAGTTAAGTATTCCAGCAGATACGTAATTTATTTGCTAGTCTCAATTTCTTGACCGGTTTCAGACCTCACGCCAGCCTGCGTGAGCTTAAACGCGTGCCTTTCGGCTTCCTATCATAGTGGATTGGCTGTCTTGGGAAGCCACAACAGATACAACCACATTTTTCGTCAGGAATGTCCTCTTTACCTGTGATAATCTGCTTTTCATACCCCCATTCCTTCGCCCGTCATGTGTCCTTGATCATCCGATGCAGCAGAATTCCTAAACTTCGTTTATTTCGTTTTCCCCAGTTTTGATGCTAAATTTATGGCCAATGTCTGATATGCTACACATGATTACTTTTGTGTTCAAAAGGATGAAGTGTAATACAGACACCGGTTGTTTGACTGAACTGTAAATGAAATTAATATTCTTCCGTACCGCTTGGAGTGCGGTATTTCAGCGATGTTCTTTCATCTGCATCTACATCTAGATAGCTGGATCGCAAGCCACCATAAGCTGCGTGGCGGAGGGTACCCTGTACGACTACCAATCATTTCCATTCGCAAATAAAGAGAGGAGAAACTTCTGTCTCTATGTCTCCGTATGAGCCGCGATTTCTCGAATCTTGTCTTTGTTTTCCTTACCCGTAATGTATGTTGGAGGCTGTAGAACTGTTCAGCAGTAAGCTTTAGACCTCGGTTCTCTAACTTTTTTCTCAACAGGGTTTCTCGAAAAGAAACGACACTTTCCCTTCAAGGATTCACCTTTGAGTCCCCGAAGCACCTGCGTAACACTAAAGTGTTGTTCGAACCTACCGGCAACAAAGCTAGCAGTCCGCCTCTGAATTGCTTCGATGTCTTCCTTCAATCTGACCTGGTACGGATCCCGAATGCTCGAGCAACACTCAAGAATAGGTCGCACCAATGTCCTGTGTACGGTCTCCTTTACAGGCGAGCCACTCTTTCCTAAAAATTCTCCCAATAAACCAAAGACGGCCATTCGCCTTCCCTACCGCACTTCTCACACGTTCGTTCCACCTCATATCGCTTTGCAGTGTTATGCCCAGATACTCAACGACTCGACTGTGGCAAGCTGGACACTAGCTATACTGTAACCGAACATTACAGGTTTGCTGTTCCTACTCATCCATATTAACTTACACTTTGCGAGGTGCCGGGGCTAGCAGTGTATTTAACACTCAATTCTTCTAGAATCTACATATGTACATGATGCTCTAAGCCCCCCTATTCTAACTCCCACTTTTGCTGTTGCACAGGGATAAAAAAAAAAAATACGCGAACTGACTCTAATCAACCCTGCCAGTGGAGTAGAAGAGAGTTTGGCACCTGCAATAATTTAATTTGATAAATAAGTTAAATAAACGAAGGTTTCATTAACATAGTGAGGAATGATGGGGTTGCTCTACCGATTAACAGAATGAAAGTTCTGTCCAAAATAACAATATGATTTATTAAGACTAAACACAAAATAATAAACAAAAACACATGAAACATTTACAATACATCAAATTGGCTCAAATTGGAGACTCAAACAAACGCTGTGAATGTGAAGTTCTCCCTAAACTAGATTGTGAGGATTATGACGAAGTGGTATGTGCAGCCAATTCCTTGCAACTGAAATCATAGAGAAAACACATAGCCAACCCAACATTAATTGCTGCTACCCAAGACAGAACAAAGTTAGAAAAAGACGAACAGGCGTGCTCTGCTGAGCTCTGATTATCACCTAGGAAAATCCCTGTCTGCCGGTGCTTCGGACAAACATTACCAAACTGTCTTCGTAACTGCCAGGACACGATCTCGCGTACCGGAGCCGTTGGCTGGTTGCTTCGACGTCCTCGACCGAAAGGCGAGAGCCGACTACCCACAAGAGCACCCGTACTAAACCGAACACAGAACAATCCCGCCCCCACGACTGTGGCCGTGGTTAAACGTTCCAATCAGCAACTCGAAAACCGGCGGAAAATTCCACTCCATTGCCGGATCACTACCATTCCACCAATGGAGATTCTTGGCGCCAATTTCTGCACCGATCTTGCTACGTCACGGAACTATGCCCTGAGCAAGCCAATCACAGTTACTATTTTGCAGAAAGCGCGGGAATTTTACCGCCACAGCTGCCTGGGTACACAAGTCATTCCCACGCCTCGCTGGTAGCCCGCCAGAAAGTGTTTTCGCTAAGTTTCTGCGAAGTAATGGAACCTCTAGCCCAGCCGCTACTTCAGGCCCTGCGGGTGTGCCTCTTGACAATGTCGGCGTCTGCAAAGCATTCACTCGACTTCCTCACACCCTGTCAGCTTAACGCTTTCCAGATCAGCAGAGCCCGCCTGTCACCGGACCACCCGGGTGACGAGAGACGCTGCATGGGAAGTCCGCATGGGAAGGAATAGCGACTTTTCACTGCATGCAATTAGATAGGAAAATCGTAAGATAGAAATATGAGAGGGGGCTCATGCCACCTCTCAACTTTTCCATATTTAGAGTCAACTGCGATTCACCACACTAACTACAAATTTTGTTTAAGTCATCTTCTATCTTCCACTCGACCTCGACACCTTACCGTGCACCACAGCGTCATCAGCAAAAACAACCGCAGGTTGCTGCCCACCCTGTCCGCCAAACCATGTATCTACACAGAGAACAACAGTGGTCCTGTCACACTTACATGGGACATTGCTGACGATGCCCTTGTCTCCGATGAACACTCACCGTCGAGGACAACATGCTGGCATTCGGGAGGACGACGGTGCAATCCCGCGTCCGGCCATCCTGATTTAGGTTTCCCGTGATTTCCCTAAATCGCTCCAGGCAAATGCTGGGATGATTCCTTTGAAAGGGCACGGTCGATTTCCTTCCCCATGCTTCCATAATCAGATGAGACCGATGACCTCGCTGTTTGGTCTCTTTCCCCAAACAACCCAACCCAAAACAACATGCAGGATTCTGTTACTTAACGAGTGTGCAAGCCACTCACATATCTGTGAACTTATTGCATATGCTCATACCTTCGTTAACAGCCTGCAGTTGGGTACCACGTCACACGTTTTCCCGAAATCTAGAGATATAGAATCAGCCTGTTGCCCTTCATCCAAAGTTCGGAGTATATTACGTGAGAAACGGGTAAGATGAATTTCACACGAGCGATGCTTTCTAAAACCATCATGATTCGTAGACATAAGCTTCTCAGTCTGAAGAAAGTATATTATATTCGAACTGAGAACATGTTCAAAGATTCTGCAACAAACCGAGGTTAGGGATATTGGTCTGTGGTCTGTAACGTTGCGGGTCCGTTCTTTTAGCCTTCTTATGTACCGGCGTCACTTGCGCTTTATTACCTGTCACTTGAGCCGTTGCGCTGGGCTATAGATTCACGATAAATGTACTTTATGTAAAGAGCCAGAGCCTTAGAGTGCTATTTGTAAAACTGAAGGGGTTCCTTCCTAACCTGGTGATTTATTTCAAATCTTCCAGTTGTTTCTCTATGCCACGGATAATTATTTCTATGTCGTCCATATGGGAGTCGGTCAGATGGTCAAATGACCATTTTTGTTTACGATTTTCGTGTGTGAACGATTTCCTTAACATGAAACTTAAAAATTTGAGTTCTCTCGTTGTCGAAAATGTATATAAACTATTTCATTGCAAGACTTGAGACAGTTTCAGTCATCCTATATGCGCGCATTCTGTAACAAAAAGCGGTTATGTGCACGTCGGGATCAGAATAATAAAGATAATGAGAAAGTGATTGACAGTTAACTTGTTTACAGGACAGCTACCACAGCAACAACCAATCACAGAACGAGCTTTGTCAAGATGTTGTTATATCACTCTGCTACCACAGTGTCAGATGACACATCCTGTCAGTAACGTAATAATCGTGACTTGTTTTCGTTGCTTGCATTGTTCCTATGTGCGGCGGATTTATTTAATGCGAGATGATGTCCTAAAGTAGTTGCAAAAATGCTGTGAGAAGTAATAAGGTTATTATCATCGTGTTAAGAAGTCATTCTCAATGGAGAGAAGTCATCCGAAGTAAGAGTGATTTCAGGTGTGCCACAGGGGAGTGTCGTAGGACCGCTGCTATTCACAATATACATAAAAGACCTTGTGGATGACACCGGATGTTCACTGAGGCTTTTTTCGGATGATGCTGTGGTATATAGAGAGGTTGTAACAATGGAAAATTGTACTGAAATGCAGGAGGATCTGCAGTGAATTGACGCATGGTGCAGGGAATGGTAATTGAATCTCAATGTAGACAAGTGTAATGTGCGGCGAATACATAGAAAGAAAGATCGCTTATAACATAGATACAATAGAGCAGGTCAGCAACTGGAAGCAGTTAATTACATAAATTATCTGGAAGCACGCATTAGGAGTGATTTAAAATGGAATGATCATATAAAATTGATCGTCGGTAAAGGAGATGCCAGACTGAGATTCATTGGAAGAATCCTAAAGAAATGCTATCCGAAAACAAAGGAAGTAGTTTACAGTACGCTTGTTCACCTACTGCTTGAATACTGCTCAGCAGTGTGGGATCCGTACCAGATAGGGTTGATAGAAGAAATAGAGAAGATCCAACGGAGAGCAGCGCGCTTCGTTACAGGATCATTTAGTAATCGCGAAAGCGTTACGGAGATGATAGATAAACTCCAGTGGAAGACTCTGCAGGAGAGACGCTCAGTAGCTCGGTACGGGCTTTTATTGAAGTTTCGAGAACATACCTTCACCGAAGAGTCAAGTAGTATATTGCTCCCTCCTACGTATATCTCGCGAAGAGACCATGAGGATAAAATCAGAGAGATTAGAGCCCACACAGAGGCTTACCGACAATCCTTCTTTCCATGAACAATACGAGACTGGAATCGAAGGGAGAACCGATAGAGGTACTCAAGGTACCATCTGCCACATACCGTCAGGTGGCTTGCGAAGTATGGCTGTAGATGTAGATGTAGATGTCTACTACTGCACGTGAAGAGGCAGCGTGTGACAGTATCGCGAACGTAGAGGTTCAGCTATTGCTGCCGCAGCATAAATGTGAACCTAGACCATCGCCCCTTTCCATGCTCGATTGTCAGTCATCGAGTCATCTTGATCAAGATATACTGAAGCTGCATGCATTGTCACACAGAATTTGTCGTATTCGACAGTAAGTGTACCGCTTTTCATCTCCTATTTATTTCCTCAATTCCTTGTTAGATTGTTATAGAGTGCTGATTTAGGATTCTAATAATAGTAAAGTTTTTTTTTAGAAAAAAGCCCTGATTTGCTTCAAATTACGCACAGTGCACAACTACGTGATAAAGGGCTAATTGAGGAAGAGTAATTCGTCCCTAAGGGACTTTCCAGCGTATTATTATTAATCAGTCAGTATATGTACAAGGCAAATAGAGCATGA
Source organism: Schistocerca cancellata (assembly GCF_023864275.1). Lineage (NCBI taxonomy): Eukaryota > Metazoa > Arthropoda > Insecta > Orthoptera > Acrididae > Schistocerca > Schistocerca cancellata. Next base: position 53,704,463 of record NC_064626.1, read on the forward strand.
GCACTGGAAACCAGGGCAGATCTGATGTAATCTGCAAAATTAATATTAATTATTAATTAACTGCCGTTTCAATGTATTAATAATTTACCACTTCACCGTTATTAAATTGTGGAAGAGTTAGCTGTCCATAATCTGTACATAATCCTCTCTTGGTAGCGGTTTGTTTCGGAACCGAAACGGATCGAAGGAAGGAGGCGGTAAGTTATGATGTGATTGTAATCAGTGTTGAGTGGCTATACACAGGTACACCGAATGTATGTTTCGACAGGGTCTTCTGGCTCTAGCTGCGCCCTTCTCCGCAGTCATGGTAAATGTAACCGCCAGTATGATGCCTTGATGACGTAGGCTGACCAGCCTCGGGCCGATTTTTCGTGGTATAACGCCATCACAGCAGGAGTTACGGCTGTGAACTGCTTCTACTTAGCTGATAGAGAATACCGTCAACAACTCGAATTTTTGTTTTCTAATGAGACGTGAAAAGTCATTTAAATGATTTTATAAAAGGATGTCATTGCGAGAGACTTCTATCCAGAGGTCTTCGCTTCAATTACAAAGACGGTAGAATAATGGAGGTTTAGACTACTGACCATCAAGGAGACAAGTTTGGAGCTGGCTGTCACCTGTCCCTTGCCACAGGGTGACATATGTGTTGTGATAAAATGCAATGACTGCTGTCATAAATGGTGAGAGTTAGGCTCTGAAACCATTAAAGTATGCGAAAAGTATAGCTCTTATTCCCCACAAAATAATTTGTAAACGCTATCTTTCGTGTAATGCTTAATAGAAATAGTGACACACTCTGGCAGTTTTAAAATATAGCCTGAATAAAACAATGGGCTTGCTTGCATAGATACTATTTGCATACGACACAATGCGTAATGATTCCCGAAGAGAGTGATCCAAAACGGAACAAGCTTTGGCTCTCTCCCAACAGGATCTAGCTGTGTAATGAGGACATTTCCCAGATTTTGTAATCATTAACTTTAAATCGAAGCAATACTAAAAACTCGGCCCTAATGAACAGTTCGTGATCATCATTTTCACGTAACATCACAGTAACGCACGAGATCACTCCGCAGAATACGTATTAACCACCAATTGTCAAAAACAGTATCGGTCGTCCTACCTTGTCTGTACCTGTAATCTCATAGGATCCTCAAAGGAAAGCTACCAGTTGTAACACCGAAAATAAAGGATGCATGGCACCTGCTACCGACATATAACTTTCTTTAATTGCATGAAAATATTTGTAATTTAAATGCTTTCTTTTAATATGTAAGAACATTGCTTCACTGTATGTGTTGTGGCGTAGCAAGACAGCCACGCCACTAGGAAGTATCCGAAAGGCACGCGTACACACACGCCGGCTGGCGTGAGTTCTAGAACAGGATACTTGGTGAATGCTATAGAGAAAAATATGCAGTTCCTCGGATACTTAACTTTATTGCATCCTTGTGGTACATCGCTCTTGACTATACAAATTAGACTATCTTCAGATACGGTTAATGGCGCCTTGCTACGTCGTAGTCATGGACTGAGCTGAAGGCTATTCTAACTGTCTCTCGGCAACTGAGAGTAAGGCTTCGTCAGTGTAGTCGCTAGCAAAGTCGTCGTACAACTGGGGCGAGTGCTAGTCCGCCTTTCTAGACCTGCCATGTGGTGGCGCTAGGTCTGCAAGTACTGACAGTGGCGACACGCGGGTCCGACATGTACTAATGGACCGCGGCCGATTTAAAGCTACCACCTAGCAAGTGTGGTGTCTGGCGGTGACACCACAGTATGTGTACATTTAGGTAGAAGTTTGTTGACGTTTCATTGTATTTATCTATGTTTTACTGTGAAATAAGCTCTGGGAGAAAGCCAAAGGAATTGTTTTTGCATCGACTAGGAACAATAATAGCAGTGCTTGTGCGTCGCAAAATCTTTAGGTAGGGAGTTGTTGCGCAGAGCGGGCGGAGAGAGCGAGATACGGGTTCCAGCGCTTGTAGTGTGCGGAAGAGTGGTGCTAACGCCCTCGCAGTACAGAGAACCATTTTCGGTGGCTTCATGTACGCGCGCCGGCCAGATGTCTAGAGCAGGAGTACGGACAGTGGACGGGTGGAAGAGGCTGTATTAATTACGATGGCCCGTTACTATAAGTAGCCATGGCTCCACAATATGCTACCGTCTTCAACAACAGCAGCAGTTCCAGCAACACAGTTTCGGCTCCGAGTTTCGTCATATGCACAGCACTGATGTAAGACAGATCATTGGTAGAGAGTATTAACAGTCAACCAAGCAGCACAGCTGAATGTGGTTTGATTGATAAGATTTATTTAAATAATAATCAGATAGACGCATGTCGATTGTGTCCTCATTTCCCTAGAAATTGTTACCAAGCAGGATCCTTGTACCATTTTTTCCTAATATGCTAACATGTCATAAGAAACAAATTGAATAGTTACGGTCAGTTTATTAATGAATAATTTCTCTTTTAAGAATTTTAGCCTCAATCTGCTGGCAATTAACTGTTGCACAACACAGGTTTCAGTATATGACTAAAGTGAAGCAATTTCATTTTAAAGTTTGACAATCAATCACTGGAAAAAATCCAAATCTAAGGAAATGCACAAATTAAGAGTGCAGAAGTGTTATTTACTTTACATATAGCTTGGAGCAAATAGCTGTAAAAAAAGGATCAGTTGTTCAGACAATAATATGAAATCAAATTTGCAAAGTAAGTATCGGCGAAGTAAAAAGTGCTACCATTTTTTCTAAATTTCCTTGATGATGTTATGCTGAGGACACTGAAAGTCATTGTTCATGTAACGAAGTTCGGTACTAACATAAAGTTTAATTACATATTTTCAAAGCATTACCCAATTGAAACTTCCTGGCAGATTAAAACTGTGTGCCCCCGAGACTCGAACTCGAGACCTTTGCCTTTCGCATTCTGGAAACATCCCCCAGGCTGTGGCTAAGCCATGTCTCCGCTATATCCTTTCTTTCAGGAGTGCTACTTCTGCAAGGTTCGCAGGAGAGGTTCTGTAAAGTTTGGAAGGTAGGAGACGAGATACTGGCAGAAGTAAAGCTGTGAGTACCAGGCGTGAGTCGTGCTTCGGTAGCTCAGATGGTAAAAAACTGAGTTAATCGATCAACAACGAACTTAAACGGATGTCTTACGACGTCCGCCCCGAGCAGATTCAACGAACAAAAGCGAACAAAATGAGATTACAAAAAAAAAAAAAAAAATGGTAGAGCACTTGCCCGCGAAAGGCAAAGGTCCCGAGTTCGAGTCTCGGTCGGGCGCACAGTTTTAATCTGCCAGGAAGTTTCATATCACCGCACACTCCGCTGCAGAGTGAAAATCTCATTCTGCATTACCCAATTGCCTTTTTCCAAATTTAATGCCAAACATAACGTAAGAGGGACTTCTCAGTTTTGTATCATTACATACTCACTTAAAATTAGTGTAAAAAAAACTGGCAACCTTTAGTTGCCACGTCAGTGTTTAACAATACATGTTTTTCTTTCCCATCATCTTGTACAGGATTTTGGATATAAATTGCCCTAGTGGGCTGGCGACCGTTAATTACTTCCTTTTCGTTCATTAGTGTAACTTTTGGATTCATGATCAGTGGTACCCCTTTCTGTTCAGTGTTGTTCGTGAGTGAATGCACTAAATAACTTTCAGTTTAAATATTATAGCCCTGTTCGGTTTAATTACTTTTATTATAGCAGACTTTCCATCAGAAGGGTCGCTTGTACTCTTTCCTCCTACTTACCAGTATCACTTCTTTGGGAAAGATAGCTTTATACAATTAGAAAAAATCCATTACACATACACGCAATCAACGGTCATATTTTATATCGCAAGCACGATATGCCGGTTAGTAAGAGGGAGGTTACATTATTACTGTTGTTTTGTGGCTGCAGCTCAACGCCAAACTGTGTATGGATACCAGATGAAATCTTGATACACAATAAGATGGCGGCAATGCAGCGTGGCCCTATATTACGCATCGGTAACAAGGAATGATGATAATAAAACGAAAGACCAGTCAAGTTACCAATATTTTACTTTTTCTTCATTCGATGTTTAGTTTCTGGCCAAGACCACTTTCAAATCAAAAATGTCGAAAATGGCATTTCCGAGGATGTGTATAATATTGATTTGAAAATGGGTTTCGGCTCGAAACTAGTAATCGAATGAATAAAAAGTAAAAAATTTGCGACTTGGACTGGTTTTTCGTTGTATTGATTAACAGAAGTTGCTGACACCAGCTATTCATGCTCGTAAGGAATTATTTGCTTTGCATCGAAATAATTCCAGAAGATATATATCGACGATAGGATACTTTGTACCCAAAGGTACGCAGATGATTAAGAACCCCGGACGCCCCTCAAAGCAACCGATAAAATATTCAAATTTACGACAAAAAATCGGAGCAATGTGTTTCCAGTCTATGACTTCGAAGAAACAAAAAACTGTTTCATAATTTAGGAAGGGATTCAAAATTTGCATTCACAGAATAACACTCGGTGCTATAATCAGCTGTAATTTAGTCCAGTATGAGCAATCTATAAGTTTCCAGTTTACTACGCAGAAACACACTCCTGCCTCCGTAAGAGCAGAGTAATTATGACCAAACGCTGGAAAAAAGACCAACTACTTACCTTAAATTTCACCTCATAAAATAAGTGAAATGGTCTCATCATCTTGGAATCTCCACACCAGTACAGATTGCCACCATATAAAGTAAGTTTTCCTCCCGGGGCGGAAATCAAAGCAAGATCCTCGTCACCGGAACATAGGACAGAACATGCCACACTGGAACAGAACGGCGAATGCTCTTTCGAACTAGGCCAGCCTCTTTTCTTCCAGCATGCGAATTCTTCGCAATTGTTGAAACAAATTGACACCGAAAGATGAGAAATGACATACAGAGACGATGAAGAGAGGTTTCATACAGTGCTTATATCCATTAATCGAAACTGATTATACCTCATATGCGTAAGGTGCTACAAACGCGGATGTCGCGATTTACTATGAATGAAATGAAAATCCACAATGAACAGGCAGCTTTTAATGAATCGCAGTCAACGGCACTGACTTCGCAGTGTGTTGGTCTCTTCTAGTGAAGCTCAGATGCAACTTAAACAATGTACGACCGTCGGCAGTTTATACCGGCATTTTTTTCTCTTCTCTTTATCTGTTCATTGTTTCTCATCAAAGTGTAACGGCAATGGGGTCGTATAGCAAAGACATGGTTTAGAAGAAATTAGAAGTACCACAACTAGCATCTTCTCTCCCTGTTCCACTCCAAAACAGAACGAGGGAAAAACTACTGCCTACAGGCCTACATACGAGTCCTATCTTATCTTGTGGTCTTTCCGCGAAATGTAAGTTGGCAGCAGTAAAACTGTACTGCAGTCAGCCTCAAATTCTGGTTCTCTAAATTTCCTCAGTAGCGATTCACGAAAAGAGCGCCTCCTTTCCTCCAGAGACTATCACCCGAGTTCCTGAAGCATTTCCGTAACACTCGCGTGATGATCAAACCTACCAGTAACAAATCTAGCAGCCCGCCTCTGGATTGCTTCTCTGTCCTCCCTCAATCCGACCTGATAGGGGTCTTCTTTCATCGGGATGTAAGGAAATTGCAGACAGAGAAAAGCGGCAATGTTTTCTATTCCAAAACTACACCCCAGGGGCATTGTCTCTGCTACGACCGCAACTACGTTTAAATGGAATGAAATGGAAAGATGTCATTTCCACCCTTTTCACATCCGTCAATTGACACAGATATTTCTGAAAATTTCGGAAAATTGACTTAAGAACGATAACAGATTATCTATAGACCGATACATCTTTCTTCGTGAAACGGCCCTTATTCCATACAAGGTAAATGTGTTTTTGCGACATCGTTACAGCGACGCCACTCTTGAAAGGACTTTACTTCTGGAATAATGCCCTTTCAATGGTGGTCATCTTTGCATGCCTTCTATCGAAGTGCGAATGGACTATGTATCACGTTTCGCTTTAGTAGTTCGACTGTTGTTATTTCTAAACAGATTTGTGAGATGTGAAACGGTGTCTAGTACCGAATTGGAATGTAGTGAATGTAAAAGGGTTTTTATTTCCGGAAGAGTTTCTTGATTGTAATTTTTAAAAGACTTCCACTGAAACAGTGGCTGTTAACAGGAACAAAAAGCAAGAAGTACTTATTTGCTTTTTTATATTACACTCAAATGTAGGTATTTCTAGGGCGATTTTTAGAATAGCCCTTACGTAACAGTGTCACTGATGACGATCAGTGAAACCATTTTGCACATTGATTAGAGTTGGAATAATGTGAAAATTTGTGAGTAAAAGGAGAAACAACGTAAAACAGTACAAAAAATGTAACTTGAGCATGCCATTGAATTAATTCCTCAACAAAAGGAGCTTATTCCAAGATTTGGGACTTATTTGCTTCAAAGAGGTTGCAAAATTTAGCAACTTCAGTAATTGCAAATTTCTGTTGGTTTCTGTTCATTAAACACTGGAAAGTATGGGCTTCATGTTCCATACACTCACCCGTAGAATGTTTTCCGTACCTCCTGAAAACTTAAGATTTTGTGGTGAGGGCCTCTCAGGAACGATAGTATCAATTATCACTGTGAAAACCTTACCGATGCACATGCTAGAAATATAAACCTACGAAGTGTGGTTCCATCTGCCGACAAATAGATGAATGTAAATAGGAAACTCGCAAACCAACTTCATAACACGTAAGCAGTTATGTCAATAGATGGTGTAGTGAATGTGGAATAATTAGGTCTCTGGGTTCTTTGCTTTGCGGGGAAAGCACCAACTGTACATCTTAAATGTAAGTAATTCTTAGGAACTGATTTTATGTGAAACTTAGTGGTTTGTATTAATATTAATTTTACTTGATAAGTACGATTAGCCCGAATACATGGTCAATTTTCAGCTCGCAAGTCTTCCTCAGCTATAATGTTAAAAATTCACGTTAGTTATCAGGAAAGATTTCATCTAGTTTTCATAGTGATTCTGCGTCATGCACCTATCTATGGCACTCACTGCTTCACGAGAATGAGGTATAAGCCGTCAATTTCCCTTTATATGAATTGGGCCCGATAGGAATTTCTCACTATGATAATGAACGATTGTTACCCAACTGTGTGAAGTAGATACTTACTGTCATATTACGACAGGGTCGGACAAACACTCTAATTCGGGATCTTTGCCGTTCACGGGCAGGTGTTCTACCTACCATCTACCCAAGCACTACTCATGACCTAGCCTAACAGCTTCAATTCCGCCAGTACCTCGTCTTCTGACTTCCAGACTTCACAGAAGTCTTCCAGCGAAACTTGCGGACTAGCAGTCATGGAAGAAAGGATACTGCGGAGACCTGGATTAGCCACAACCAAGGGGATGAATTTTTCACTCTGCAGCGGTGTATGCGCAGACAAGATACTTCCTGTCGGATTAAGTTTCGCAAGAGAACTTCCGTGAAGTTACGAAGATAGGAGACGAGGTATTGGTGTTAGTAAAACTGTGAGGCAGAGTCGTGATTCGTGCTTGGGTAGCTCGTTTAGTAGAGCACTATCCGGCGAAATGCAGACAGTTTTAACTGCCAGGAAGTTTCATATCAGCGCAACCTATGCAGCAGAATGAAAAGTTTATTCTAGTATCAAAAGCAGCCCGGCATTCTCCTGTTAGAGAACGGATATGGGGTCAGATGTTGATATGGAAATGAGAAAGCATCTGGAGAAGGGGAACTCGGAACCGTTAGTTATGTGGCGCTGTTGAACAAGGTTAAAAATAAGTGGGCAGATAAAGTACGAAATGGGAAGGGGCTGCAATGAATGGGTTGAATAGGTGAAGTAAGAACTTTATGGTAACCCTTTAGCAGTACGAGTTAGTCGGACTTCCTTTACATCATCCTGCAATAGCTGACGTGGTGCTGGAAGAAGCAACAGGGAAAATAATAGTATTGCGTAGACAAAGATTCGGCAATGCAAAACATTGTATAGACAATGCTGGACGTAGTAGTTACATTGAGACGAAAATATCAGCACAGGACAGAAAAAAGGATTGACAGCATAAAACTATACGAAATACGAGTCGCTTAAAACAAAAAATAGACTTAATTTTTTTTTTTTGTTATGCGGAAGCTGTGTTTAAAAGCGCGAGACTGGCTAAAAATCTCGTTGGTATTTCCAGTACACAGGCGGTGTCGTTTAATTAAGCAGTGTTACAACTTCACACTTTTCCCGTAACAAAATAAAATATTTACGACGGATTGGTGTTCGCATCAGCGAGAATCACCACCATCATTTGCGATTATTTTGGCATTTTCCGTCAACGGCTAACGTTTCCGCGTTTACAAAGCGCAAACAGGTCACGAATAATAGGAGTTACAACTTTCAGAATGCTTGATGTTCGAACAGGAAGTTTTTAACATTGAGCGAAGTGTTTAAGAGAAGAGAAAATTGTAGCTCCCCTTCATAAGTGTACAAAATACAAATCTCAGTAGAGATTGCCGTTTTTCGGAAGGAACTGTCCTTGTATATAAGGGGCAGTCAAATGAAAACGATACACATGGAAAAAGTGTAAATAACTGTTTATTATTTCAAAAGGAATCACAGTAACTGTTAATACATTTTTCCCACAGTGAGACAAGATGGTCAATACCTTCTTCATAAGATGTTCGCGGATGCTTACTGAACCATTATGGCACTTCTTTCGTCAGGACCCCAATTATACGGAAATCGCACTGCACAGTACTTCAAACAAACTTGGCAACATGTAGTCGGGCCCACATACTCTGTACAGTCAAGATTGTCCGTATGATAGTTCGTTGGGGGAGGGGGGTGGCGGTTGGAGACAAAACCGGGGACTTCCTAGTATTTTTAATATTTTGGGAGACGAACGGTGACTTGGAGTGCACCTTACATAGAAATTTATATAAATATTTGTACATACAGGGTGGTCGGAAATTCCCGTTACTAACTTCTTGGGCATGTAGAGGGTAGTGAGTACATATCATTTTGAGTAGGAACCCATGTCCGGAAACTTATCGTTTCCGTTCTACGACAGTTTCAGTGCAGATGATTATCTCATCCACACCCATGTGAGGAATGTAATTAGGCGTGGCCCAGTGCAATAGTTGCAATCCATTTGAAAAGTATACGGATTAGTTTCATTATTACTTACACATTTCCCTTACAACTTACACTTTATGGTTTACCTCAGTCGACAACAACAAGAACCCAGCATCTACGGCACCATCCGCAACGTACCGATGCATTACAACCACGTCTCGATCTGGCGACCACCAACATTGTTACACACATTGTACCTCCGAAGCATGTTCTGGTACACTCTCTCCAACCCTCGTGGTGTCCCTCCAATGTCTTAAGCAGCGGCCAGAACTCGTGTCCAGCAGATCTTCCTCTATCTCTACAGGTGTCTCATAAATTAGGCTCTTCATACGGCCACACAAGAAGTAGTCCATAGAGATTAAATCTGGCGATCGTGGCGGCCACGCGGTTCGACCACCACGGCTATCCATCTTTCACCATACCGTCTGTTGAGATGTCTCCGGACAGCCAGTGAAAAGTGAGGTGGTGCTCCATCATGCTGAAACCACATTTCCTGACGGACATTCAGTGGCACAGCTTCCAAGAACAGGTCCATTACGCGTCGTGGGAAGACTAAGTATGTGGGACCCGTGAGCTTGGATGGAAGGAGGTATGGTCCAATCACATGATTGTCCAGAATACCTGCCCACGGGTAAATTCCAGACCTCTCTTGTAATCCCTGAACATGCGTTGCATGAGGGTTTTCGTCTGCTCAGACATGGCTGTTCCGAGCATTCAGAACACAATCCCTTGTGAATCTACATTCATCTTTGAAGAGAACTCGACGTGGAAACAGGGGCGCGTCGATGCAACGGTGCAGGAACCATGTGCAGAAGGCGACGTGTTGTGGGAAGTCTGCTGGACCAAGAACGTGTACCCTTTGTAAGTGGTACGTATGTACTTGTTGCTAATGCAGGACGTCCAAGGCGGTACTGTGACTAACAGCCTTTGCACGCGCAATTGTTCGCTCTTTCGTTGACGGGCTATCTTCAATGCGCCGCAATACACCTTCTTCAAATTCGGGAGCGTGGCTTACTGCACCATCTACATCTACATTTCTACATCTACATTTATAAACCGCAAGCCACCCAACGGTGTGTGGCGGAGGGCACTTTACGTGCCACTGTCATTACCTCCCTTTCCTGTTCCAGTCGCGTATGGTTCGCGGGAAAAACGACTGTCTGAAAGCCTCCGTGCGCGCTCTAATCTCTCTAATTTTACATTCGTGATCTCCTCGGGAGGTATAAGTAGGGGGAAGCAATATATTCGATACCTCATCCAGAAACGCACTCTCTCGAAACCTGGCGAGCAAGCTACACCGCGATGCAGAGCGCCTCTCTTGCAGAGTCTGCCACTTAAGTTTGTTAAACATCTCCGTAACGCTATCACGGTTACCAAATAACGCTGTGACGAAAGGCGCCGCTCTTCTTTGGATCTTCTCTATCTCCTCCGTCAACCCGATCTGGTACGGATCCCACACTGATGAACAATACTCAAGTATAGGTCGAACGAGTGTTTTGTAAGCCACCTCCTTTGTTGATGGACTACATTTTCTAAGGACTCTCCCAATGAATCTCAACCTGGTACCCGCCTTACCAACAATTAATTTTATATAATCATTCCACTTCAAATCGTTCCACATGCATACTCCCAGATATTTTACAGATGTAACTGCTACCAGTGTTTGTTCCGCTATCATATAATCATACAATAAAGGATCCTTCTTTCTATGTATTCGCAATACATTACATTTGTCTGTGTTAAGGGTCAGTTGCCACTCCCTGCACCAAGTGCCTATCCGCTGCAGATCTTCCTGCATTTCGCTACAATTTTCTAATGATGCAACTTCTCTGTATATTACAGCATCATCCACGAAAAGCCGCATGGAGCTTCCGACACTATCTACTAGGTCATTTATATACATTGTGAAAAGCAATGGTCCCATAAGACTCCCCTGTGGCACGCCAGAGGTTACTTTAACGTCTGTAGACGTCTCTCCATTGATAACAACATGCTGTGTTCTGTTTGCTAAAAACACTTCAATCCAGCCACACAGCTAGTCTGATATTCCGTAGGCTCTTACTTTGTTTATCAGGCGACAGTGCGGAACTGTATCTAACGCCTTCCGCAATTCAAGAAAAATAGCATCTACCTGGGAGCCTGTATCTAATATTTTCTGGGTCTCATGAACAAATAAAGCGAGTTGGGTCTCACACGATCGCTGTTTCCGGAATCCATGTTGATTCCTACATAGTAGATTCTGGGTTTCCAAAAACGACATGATACTCGAGCATGTTTCCTCTATCGGTGATGCACAAGTATTGATTCAGTCTCACAGCAAAGCGTACAATAAGGGTCATCTGGGGATCGTTTGGCATAGTACACGTGTCTGTCCTGTTGCATACCGGGACGGGGAACTATGAGACGTTTCTCTTGCTCTAAGCAGACGTTCATGAGGTACACATGTGAACTGAAACTGTCGTAGAAAAGAAACGATACGCTTCCGGACATGGGTTCCTATTCAAAATGTTCTGTACTCACTACCCTCTATATGACCTAGAAGTTGGTAACGGGAATTTCCGACTACCCTGTATAATTGCAATGTCTTATTTTGGATCATCAGTTTTCTGACTAATTCGATATGGGTCGCCACAAATTCCTCTCATGTGCCAGCCTCCTCATCTCAGGATAGCCCTTGCACCCTACGCCCTCAATTACTTGCTGTATTTATTCCATCCCCTGTCTCTCTCTACTTTTTTACGCGCTACAGCTCCTTCTTATACCACTGATTTCTTAGCAGATGTCTCGTCATCTTGACACTGCTTTTAGACAGTCTTCTCCATATATTCCTTTCCTCACAGGTTCTGCAGGAAACCACCTCATTCCTTACCTTACCAGTCCACCTAATTTTCAACATTCTTCTGTAACAGGGCATCTCAAATGCTTCGATTACCTTCTGTTCCAGTTTTCCAACAGTCGATTTTCACTAACATATTATGCTGTGTTCCAAATGTACATTCGCAGAAATTTCTTTCTCAAATTTAAAAAAAACCTATGTTTGATAGCCGGCCGAAGTGGCCGTGCGGTTAAAGGCGCTGCAGTCTGGAGCCGCAAGGCCGCTACGGTCGCAGGTTCGAATCCTGCCTCGGGCATGGATGTTTGTGATGTCCTTAGGTTAGTTAGGTTTAAGTAGTTCTAAGTTCTAGGGGACTAATGACCTCAGCAGTTGAGTCCCATAGTGCTCAGAGCCATTTTTTTATGTTTGATACTAGTAGGCTTCGATTCGCCAAGAATGCATTTTAGCCGTAGCTAGTCTGCTTCTTGTGCCCTTGCTCCGTCCGTCCTGGGTTATTTCGTTACTCAGTGAACAGTAATTTAATTTCAAAGAATATTCTTAAGAATTTATTTTATTTACTAGCGATTCATCAAGAACATTAACGCAATTAATCACACTATGTAAGCATGGAAGAAATTGCCAGGGAGTCATCGTGATTGGATTATGACCAGGAGATCGTTTACCGATTGTCTGGTCGCCAGTATGGTGCTAGTTCATTTAGCGTTACCCAGGGTGCACGTGCAGTTTTCAACTACGGACGTGAACTAGCTGGGAAGAATCAGCACCACCACAGGCGAACACCTTACTGAAACCGTCGAACAGACCTCCAGGCTTTGGCTTACCACGTAAAACCTGGACCATCCTCAACAGGAACAGGACGGGCCACGGTCGATGTGCGGACTCTCTACTTAAATGGGGAAGAGCACCATCCCCAAAGTGCGACTGCGGCGCTGAGAAGCAGACGATCCGGCACATCACAGCAGAGTGCCCTCTGAGAGCCTACTCAGGTCAAACAACGGACTTCCTGGATGCGACTCGAAGTGCAGTTCAATATATTAAAAACCTAAATGTTAATTTGTAATTATATATATGTTGTTCATAACATAACTGTATTTAATTCTTTATGTCTTGTTTTTTAGTGCCAAAGTTATAAAGTAATTGTAGCAGCTTATTTCTCTATAAACGTGATTTGTACTTGCCATACGCTAAATAAATAAATTGCCAGGGAGTAACTGATGAAATCATACCTCTTGAAAGTCTCTTCGGGGATGCTTCCGGATTCTAAAATCAACTTGACTCGATATTTCGGCGATCCAACTGTTCGCCATCTTCAGGAAATGCTGCTTCTGCTAATGAGTCCCGCTGAGAACTGACGCAAGATTGCAATTCGACGTCCTATATAGGCCACCGTTCAGTACACTGCGCATGCGCCGCCCATCACGGTTTCTGCTTTCCAAAACAGATATGCTCTCTGGGGCACTCTGGGATGCTCTCTAGTTTACTCAGGGATTCTCTGTACGCTATTTATTTATTACTATTATATTTTTATTTACATGACAAACCCTACTTTCAGTACTATATTTCAATTTGGACAAATGGATCTATGCAGATATTTGTAAAAACGACGATGATACATCAATCCATATTAATCAGCTCATATTTTGTAATACAAGAGCTCTCTAATATGTGTTAAACTCTATTCTTGGCTTAAGTTTCATACCTTTTAATGTAAACTACGATGTTCACTGTCCTCAGGCCGCCTTCTGAAGAAGACAGATTTAAATCTGTTGAAACCTAGGTAAAGATGTCTTTATCCATTGCAACTGGTCGGCTGTTTTTAGTCTTAAACTAGCATCTCTATGCTCTGAGATTATATCATCAGATTATGTTTTGTACTACACGTCAGTTATTAGTAGCCGAAGAACAAATAACTCGACTGCAATGAGGAAAGATTTCTTGGCTCACAGTTGCGACCGAAGAGCTTGGAGCTGGGTGGGCGTCACAAACATGACAAAACGTAGCAGCATTGCCACACATGTCAGTTGCCACTACATCCCAACATTTGGCACTCAGCGCTTTTACGGATTCTACGTAGCAAAGCAGGTCTCACTAAAATCGCTTTTGCTGATTCCCAGAACTTAACAGTGTCTGTTCGTTCAGAGATACATGTAAATATTAGGAGCATAGTCGGGCACAAGATAGTAACATTTCCTTCGACTTCTCTTGGTCTAATTCTCTCGGTTGCGGGAATCCAAGTAATGTTACGAGCATTAGCTGATGAACTCGGAGGACCATGAAATAAGGGTGCACGGAAGTTTGGGTCTGCCAGTGAAGCATGCACAAATAGCCCACATGGCTAAGGTGACGGCTCGCAATAACCAGGATTTCTGTGTTTCAGTTCCAGTCTGGCACAAATGTTGATGTTTAATTGTTGGGTACCAGATCTACACCTATGCAGTCTGCGATGGCCATCGAAATCCGACTACAGGACGATCTAATTAATAAAGATAGCGGCCTTCAACTTAGTCAGGCTTCGAACTCTGCACTCAGCCTGGAGAGGAAGATGATGTCGCAGAGATCGAGGACCGCCCCCGACTGCAGACTCCAATTCACACCCAGGCGCCACTTCCCCCACGATCTCCAGTAGCCGCCTCGCCGGCCGCACCGAAGACACCAGGAGAGGAATGGTGGAGGGGGTAACGGCTAGTGTATATAGGGCGCCGAGAGGAACAGCACAGCATTCGTCAGGAATCATCTGAAGATGGCAGCGTGTACGTCTGCCGAAGTATTGAGGTGAAATTACTACGCTACCAGGTCGGATACCCGAGAACTGTTCAACTCAGATCTACACCTAATGGAGCCAATGTCAAGGACTTCCAATTCAGAAAATATAATTCGGGTTACTTCGTACAGCTATGACCGTTAAAGTAGTCCGTTCTTACAGATATGAATATGGGAGCAGCAAATGTAACTGTAATTTAGTTCAACATAAATACATTAGGTGTTAGTAATTTATTCGTTATAAATAATTGCGATGATTTGGTGTTTTTGCCGAGTTCCACAACAACTATAAAGTAAACAATAATTACTGTTGTAAATGTTTCATATTATATGAATAGTTTTACCGCAAGATGTATGTAAAATTGGTTAAAATGTTGAAATTTATTTTCCCACTAGTTCAGTAGCATATTAAAAATACTGTTCGTGTTGCAGATGATGTAAACGCCACCCTTTTTCGACAAACGCGGGTTCCACATCGTCTTTTCTACATGACCATGCCCTTATTTCGATGTTTTATTATTTGCCGCCACAGAGAAGACTTCAGTAGTGTGTAGTAATCTGTAAGCCCAATCGCAATACTGTTAATTTCGATTCATTAAAGAAACGACGCATGGGAAATACAAAACCAGAATGAAAGCTTAACAATCTTATTTACAAGATACACCATATAAACATTTTGCTCATGTACTGTTCTAAAAACTTCCTCGTGTGGTGGAGGTCTAGTGTTCAGTAATGCTACACTGGATGAATGAGAACTCTTATGAGACTACGATGTGACGCGAGTTGATCGACTCAAGACCTACTGAAGAATATTGATGATGTGCGCATCGCTGGTTCTGAAATGACGGTGAAGGATATTGCCAAAAGGGAGTACCAGAAAGATCAGACTACAAGAAAAGAAAAACATGCATACCAAAAAGGTCAAATTTGTGGCCATGGCCAACATTAAGGTACTTCGTTCTGTCATAAATGCGAAGAAAATATTTTTTTCTGTATATCCCGCAACTTCATCTTTAAGTATACAAGGATAACTTTCTACCGAACCACTGTAGTAAAAAGCGAAATTTTCTATTTACTTTGTACATACTGCAACATAGTTTCGTGCTGTGGAAAACTTTTACAAGCATATTCCTGTCAAATTAATTTAAATATTTGTGAACTAAAAGTTGCTATGTATCATACTCATAATTATTAGATAACTGGTATTCAGATTTGTTTGTATAGTTGCTAAGAACAACCTACAACGTTCAGAAAGTGATAAAAAAGATAACCTTTCAGAAAAGGTTTCTCATGTGACAGTCTGTGGTCCTAATATATCCAGCAAGATACTGGTGAAATTATTTGACAAAAAAATTTGAAAAAAAAAAGATCCAAATTGTAGGCAGTAACACAGCGACAACATTTGAAAAATTTGTTTCAACTGTCTCTAAAACAGTAGAAGTTACTGTAACTTAGATATACCTCCGTATTTTCTCATACATCCCACCTCCCCTAATAAATTTAGAAAATGAACAGTTGGCTGAACAGTAGGCTATCTCCCCACTCGGTGCAGGCCAAAAACTCGAAGATGTACAAAAGGTCATCTAGAGAAATTTATATAAGAAGCCATCATTCATTTCTTTTCCTTTGTTCCCTTCCATGACTTCGTTTCCTGTTCTTTCCAATTAATTAAGTTTACTTTACATATATACTTGATAATAAGCTTTTTGTGTAAGTGAGTATCTTAAAACTGCGTTACTGTAGTGAAGAAAAATAAATGTATTGCTATCTCGAGAATTCAATATGTGCTGAATGTTACGTATGAGCTGCTTTAGACACCTGGAAAAAGAAATTTCGAACATATATTGGAAAGAAATTATTGCTTAGAGTTTAATGCTGTTTTATTCTATGTTCTTTACATAGATAAGCGATGTGACAGACAAAATAAACAAGCGACGGATTGTTGAAGAAGATTTAGCGCACGCAAAAGTGTCGTTGTAGGGTCACTGCCAGACATACAAGATGAGTTAGACAGAATTTCTAATTAGTATGATGAATGTCAGCTGTATCTACATGTAGAATAATTTATGTTAGTGTAGCTGAGTAGGAAAAACGGCACGGTAATTATTGAAAACAAGTGGTATGACGCTTGACACAGTCACGCCCAATGAATACCTAGGCAAAACGTTACAAAACAATATGATATGGAAGACTACGCAAGGTCGATAGCTGGAAAGGCAAATGGTCTGCTTCGGTTTACTGGGAGAGCTATAGACATGTGTGTCTCACATATAAAGAAGACCATATACAGAACACTGATGTGACCCATCATTGAGTTCTGTCAGTACACCACAGCGATGCTGGAGCACTTCGAGCGATCTTGAACTTTGGTGTAGGCATGTGCGAATAGTGACATTGAATGCACAATCCTATCAGTGGCCCTGAACACAAGACGTTGTAAATCAGCTTCAACTCATTACATCATCAAGATGTCGGATATATGGTTAAATCTAAAGCTCAGAGATAACTGAAAATTTAAGAACCCTAGATGGTAGATTTTAAAAACGCTAATGGTGATAGCCTACTGTTCAGCCAACTGTTCATTTTCTAAATTTATTAGGGGAGGTGGGATGTATGAGAAAATACGGAGGTATATCTACACTCCAGGAAATTGAAATAAGAACACCGTGAATTCATTGTCCCAGGAAGGGGAAACTTTATTGACACATTCCTGGGGTCAGATACATCACATGATCACACTGACAGAACCACAGGCACATAGACACAGGCAACAGAGCATGCACAATGTCGGCACTAGTACAGTGTATATCCACCTTTCGCAGCAATGCAGGCTGCTATTCTCCCATGGAGACGATCGTACAGATGCTGGATGTAGTCCTGTGGAACGGCTTGCCATGCCATTTCCACCTGGCGCCTCAGTTGGACCAGCGTTCGTGCTGGACGTGCAGACCGCGTGAGACGACGCTTCATCCGGTCCCAAACATGCTCAATGGGGGACAGATCCGGAGATCTTGCTGGCCAGGGTAGTTGACTTACACCTTCTAGAGCACGTTGGGTGGCACGGGATACATGCGGACGTGCATTGTCCTGTTGGAACAGCAAGTTCCCTTGCCGGTCTAGGAATGGTAGAACGATGGGTTCGATGACGGTTTGGATGTACCGTGCACTATTCAGTGTCCCCTCGACGATCACCAGTGGTGTACGGCCAGTGTAGGAGATCGCTCCCCACACCATGATGCCGGGTGTTGGCCCTGTGTGCCTCGGTCGTATGCAGTCCTGATTGTGGCGCTCACCTGCACGGCGCCAAACACGCATACGACCATCATTGGCACCAAGGCAGAAGCGACTCTCATCGCTGAAGACGACACGTCTCCATTCGTCCCTCCATTCACGCCTGTCGCGACACCACTGGAGGCGGGCTGCACGATGTTGGGGCGTGAGCGGAAGACGGCCTAACGGTGTGCGGGACCGTAGCCCAGCTTCATGGAGACGGTTGCGAATGGTCCTCGCCGATACCCCAGGAGCAACAGTGTCCCTAATTTGCTGGGAAGTGGCGGTGCGGTCCCCTACGGCACTGCGTAGGATCCTACGGTCTTGGCGTGCATCCGTGCGTCGCTGCGGTCACGTGCCAGGTCGACGGGCACGTGCACCTTCCGCCGACCACTGGCGACAACATCGATGTACTGTGGAGACCTCACGCCCCACGTGTTGAGCAATTCGGCGGTACGTCCACCCGGCCTCCCGCATGCCCACTATACGCCCTCGCTCAAAGTCCGTATACTGCACATACGGTTCACGTCCACGCTGTCGCGTGTTAAAGACTGCGATGGAGCTCCGTACGCCACGGCAAACTGGCTGACACTGACGGCGGCGGTGTGCAAATGCTGCGCAGCTAGCGCCATTCGACGGCCAACACCGCGGTTCCTGGTGTGTCCGCTGTGCCGTGCGTGTGATCATTGCTTGTACAGCCCTCTCGCAGTGTCCGGAGCAAGTATGGTGGGTCTGACACACCGGTGTCAATGTGTTCTTTTTTCCATTTCCAGGAGTGTAAGTTACAGTAACTTCTACTGTTTTAGAGACAGTTGAAACAAATTTTTCAAATGTTGTCGCTGTGTTACTGCCTACAATTTGGATCTTTTTTTTCAAATTTTTTTGTCAAATAATTTCACCAGTATCCTGCTGGATATATTAGGACCACAGACTGTCACATGAGAAACCTTTTCTGAAAGGTTATTTTACTTATCACTTTCTGAACGTTGTAGGTTGTTCTTAGCAACTATACAAACAAATCTGAATACCAGTTATCTAATAATTATGAGTATGATACATAGCAACTTTTAGTTCACAAATATTTAAATTAATTTGACAGGAATATGCTTGTAAAAATTTTCCACAGCACGAAACTATGTTGCAGTATGTACAAAGTAAATAGAAAATTTCGCTTTTTACTACAGTGGTTCGGTAGAAAGTTATCCTTGTATACTTAAAGATGAAGTTGCGGGATATACAGAAAAAAATATTTTCTTCGCATTTATGACAGAACGAAGTACCTTAATGTTGGCCATGGCCACAAATTTGACCTTTTTGGTATGCATGTTTTTCTTTTCTTGTAGTCTGATCTTTCTGGTACTCCCCTTTGGCAATATCCTTCACCGTCATTTCAGAACCAGCGATGCGCACATCATCAATATTCTTCAGTAGGTCTTGAGTCGATCAACTCGCGTCACATCGTAGTCTCATAAGAGTTCTCATTCATCCAGTGTAGCATTACTGAACACTAGACCTCCACCACACGAGGAAGTTTTTAGAACAGTACATGAGCAAAATGTTTATATGGTGTATCTTGTAAATAAGATTGTTAAGCTTTCATTCTGGTTTTGTATTTCCCATGCGTCGTTTCTTTAATGAATCGAAATTAACAGTATTGCGATTGGGCTTACAGATTACTACACACTACTGAAGTCTTCTCTGTGGCGGCAAATAATAAAACATCGAAATAAGGGCATGGTCATGTAGAAAAGACGATGTGGAACCCGCGTTTGTCGAAAAAGGGTGGCGTTTACATCATCTGCAACACGAACAGTATTTTTAATATGCTACTGAGCTAGTGGGAAAATAAATTTCAACATTTTAACCAATTTTACATGCATCTTGCGGTAAAACTATGCATATAATATGATACATTTACAACAGCAATTATAGTTTACTTTATGGTTGTTGTGGAACTCGGCAAAAACACCCAATCATCGCAATTATTTATAACGAATGTATATTACTAATACCTAATGTATTTATGTTGAACTAAATTACAGTTACATTTGCTGCTCCCATATTCATATCTGTAAGAACGGACTACTTTAACGGTCATAGCTATACGAAGTAACCCGAATTACATTTCCTGATTTGGAAGTCCTTGAGATTGGCTCCATTAGGTGTAGATCTGAGTTGAACAGTTCTCGGGTATCCGACCGGGTAGCGTCGTAATTTCTCCTCAATACTTCGGCAGATGTACACGCTACCATCTTCAGGTGGTTCCTGACGAATGCTGTGCTGTTCCTCTCGGCGCCCTATATACACTAGCCGTTACCCCCTTCACCATTCCTCCCGTGGTGTCTTCGGTGTGGCCGGCGAGGCGGCTACTGGAGATCGTGGGGGAAGTGGCGCCTGGATCTTAATTGGGTCAGCAGTCGGGGGCGGTCCTCGATCTCTGTGACATCATCTTCCTCTCCAGGCTGAGTGCAGAGTTCGAAGCCTGACTAAGTTGAAGGCCGCTATCTTTATTAATTAGATTGTCCTGTAGTCGGATTTCGATGGCCATCGCAGACCGCATAGGTTTAGATCTGTTACCCAACAATTAAATATCAACATTTGTGCCAGACTGATACCCTGGTTATTGCGAGCCGTCGCCTTAACCATTGGGCTATTTGTGCATGCTTCGCTCGCAGACCCAAACTTCCGTGCACCCTTATTTCATAGTCCTCTGAGTTCATCACCTAATGCTCGTAACATTACTTGGATTCCCGCAACCGAGAGAATTAGACCAAGAGAAGTCGAAGGAAATGTTACTATCTTGTGCCCGACTATGCTCCTAATATTTACATGTATCTCTGAACGAACAGACACTGTTAAGTTCTGGGAATCAGCAAAAGCGATTTTAGTGAGCCCTGCTTTGCTACGTAGAATCCGTAAAAGCGCTGAGTGCCAAATGTTGGGATGTAGTGGCAACTGACATGTGTGGCAATGCTGCTACGTTTTGTCATGTTTGTGACGCCCACCCAGCTCCAAGCTCTTCGGTCGCAACTGTGAGCCACGAAATCTTTCCTCATTGCAGTCGAGTTATTTGTTCTTCGGCTACTAATTGCCATTTAGTCATATAAAAGAATTATAACTGACGTGTAGTACAAAACATAAACTGATGATATAATCTCAGAGCATAGAGATGCTAGTTTAACAAAAGACTTTAGAAGCCTGCTGTTGAACAATAGAATATGGTAATTTAACAAAACAGCAATATTAAAACAAGCAATACCATGTGGGAACAGGGGGTTGCTTAAAGTCGAACTTTGGAAAATATTTAAAACTGGTCATATGCTCCACGTTTCAAAATTTTGAAAAAAGTTATTGTTTTTAATCATTTCTTATAGCAGACTTCGTCAGTGGCTCAGATTTTCCGGTCAAATTCAACCAAAACATTTCATTCTTAGTGGTGTACGTGACTTTTCGCTACGAATGTCATACTCATATTTTCAAGTTCAGGACTCTTCTAACATATCTACATATCTTGAAAAACTGTTTTGAGAAGAAACCTCAGCTACCGTTAATGAAATTCGTATTAAAAAAATTTGTTTGGTGATTATGAGGTACCCATTGTCTTGGTGTACACATTACGGGAAATGCGTTAGTATTGTTAAGATGCTCTAAAAGGTATTTTGATTTTCAGGACCCTACTTGGTAGAAGGCATTATAGAAAATTCGTTGATGCTGTCAGCGTTAATGATTAAAAATGGTGGTGTGGCACTAACATAAATAACAGAGATATTCCTCTCATGCTACGTAAAACTTTATATTGAATTCAAGAGAGTTAATTATGATGGCACAACACGTCGAAGAAATGAAACGAAAAGAAATGAACAATAGCGATAGAAACGTTCAGACGTGACCTGAAATAACTATACATGTAAATTACATGTTAACATGAAACTACAGTGCTGTGTTATTATTACAAAGATATCACGGTAGAATGCAAAAATTAAGAAAAAACACATTTTGTATGAAGTATTACTCAAGGAAAGTAGAATGTTGGCTTTCCTGGGATATTGTACTTTCAGAAGACGAAGTTGCTGCCAAAATGACAAATGTTCCTGTCCCCTTTTGCACATGCAAAAGGGATGTGGCTGATTTAACAAAACGCAGTTAGCTTATTTCGAATGCGGTGAAGGCGAATAGGGGAAGTGTCGTCATTGTACCGCATAAAGCAGACCGCCATGGATATTAGCCACCGCAAATCAGTGGTCTACGTTGATCAACAGGCTGAATAGAGGCATAATATCTTGACCTGAGAACTGGGATACGTCCAAGCCCTCCCGCCATTGTTGGAAGCCACTCTGTGTAGCCAGATGTTGGAACCAAAGCCCGAGGTCGACTAAGGTTCCGTATTTTGTGGCGTCTTTAGTGATAATATCGACTTCTCTATTATGAAAGGGGCCTGAGAGATATTTAACTCACAGATACCGTTAACTAGCTTAGCTCAAAAAAATGTTCAAATGTGTGTGAAATCTCATGGGACTTAACTGCTAAGGTCATCAGTCCCTTAGCTTACACTACTTAAGCTAAATTATCCTAAGGACAATCACACACCCATGCCCGAGGGAGGACTCGAACCTCCACCGCGACCAGCCACACAGTGCATGACTGCAGCGTCCGAGACCGCTCGGCTAATCCCGCGCGGCAACTAGCTTAGCTGAAACAAAGTATTCATCCGATTCGTCGCCACAAGCCGGCAGGATTTTTTTTTCTGGTCATCGACCTTTCGATTGGTTTAACATCCTGGTATAGTTTAATACGTAGCGCAACATTTTACGAGACAGGGAGGTGAGGCAGACCGTGATCGACTACTTGCAATCAACACCCACCAGGTTGTATGGTCTTACAGCTGTTTTCAGTTCTCGTTTAGGCTAGTCATGGTCTGATACCCAGTAACATTCTCACAATTTCATTATGAACCTTAACTGCAACGTTTTGACTGATTTCACAGAACGGACTTGGATTATTTAGAATGTGGTAAAGGTAAATCGGAAAAAGTTTAGTCGTTGTACCGCATAAAGCAGACAGAGGATATTAGCCATCGCAAATCGTGTGTCTAAGTGCAGTAACAGGCTGAACAGAGGCATCACATCTTCCCATGAAGAACTGAGATACGTTCAAGCCTTCCCGTCACTTTGGAATTTTCAATTCGTCGTTGCTAGTCGACAAGAGTACAGTAAATTAAAAATTTTTTCAATCACTGGTCTGATATTGTCATCCTCTTTCACCGTCTTGTACTACCCTTTATAACCTGCTTTGTATATTCTAGTCTTAATCCAATCCCAATATTATTCCTCCCTACTGGTCCTTCCAACGCCGAATTAATTGTCCAATGAACCCTAGCAGATATAAAACTAAGCTTTCCCTTCTTCTGTCATACACTATTTACCTCACCCATTCTTTTCAGGAATGATTCATTTCGCAATGTACAGGGTGTTTCAAAAATGACCGGTATATTTGAAACGGCAATAAAAACTAAACGAGCAGCGATAGAAATACACCGTTTGTTGCAATATGCTTGGGACAACAGTACATTTTCAGGCAGACAAACTTTCGAAATTACAGTGGTTACAATTTTCAACAACAAATGGCGCTGCGGTCTGGGAAACTCTATAGTACGATATTTTCCACATATCCACCATGCGTAGCAATAATATGGCGTAGTCTCTGAATGAAATTACCCGAAACCTTTGACAACGTGTCTGGCGGAATGGCTTCACATGCAGATGAGATGTACTGCTTCAGCTGTTCAATTGTTTCTGGATTCTGGCGGTACACCTGGTCTTTCAAGTGTCCCCACAGAAAGAAGTCACAGGGGTACATGTCTGGCGAATAGGGAGGCCAATCCACGCCGCCTCCTGTTGGTTCGGATAGCCCAAAGCAATCACACGATCATCGAAATATTCATTCAGGAAATTAAAGACGTCGGCCGTGCGATGTGGCCGGGCATCATCTTGCATAAACCACAAGGTCTTCGCAGTGTCGTCTAAGGCAGTTTTTACCGCCACAAATTCACGAAGAATGTCCAGATAGCGTGATGCAGTAATCGTTTCGGATCTGAAGACTGGGCCAATGATTCCTTTGGAAGAAATGGCGGCCCAGACCAGTACTTTTTGAGGATGCAGGGACGATGGGACTGCAACATGGGGCTTTTCGGTTCCCCATATGCGCCAGTTCTGTTTATTGACGAAGCTGTCCCGGTAAAAATAAGCTTCGTCAGTAAACCAAATGCTGCCCACATGCATATCGCCGTCATCAATCCTGTGCACTATATCGTTAGTGAATGTCTCTCGTGCAGCAATGGTTGCGGTGCTGAGGGGTTGCCGCATTTGAATTTTGTATGGATAGAGGTGTAAACTCTGGCGCATGAGACGATACGTGGACGTTGGCGTCATTTGGACCGCAGCTGCAACACGGCGAACGGAAACCCGAGGCCGCTGTTGGATCACCTGCTGCACTAGCTGCGCGTTGCCCTCTGTGGTTGCCGTACTCGGTCTCCCTACCTTTCCAGCACGTTCATCCGTCACGTTCCCAGTCCGTTGAAATTTTTCAAACAGATCCTTTATTGTATCGCTTTTCGGTCCTTTGGTTACATTAAACCTCCGTTGAAAACTTCGTCTTGTTGCAACAACACTGTGTTCTAGGCGGTGGAATTCCAACACCAGAAAAATCCTCTGTTCTAAGGAATAAACCATGTTGTCGACAGCACACTTGCACGTTGTGAACAGCACACGCTTACAGCAGAAAGACGACGTACTGAATGGCGCACCCACAGACTGTGTTGTCTTCTATATCTTTCACATCACTTGCAGCACGATCTGTTGTTGAAAATTGTAACTACTGTAATTTCGAAAGTTTGTCCGCCTGAAAATGTACTGTTGTCCCAAGCATATTGCAACAAACGGTGTATTTCTATCGCTGCTCGTTTAGTTTTTATTGCCGTTTCAAATATACCGGTCAATTTTGAAACACCATGTATATACACATTTAATTTTTATCACTTCAAATGACACCACTAGCGGGGAGGGGGGGAGGGAGGGAGTGCAATACCAACTAGGGTGAGATGTGAACAGGAATTGGGGTTGATGAGGGAGGTGCGCCAGGGTAGTAGGCGGGGTTTTTGGAAATTTGTGTTAAGGTCTTACGGGACCAGACTGCTGAGGTCATCGGTCCCTAAGTTTGCACACTAGGTAATCTAACTAACTCACTATAAAGACAACACACACTCCCATGCCCGAGGGACGACTCGAACCTCCGACGAAGGAAGCCGCGCGGACGTGACAAGGCGTCTGAGACCGCGCGGCCACCCCCCGGGTCCCACCCATTCAGTACCTAGAATTACCAGCTATGAGAATTTGCAAAAATGAGGCTCCATAAGATATAATGTAAAGTTAATGTCCACTTAAAGATATCGAGTACTCGTAATTCTACTCCCTATGAAAATTAGTATATAGGTACAACCCGTCTCAATGAAATGCTTACTTCCATTTAAATTACTGTAAACGAAGAAAATTACTGTAAAGTAACTTGTCGGAAAATAACGCGAGAAAACAACGTTACGTATGGTAGAGGCTTACAAGTAGACGAAAAGAAAGAATAGTCTGAAAAGCGGAAGCTATTCGGCTACTCTACAGTATTCTGAACATTGTAACAGTATAGAAAACCAATTATCCGGCTTCGTTACACCAGAGTAACAAGTAGACTTTCGAACATAGGTTTCCGAAGGGTACTGTGGAACGAAAGGTTAGTGAAAGTATGTGTGTGCGTGTCCTAAAACATGTTCGGAAATGCGTTCAGAAATTTTACCCAGCGAAACACAGTACATCTAGAACCTAAATACAAAGTAAAGTGTGGTAGCATTAAATTTAAAATGGCAAAATAAATTTACAAAAACGTCCAATGCATTCTATATGTTTCTGTGGGTATTTTAGTTTTATATGTCCGTAAATAAGTAATACAGCCTGTAAAATAGTGCCTCCACAGAGACACCGCTTGTGAAAGGTCGGTATTGAATGCAAGAGATAAGAGCGGCTGACGCCAAAGCAGAGTGCCCATGAACGAGAGCCAAGTTCCACCAACACTTGTAGCAGCTACCCACGCTCCACCCTCCCCGCATGTCATGCATTAAATATAATCTGAAAATGGACTTGTTGCCAATAGTTACACAGGGGTGCTGTGAAAATAAAAACTCGAAAGTAAAGAGAGCTTTTGTCTGAATGTGTCCTCTTTAAAGCTGGAAACACTTTATTATTAGCGAGATGACGCGATTATATGATGGAAATAGCCGTGTAGCGGGTGCGAAACAGTTTACAGAGCATAAACAGGCTGTTCTCGCACACGTAACTCTAAAATAAATTGTTGCTTTACAGCGCTGCAATGATTATTCAGTTGGAGAGCGAGCTAACGCCATCTGACTGCTGACATCAGTGAAAGAGCTACGGTGGTGGATACACCGTTATGAACTCGTGTTCGCTGACGTACCTGGCGGAGAAGGGAACTATGTACATCACCTGCCTTTAGTAATTTTATTTGTTTGAAATAGTAATTTACGTGGATAATATTTCTCCCGCTCCCCTGACGCCTAGGTCACTTTCTGAGTAACTGCTGACGATTTATGTCAAATACTTTTGAGTAAAATCCATATTTTGGCTTCTTTTATATAGACGAAAGATATGCTATTTTCATACAAGGTATGTGTATATTAACGATGAGGGTAGTATTTAGATCGCTGCAAAATATTCATTCCATTTTATTTGTACATGCACACTCTTATTCAGCGTGTTAGTTCAGGAGATTCTATATAAATAAATACTTCTATGTAGTACGCTTATTCACTCTGGATAGAGCTTCAAGATGTGGTACTGCGGGAAATAAATTGCTCTGTCAAACAGCTGAACTCTACATATCTCATCGTCACTGAGACGGCTTACTTTATGATAACTGTGAACATGACACCATACGTTAAAATAATGTCACACACTTTTATCTATAACCATTTCGATGTGCAGTGCACCTGTAAATAAAGTGTAAGGTTCTCAGAAATTTCATCTGTGACCTTTCGAATTAATGAAGTATTCGAAGTATTCTCGACATTCCGGTGACTTTAGTCTAATTCTTTATGTATATATTTTATGGCCAAAATTTTGATCTTAAAATGGACCTCATATTGCCAGTCCCATGTGCTGCACACCCAAACTTCACAATAATGGTGCCCAATGTGCCTACTGATAATACCCCTCAAGTACATGCGTAAGTTCATCTGATCATTTTAGAATTTTTATGAGCGATGCTTGGCTTTGTGTTAGCGATGGATGCAGTCACAATACCGCATCCACAGAAAGCAATCATCATGGTGCTTGTATTGTAGCAAATAATGACGGGGGCGCTGGCCTTCAATGTGCAGTGCAACAATTCGACGACGATGTCTTGAAAGACAAACATTTATCCTGGAGTAGAGCAGCAAGGAAAGTTCTAGATCAGCAAAGTCAGCAATTTTTTTCTGGTGTCAGAGTTCTAAGTCAGATTAACGCTTAGGCAGTTACATGAGATATATCCAAGGTCACATTCCCTCCTCCCCATTTTTGTTCTTTACTAATCACACAACGATGTTGTTTATTCTTGAGTTATTTGCTCTCTGACAGTAGGGTTCACGTTCCCCCACCCCTCCTCCTCGTTACTGCAAAAATCCATTTTCCACTCACTCATGGCCTGTACATTTTCGTTAAAGGATCGCTATGACGTGGTATCAGCAGGGACCAGCCATGGCCTCCAGGAAAAAAAAAACCAGAAGAAAATCGTAAGATTTGAATGTACATTTATGTGGGCTGTGGTCAAATGTTTCAGAAATATTTATCAGAAATATATGTCACAGTATCTGAAATGCATAAATAATGACAAATTATGTTTGCATTACTGATTTTCAAAAATCTTTGATGAATGAGTTACCAGTCAAGAGTAGATTCTATTCAAAGCAATGAATTATTTACCACAGAATATTCAAATAATTATACAACATACTTTGTATAAATTATTAAAAACTGAAATTTGCTTGTAAAATGTAATTAAGAAATTAGTACCACATAGTAGGCGAACATGGCTGCAACTTTAAATGCAATTTCACAAACCCTGAAACTGCAAAATAAAATTAACTGCTATATCCTGTACCAGTTACTCACTCTCACCAATAAATGGCTGCGCAGCATAACATTTGCTTTGTTTGTTCTTTGTACCATGACTTATTTACTGTCATCAAAAGATGTCTACACTATAGGAAATGTACGTACTTCAATGTTTAGATCATGAGCAACTTTCCATCACCAAAAAATGTCTGCACTGCTAAAAGTGATAACTGCTTATTCTGTGTACTAGATTTAGGAATTACTTACTACATTCACGATTCTCCTCAAATTGTACAATATTTCTTCCAGTAATTCTCCAAATGGATGACACTTGGCTAGTGTGACACATTTTAAAATATTTTTAGGAAAATATCTACAGTGTAAAAAATGTGCAATGTTTACATAAAGTATCATAATGTCAATTTCCTCATGGACACATCCCCATCAAGGTAGCATCTGTAGCACAGGTAAGTGCTGCAATACTATTTTATGGTTAATAACACTTGACATTTTTAGAAGGAAGGCCTAAGTAATTGATGATATAAAACTAATGCGACCAGGCTAATAACTGCAGAAGAAAGGGTGTTAGCTAAAATATTATTCTGAGTAGAAAACTGCACAAGCAGATTGTCAGTCTGGATGTAATTAATGAGCCCTAGCTTCGTGTGAGTCATAATACACCCTTTAGTTAAATATTTCCACATTTTAATTGGTCTCAGGCACTGCCAGATTTTCTGATTTCTGTCAGTGTTCTCACTTCTTAACACGAGAAATTCTGTTGCCTGTCTTTATGAAATACTGCTTGGTGGCCTATGACTTAATTAAAACAATTTTTGCAGCTTTAATACTATCACTCAGGTAATGTTTTTACGACTTTATTCTAGCGTTACCCCTTTCCTCGAGAATATAAATAGGCACATGCATAACTGATATAGTCGTACTGTTATGTCCTACACTTAGTGTGACCCACAGATGCAGTACAAAGTTGCTGTACGCAATCAATGAATGATTACTTCTGGGTAAAACTTGCCATTCAGGGAGGCCAAATACTGAATCAATGGGTCAATGAGTCAGCGCCTTCTGTAGTGTGGGCTTCAGTAGTCATGTCATCATCACCCAGCCGTCGTAACGACATGGTCACCTGTCTAGGGTACCAGCCACAGCACTGATGGGCTGAGGGTTCAAATCTGGCCCTCCTAGCCACTGAGGCACCAGATGCTGCCAGTGACATTCGCCACCGGCTTGATACGGAACTGGAGTTTGCACCAGAACGCATGTGACACCACATGGTGGGTCTGGCCACTAGTCATCCACACGTATGGCCACGCCCCAGACCGAGCTGCCTCTCTCTGGAGCTGCGCCAACATCGCCAGTCACCTGGGAATGCAAAAATCAGAAGCTCAGCTCGCTGCCGTTCGGAACAAGCCGTGCAACAGTTGGCTGAGTCAGTCTCCTCTAATAATTGTGGACCGTGCTCTGTGGATTCGACGCCCAACAGCCAGTACTCGCTAGGTGTTAGCCCTGGTTTACAGTTATAACCTTTAGAGAAGTAAGTAGAAATAGAGACAGACAAATCACTTTGGACTGAAATGAATAAGAAGTGCGGCGAAGCTAAGGCGTAAAGGCTGCATGAAAAACGTGATTCAAAATTGAAATGATTGTCGGACTAACTGACTGAGTATGAAGAAAAGTAAAAACAGCCATTACTGAAATTAAAAATAAGAGCGATAGCATCACAAGCGTATTGGGAATTCCACCTTTAAATGCTGAGAAGAGAGGGAATAGGAGGAAAGTGTGCATTTAAGGCCTCTTACAAAGGGGAGAACTTCTGTGAAGACGTAATAGAAGACAAACCAGGGGTCAACAAGAAAGAGATATGGGATCCAGTATTAGAATCAGAATTCAAAAGAGCTCCGGAAGACTTAAAATGAAATAAGGAAGAAGGGAGGGATACCATTCCATCGGAATTCCTAAAATGATTTATGGTAGTGGCAACAACACGATTATTCACGTATGTGCGTATCGCAGTCAGCTTAACAGCTCATGTATCCTAGCTGCTGACTAGGATAATATATTAAGGAATTAAAATGAAAATATAGGATCTGTTAAATGACGATCAGTTGGCTTTCGGACAGGTAAAAGCATCAGGGAGGCAGTTCTGACGTTGTCGTTGGAAATGGAAACTGGACTGAAGAAAAATCAAGAAACGTTCGTTGGGTTTGTCTACCTTGAAAAAGTGTTTGAGAAAGCAAATACTGCAAGATGTTCGATATTCTGAGAAAAGTAAGGGTATGCTATAGGGAAAGACAAGTAACATACAATATGTACAAAAACCAAGAGGCACAATTAGAGTTGAAGACTAGGAATGAAGTGCTCAGGTTGAAAAGGAAGTAAGACAGTGATGTAGTATTTCGCCCCTACTATTCAACCTATACATCGAAGAAGCAGTGATGAAAAATAAGGTTTCAATGGTGGAATTACAATTCAAGTTGAAAGGATATTAATGATAAGATTTGAAGATGACACTACTATCCTCAGTGACAGCGAAGAAGGAATATAGGATCAATTGAGTGGAATTAACTGTCCTGTGACTACAGAATATGCACTGAGAAGAATGATGAAAATAATGATAGGTAATAGAAATGGAAAAGCTCAAAACTTAACCTCACAAATGGTGATCACGTGGTGAGTAAAGCAATTCTGCTACTTAGGCTACAAAAGAACCCATGACAAACGGAGCATGAAGAACAGGAAAAGCAGATTATCACTGCGTAGAAGGGCGTTCTTCGCCAAGAGAAGTCTAGTAGTACCAAATGTAAGTCTCGTTTGAGGTAAAAATTTCTGAGTATGTACGTCTGGAATACAGTATTTTATGCAGTGAGACATAGACTTTGTAAAAACCGGAACAGAAGAGAATAGAAACACTTGAAACGTGGAGCTACAGATGAGTGTGAATATTACGTGGACTGATATGGTGAGGAATGAAGACACGTTCTCTGTTGAATCGGAGAGCGAAAGAATTTATGGGAAAGAATGACAGGAAAAGGGGCTGGACGATAAGACTTTAGTTAAGACATAAGTGAATAACATGAGTGGCACTAGAGGGGACTGTAGAGGTTAAAAACTGCGGAAGGGGACAGAGACTAGAACACATCCCGCAAAAAATTAAGGGCATGTGTTGCAAGTATTACTTTCAGATGTAAGGGTTCTTGAAAGGATTCTCGTTAGTGACGAATTTGTGGCGGGCTGCATCAAACCTGTCAACAGACTGATGACTAATAAACAAAAGAAAAGTAAATAAAATTTTCTACAATAACTGAGCTGCTAGTGATTTGTGCTGCCCAACAACGTCTCCATCAGAAACCACTCGCACCCATTTAGTTGTGTCTTAATTCTGATGGTGTGGAACCAAGATGAAGCAACTGACTGGAAGAGACTGTCCATCAGAAGTGTCACCCGACTCGTAAAGAATTATTATCATCTAGGTATTCCACCACTTTTGCGAGCAGTGTATGATGGATCACAGTCATGGATGTAGGTCTCCCACGATGGCTCTGTTGATGCACAGGTGATGGGTCTCCAGTTGGTTTACACTTGACTGTTACGACGTCAATCACATCGTGTCAAGGTCGGAATATGATGAGGATTACAGCCGTCAAAACGTTGTGGAGGTGTGGAAGTACCAAATGGTTCGACATGTGCTTCATATGTACATTACTATAGGATTATTTTTAAGTAGACTCGTATTATTAAAACATTACTCTGTGGTCTAATCTCAAATACAACTTAAAGTGTGCAGAATGAAGCAGTGCATTTATCATTTGTTGCTTTAACATCCATAACATTTGACGCTCCCACATCCCTTTTATTTTTTTGTATCTTAGATTGTACTGAAATACTAGTATGTGAAGTTCTGATTACACGGAGAAAAAAGCAACGTATTGTAACATAGAGGGACTGATCAGCCAGATTGATTTGAAGTTGACCTGCGGCAAAAGAAATGTATGGGAATATAAAAGCCTATATGCAATTGTTCCATTTCTTTACTATGATTCCGGTAATATAATATAATATTCTTACCGACTTAAGCAAACCCCATAACTGTAAATTCGCGGGTTACGAGGGATTTTGGTTGTACAGAATACAAGCAAAATGATTTGAGAGAGCACACTCTAATCTTCTGGTGTTGCAATGTGTAAACTACAACTAACCACATTTGTTTCAGATATTTAACATTCAGCATCAATTACAAATATACACCGACCCGAAAGAAATTACAACACCAAAAAATAATTAATGTAGAGGAATGAATTTTCGGAAATATATTTGTCTAGATGACATATTTCAGTAATTTGCATTCCAAGACCTCAGTTTAACCTATGCTCGAAGTATGAAATGTTGCTACATTAATAACTGATGTAACAGACAGAATGTTGAATGGGAACGTTCAAGTACTGTGCTGGAAAGGTGGCGGATGTCGGTTTGTGGGATGGAGTTCCATGCCCATTACACTTGGTTGGTCAATACAGGGACGGTTAATGCAGATAGTTTCGTCTGATGATGCCCAATACACTATGTGAGCAAAAGTACCCGGAAATCCACAAAAACATACGTTTTTCATATTAGATGGATCGTGCTTGCACCTACTGCCAGATATGCCATATAAGTGACCTCAGTAGTCATTAGACATCGTGAGAGAGCAGAATGGGGCGCTCCGCGGAACTCACGGACTTCGAAAGTTGTCAGGTGATTGGGTGTCAATTGTGTCATACGCATGTAAGCGAGATTTCCACACTTATAAAGATCCCTAGGTCCACTGTTTCCGATGTGATAGTGAAGTGGAAACGTGAAAGAACACGTACAGCACAAAAGCGTACAGGCCGACCTGGTCTGTTGACTGCCAGAGACCGTCGACAGTTGAAGAGGTTCGTAATGTGTAATAGACAGACATCAATCCAGACCGGCACACAGGACGTCCAAACTGCATCAGGATCCCTCCATGTACTATGACAGTCATGCGGGAGCTGAGAAAACTTGGATTTAATGGTCGTAAACCACACATCACGCCGGTAAATTCCAAAGGAGCGTAAATCATTGCACGATTGCACAGTGGAAAACGTTGTATGGAGTGACGAATCACGGAACACAATGTGGCGATCCGATGGCAGGGTGTGGGTATGGCGAATGCCCGGTGAACTTCATCTGCCAGCGTGTGTTGCCAACCGTAAAATTATGAGGCGGTGGTGTTACAGTGTGGTCGTGTTTTTCATGGATGGGGCTAGCACTCCTTGTTGTTTTGCGTGGTTCTATCTCAGCACAGGCCTACATTGATGTTTGCAGTTCCTTCTTGCTTCCCACTATTGATGAGCAATTCGGGGATGGTGATCGCATTTTTCAGTACGATCGAGCACCTGTTGATAATGCAACAGCCTGTGGCGGAGTGGTTACTCGACAATAACATCCCTGTAAGGGACTGGCCTGCTCAGAGTCCTGACCTCAATCCTATAGAACACCTTGGAGATGTTTTGGAATGCAGACTTCGAGCCAGACCTCACCGACCGGCATTGATACTTCCCCTCAGTGCAGCACTGCGTGAAGAATTGGCTGCTATTCCCCAAGAAACCTTCTCGCACGTGATTTAACGTATGCCTGAGAGAGTTGAAGCTGTTATCAAGCCCAACGATGGGTCATCACCATACTGAATTCCAGCATTAGCGATGGAGGGTTCCACGAACTTATGTCATCTTCAGCCAGGTGTCTGCATACTTTTTCTCGATGGAGACACATCTAGTGAACGTGGAACCAAAGGCAGCATGTCGACGCTCTGTAAAGCATGTTGGGGTACGACAGCTGTATGTGGGCGACCGTTATCGTGTTGGAAAGACTCCCTGTAATGTTGCTCAAGAATGGTAGCATAACAGGTCGTATCACCTGACTGACGTACAATTTAGCAATCAGGTTGCGTAGGATAACTTCGAGAGTGTTCTTGCTGTCATACGAAGTCGAATCCTAGACGATAGTTCCTGGTGTACGAGCATGGGTCTAGCACGCAGACGGTTTGGGTAAAAGTCCTCAACTGGTCTCCTTCTAGTCAAAACACGGCCATAACTGACACCAAGGGAGAACCACCTATCATGAGGAAACATAACGGCACTTTACTTTGCCTTCCAATGAGATTTGGCTTGACACCACTGAAACCGCCGATGATTGTGTTTTGGGGTCAGTGGAATCCACGTATAGCACGTCTAGCTCTGAGCTGCCCTTGAAGGAATCGATTTGTAACATTTCGTTACGCGCTGTGGTACCAACTGCTGCTAATATTGCTGCTACAGAGGCAGTACGATGCGCCAGAGCCTTAGGCCCAACACGTTGACTTTCCCCCTCCGTAGTGCCACGTGACCTTCCGGATAACAGTCTTCTTGCGACTGTACGTCCTCGTGACCACCGCTGGCAGCAGCCGTGTCCAGTGACCGCAGAAGGAACATCCAGCTCCTTGTAGCCTTACTAAACGACCTAGTTCTAACTCAGCGAGGTGTTGATAGTGCCGTCTTTGTCGTCTTAAAGGTATTCTTGACTAACACAATGTGACAACGTTCAGTCTCAAAGGCAATCCAGGCTCACGAACGTTACAACGCATGTTAAAAGCAAACCTTATTTGCATCCTCATAGTGGCGCTACTATCGCCACCCTTACGCGACTGGCGCGAAATTTGAACCGACATCAACTTTCTGATGTAGAAACATGCCTACCAACTTTCCTTTATGTCACACAACTCCTTCTCGGTGTTGGGGGTTTTCTTCGACAGTGTAGTAACGCCGTACAACGGACGACTTGTAAGTTGACGACGGATGCCATGTACACTCCTGGAAATTGAAATAAGAACACCGTGAATTCATTGTCCCCGGAGGGGGAAACTTTATTGACATATTCCTGGGGTCAGATACATCACATGATCACACTGACAGAACCACAGGCACATAGACACAGGCAACAGAGCATGCACAATGTCGGCACTAGTACAGTGTATATCCACCTTTCGCAGCAATGCAGGCTGCTATTCTCCCATGGAGACGATCGTACAGATGCTGGATGTAGTCCTGTGGAACGGCTTGCCATGCCATTTCCACCTGGCGCCTCAGTTGGACCAGCGTTCGTGCTGGACGTGCAGACCGCGTGAGACGACGCTTCATCCAGTCCCAAACATGCTCAATGGGGGACAGATCCGGAGATCTTGCTGGCCAGGGTAGTTGACTTACACCTTCTAGAGCACGTTGGGTGGCACGGGATACATGCGGACGTGCATTGTCCTGTTGGAACAGCAAGTTCCCTTGCCGGTCTAGGAATGGTAGAACGATGGGTTCGATGACGGTTTGGATGTACCGTGCCCTATTCAGTGTCCCCTCGACGATCACCAGTGGTGTACGGCCAGTGTAGGACATCACTCCCCACACCATGATGCCGGGTGTTGGCCCTGTGTGCCTCGGTCGTATGCAGTCCTGATTGTGGCGCTCACCTGCACGGCGTCAAACAAGCATACGACCATCATTGGCACCAAGGCAGAAGCGACTCTCATCGCTGAAGACGACACGTCTTAATTCGTCCCTCCATTCACACTTGTCGCGACACCACTGGAGGCGGGCTGCACGATGTTGGGGCGTGAGCGGAAGACGGCCTACCGGTGTGCGGGACCGTAGCCCAGCTTCATGGAGACGGTTGCGAATGGTCCTCGCCGATACCCCAGGAGCAACAGTGTCCCTAATTTGCTGGGAAGTGGCGGTGCGGTCCCCTACGGCACTGCGTAGGATCCTACGGTCTTGGCATGCATCCGTGCGTCGCTGCGGTCCGGTCCCAGGTCGACGGGCACGTGCACCTTCCGCCGACCACTGGCGACAACATCGATCTACTGTGGAGACCTCACGCCCCACGTGTTGAGCAATTCGGCGGTACGTCCACCCGGCCTCCCGCATGCCCACTATACGCCCTCGCTCAAAGTCCGTCAACTGCACATACGGTTCACGTCCACGCTGTCGCGGCATGCTACCAGTGTTAAAGGTTTCGATGGAGCTCCGTATGCCACGGCAAACTGGCTGACACTGACGGCGGCGGTGCACAAATGCTGCGCAACACCGCGGTTCCTGGTGTGTCCGCTGTGCCGTGCGTGTGATCATTGCTTGTACAGCCCTCTCGCAGTGTCCGGAGCAAGTATGGTGGGTCTGACACACCGGTGTCAATGTGTTCTTTTTTCCATTTCCAGGAGTGTATATGATGCCATAGACGGTGAATTCGAGTTACGGTAATTTTGAACGTTGAGTACGATAACCAGAAGCAAAATTTTGCGTAGCAGTTAACTAACGAATTCTTCTGCCTGGCATGCAGCACCATTTTTATAATCTCTATTTTTTAGGCATAAGAACCACTGTGGCACATTATCAGTTTCAATAACCATTTCTATTTTTTCTCTGAGTTTTGTAAACATGGCGGTTAGCACTCTACGTCCAGACATAAAATATAGTGAAGTTTATTGACAGTTCTGTTGGTTTATTGAAGAACGTCTCTGGCCAGTGTCGATTCATTATGCTTCGGCGTAGCTCTGAAACTAATAATTCATTGGGAGTCCTTCCTTAAACTGAGTTAACTTTTAATTTAGTTTCGACAACATACTGTGCATATCACATCAGTATTTTCATGCGTCCCACGATATCTGTTCCATTAGACACAAGCACACTCAGTCTAGGTTCCTTGGACGCAACGTTGTGGCTTAAACCAGTGGCTACATTCTTCATCGGTATCTTTATGTTATTCACACGCTCACCTCAATGCCGCTAATTTCTTATCGGTATTTCATTGTACCATGCTACACGTATCGTACTGTGGCCTAAAGGGCAAAGTAATCATCGAGTTCCTTCATAGATAGATATTAAGTTTCATTATGATCAAATGTTATCAAAATACTGTGGTATCATTAAGAGCAGTGACATTGAACAGTCAGGACAAATTTTTCATCGGGTAAGGTACATCGGTAGGAGCAGAGGTGAGTAGTGCAGGCCGTCCTCGACGTACATAATTGAGCAATTGAATTAAAGACACGTAAGTACCGAGCACCGCAGAGAAACCACAGCCGCCCGAATTAGCCGTCGTGGCGCAGAAAATTTTGAACAATAGGGTTTGTGCTCAAATATCGTGGACTGCAGCATTGTATAGAAGGTCCACACTGCAAGAAGTCGTTCGCACAGTCCACAAACATCCTGTCGCCATGGTGAACTAAAGTCACCAACCCCAAACACTTCTCTACAAGTCACAAGGTAGAGATATTTTTCAGTCGTATATAATACAGCTGGCAGGACACGTCAGAATCTACATCTCATGTGCAAACCGCGAACTGCATGTTTCCCACAACACTTTTATCGTATACTATTCCCATAATCCAGTACAGTAATAAGAGTTAAATAAATCGATGAGAATAATGCGTCACACATATCTCCAGTCATGACAAGGGGCAAATAGTATTAACTTATTAATGGAAAGAGACAAGCCATCCTCCAAATGACCAGACACCCACATTAATGTCTGTGAGCTGCAACTTGTGGAGAACACAGATATATGCGTCAGATAAAGAGCAAGAGAATGATACAGTAACACACTCTCCAGGCTCCAACATCAACCTGGAGATTACGCGCACAAAGGTCCTCATCCTCTATTCTGAACGGTGACTGGATTTTTGTTCAAGATCATTCTATGGTCATAAAGGTGCTTATGGGGCCCTAGAAGTCTCTTGACCTCAGCAATATTGTGAACCTGAGATACTGCCAATAAGACCTCTACATCTACATCTACATCTACATCTACATCCATACTCCGCAAGCCACCTGACGGTGTGAGGCGGAGGGTACCTTCAGTACCTCTATCGGTTCTCCCTTCTATTCCAGTCTCGTATAGTTCGTGGAAAGAAGGATTGTCGGTATGCCTCTGTGTGGGCTCTAATCTCTCTGATTTTATCCTCATGATCTCTTCGCGAGATATACGTAGGAGGGACCAATATACTGCTTGACTCTTCGGTGAAGGTATGTTCTCGAAACTTCAACAAAAGCCCGTACCGAGCTACTGAGCGTCTCTCGTGCAGAGTCTTCCACTGGAGTTTATCAATCATCTCCGTAACGCTTTCGCGATTACTAAATGATCGTGTAACGAAGCGCACTGCTCTCCGTTGGATCTTCTCTATGTCTCGTATCAACCCTATCTGGTACGAATCCCACACTGCTGAGCAGTATTCAAACAGTGGGCGAACAAGCGTACTGTAACCTACTTCCTTTGTTTTCGGATTGCATTTCCTTAGGATTCTTCCAGTGAATCTCAGTCTGGCATCTGCTTTACCGACAATCAACATTATATGATCATTCCATTTTAAATCACTCCTAATGCGTACTCCCAGATAATTTATGGTATTAACTGCTTCCAGTTGCTGATCTGCTATTTTGTAGCTAAATGATAAAGGATCTATCTTTCTGTGTATTCGCAGCACATTACTCTTGTCTACATTGAGATTCAATTGCCATTCCCTGCACCATGCGTCAATTCGCTGCAGATCCTCCTGCATTTCAGTACAATTTTCCATTGTTACAACCTCTCGATACACCACAGCATCATCTGCAAAAAGCCTCAGTGAACTTCCGATGTCATCCACCAGGTCATTTATGTATATTGTGAATAGCAACGGTCCTATGACACTCCCCTGCGGCACACCTGAAATCACTCTTACTTCGGAAGACTTCTCTCCATTGAGAATAACATGCTGCGCCCTGTTATCTATGAACTTCTCAATCCAATCACACAATTGGTCTGATAGTCCATATGCTCTTACTTTGTTCATTAAACGACTATGGGGAACTGTATCGAACGCCTTGCGGAAGTCAAGAAACACGGCATCTACCTGTGAACCCGTGTCTATGGCCCTCTGAGTCTCGTGGACGAATAGCGCGAGCTGGGTTTCACCTCGGCGCACATCGATCCAACCTGGCCAGTCTTTATAAGTTGTGTAGTGGTTGAGTGGTCAAGTTTAAAGACAATTTCTCTACGCTGTCTCTACCTGATAGATTTTGTATTACGTCACATCTACATCTACTACCCTGCAAGCGTGCAATAGATGTTACGGCGGGTAGAGGAAAATTTTTGTGTATTAATGTAACTTTCCCATTTCCTCTTTCCATTCACGAAAGGTTCACGGGAATCAAGATCGTTGGTAGGTATGCCTCCATGTGAGGCTAACATTCATGGTCTTTTTTGTAGATAAACGGAGGAGGGATCAATACATTTATTGACTTTTCTAGGAACGTACGCTTTCGGAATTTTAACAGTAAACCACAACGTGACGCAAAAGGCATTTCTTGCAGTGTCTGCCACCTGGTTAGGCAGAACAGCTCCACGACGCTTTCGGGCTTACTAAATGAACCTGTCACGAAACTCGCTGCTCTTCTTACGATCTTCTGTGTCCTATATAAAACTATCTGATACAGATGCCATACTAACGAACAATATTCGGGAACTGGTCGAACGAGCGTTTCTTAAGCTACTTGCTTTGTGGGTGGACTAGAATTCCCGAAGATTCTTCCAATAAATCTGCGCATGGCGCCTGCCTTATCTGCGATAAGTTTCATGTGACCGTTCTACTTTACATCGCTCCTTACGCATATTACTAACTACTTTATGGATGTGACTGTTTCCAGTGAGTTTCCTGACGACGTGAAATTACATAATAATCGATCTTTCTGTCTATTTATGCTCAATACGCTACATTTGTTTAGGATGAGCGTGCAGGTGATCCTGCATTTCGCTACAATTTTCTAGCCCTATCGGCTTCTCTGTGTCAACAGCGTCACCTGCGAGAAGCCTTGTGTAACTTACAACCTTATCCACTAGGCCATTAATGCGTATTGTTCAAAGTAATGGTCCCATAACACCCTCTTTGAGTACGCCCGAAGTTCCATTTACGTCTGAAGTTGCGAATGATATGCTGTGTCCTGCTGGCTTGAAACTCTTCAGCCGAATCACACAGGTGGGGCAGCCATACATTCTCAGAAGTTTGTTCCTCACATTAAGGCCAATGTTTAATACCAGTAAACTTCTTCTAACGAGGAATGTCTTCTTCGCGTATGCTAGCGTACTTCTTATAATCTTCTTCTTCGTCCGTCATGCTTTATTGTGAAACGAGGGTACTAAGCGTCGTCCAATTTTTAAATTAATTTTATCACTAATCTCAATTCTATTACTCATCACTTCGTCTTTGTTTGGTCTACGTGCAGTTCATAACATACGCTCCTTATAGTGTTCGTTGTATTCAGATCGACACTTAGTTTTTCCTTACTTTAACAGTGGAGAGTAATGCCTCCAGTGAATGCTGTAACTGAAGTACTTTCTTCCAGCATCATGTGACATATTCTGTACACTAGACATTACATTCCAATCTTGTCCCGCAGGCAAAATATAAAGCATTCTACTGTCCCATTAAGGATATTCAGCCGGTCGTCTACCGTAGTTCCCAGACGAACTTTAGTATTAATATTACTTGGAGACCACCACGGCTGTACTGATACGCATTTATTACGTCACAACTGAATTTGTCCGAAAGTACGTCATCAGGTCTCATTCAAGAGGAACAGGTGACACACGGGTGTTCAAACAATTTGAAAACATGCACACAAACAAAAGCAGACTAGAGCAATAATGCCCAAAAGAAAGGAACAAATGTCAATGCTTACAAAAAGCTGTATCGTCAATACACAAATGAAACAGCATATGGCTGGATGTACAAAGGGATTGTAAAGTTATTGAGCACAATATAACAGAGACAGTAAAACTGATCACAGAAATAGGTATCATTAATGAATAAAAGTGATTAAAAAAATCTCTTTGTCATTGGACATTGAAATGATTGGCAATAACTAAAGTGATTTGTTTCAATTGTAGATTGTTAATCAAATGAAAATGCAAACGTGTTAAATCTGAAAATCCAATGTGCTACAATAAAACAAAATGGTTTTTTGTAGTCTCTTTGATTCATTTGTTACGATCACTCTGTGGGACTATAATTACTGTTTCCATTATAGTGGATACAGCTACCTCATTATCGCTTTGTCTAATAAATCCAGTATTATTTTATCTTTCTAATGAGCATATAGTTTGTTGTAAGCTTTGATGTTTGTTGCTCTTTTGTCGCATATGGCATGAAATTGGCAAAAGTCTGTGAGGATTTGTTATGAAGACTGTTGGCAGTGAGGGTTGTCTGTCGTTTACACGTGTATGTTAGTATAGCTACTCTCCTAGTTTTACGTTTATTCAACTGAAGGTAGCCTGATCTTTATTCCGATCAAAGCCGTCTTTTCTTACTAATATTAACTGGAATCATCTGTGGAGCTCAAAATGGCCAACGTTATGACCTTCAGTGTGTCAACACGCTACCTCATCTCACCAAAACGTGATGAAGCATCCTAGGTGCCTATACTGCACTACCCAAGTATATCTAGCACAAGGCATACCAACATGAAAGATTTTCGAGATTATCCCATTAGTGTGTCGCAATTAAAAAAAAAGAGTCAAATGGCTCTGGGCACTATGGACTTAACAGCTGAGGTCATCAGTCCCCTAGAACTTAGAACTACTTAAACCTAACTACCCTAAGGACATCACACACATCTATGACCGAGGCAGGATTCGAACCAGCGACCGTAGCGGTCGCGCGGTGCCAGACTGAAACGCCTACAACCAATCGGCCACACCGGCCGGCTGTGTTACAATTGGTTTCTTTAGACGTCTTCAGGCGTCCCAAGGCTTCTTCTATTGTTCTCATTATTTCTGCACAGGATGCATAATGGCGTAAGTGGGTCTCCTGGAAAGACTCTGTTGAACAGCGCATATCTGTATTTAGCCAGCTTGTTTTGGTGTGAAGAAGGTTGTCTTTATTCATGAAAAACTTTTGTAACACCATTATCAATTGTGAGTAATTGGTACAGAGTAATTAAGCGTGTATATCTATGAAGTGTTTATTCTGTATGAGTTAAAATCTTTGAACTGTTGGAGGGAAATTAAAGTTTATGAAGTGTAATGTGTTTAACTTAACAGTATGCTTATATGATGAAATTTTATAAAATATGTCTGCGTATGAAAACAAAAATGTATGTAGATAACTGGTTCATACTAAGGGAGTTGTTTTGCAAGGGAAAAAAGGCGTAGGGAACCCCCTCCATTACGAGGGGTTTGGCGCGCAAGAAAAGGTGGAAATGGCGGTGAATCTGGGTGGCAAGAGAGAGAGCAGGATAGGCAGTCAGTGGCCAGCAGTCGCTTAGTCAGTACCGCAGGTGCAGGTTCTCATAGCAAATGGAATGGCCTCGGATGTGGTTCCGGCTGTAAAATGGTGCTATTGTATTTGGAATTGCTCTAAAATGATTAACTCGTCGCCAAGAAGAAATGAAATAGGGCATTAAACGGCCAGATAGGAGACCAGATTGTCACCATGTGCTTGCCATCGCTATTGCGCAACTGCTTCAACTACTTTGGAAAACAGATATGTATACCAGCATGAACATGAGCCAGTA
Organism: Schistocerca cancellata; assembly: GCF_023864275.1. Taxonomy (NCBI): domain Eukaryota; kingdom Metazoa; phylum Arthropoda; class Insecta; order Orthoptera; family Acrididae; genus Schistocerca; species Schistocerca cancellata. The sequence goes on from NC_064626.1 coordinate 53,747,218, forward strand.
GGCTTGTGTGTGTTTTTGCAATAATAATCAGTGTTGCAAAATTTGTGTTTGACCTTTGAAGTTGTCCTTTTCATGGTACCAAGCAGGGTTCTATCCTAAAAGTGCTAAAGACCGAGTATCCTGTTTGTGAAGAACGAATTATTGCTCTTAATTTAAATGTGCCTAAGTTTGAGTGCTAAAGAGCGTAAATGTTGTTAGCTAAAACTACTTGCTTCATAAGTAATAAAAGAGGCAGATAATATTAAACTCATGAAAAGCTTTAACTCACTATGAACTGCTTTTACTTTGAAAATGCCAAAGTTTTAGTACTAATGCACATAACTGTGGTTAGTTAAAATCTCTTGCTCCAATATTGATGCTTTAAGGCATTCAATTTTGATCCTATTGGAAATTTAACCCTAACTGGAAAACATTTTGAAGGCAATGAAGTATATTGTCAGTGCAAATGGTTATAAAGGGCCCCACTTTAATTTTTGCATGCAGGAGAGAGTTAATTTGAATGTGGGTTTTGCTCGCGAATCTGAAAGATTGCCACTGTGGAATGAATATGAAATGTGTTATTTCATTGTTGTATTATTGCATTTGTGATGTGTATACGTGTGTTAGTCAAACTTGAAGACTTGTAAGGTGCAACATAGTCTTTTGATGTCTTTGTGAACAATGTTTGTGCTGAATTACTTGAAGGTTGAAGTGTTGAATGTAGTTAATAGGGGTAAAGTCTGTTCTACATGTCTGTGACTGCTACCCTGCACTGTTGATATGTACTGCTACTCACTGTGTCCTTCGTCTTGTTATTGTAGGTATTCATTGCACTTTACTAAGGAAGAATTAATGAAAGTTCCTTTTGCACGACTATATAAACATCCATTGAGAATAATGTTTGCACATTATTATGCCTAACTAGGCTGGCGACCTTTTACTTTTTTTTTGCTTGATTTATGCAAATACTTGCTACTTCCAGTATTTATTGGATTATAGACTTTCTGATTTATCTAATTAACAAAATACAAAGTACATGTCCGATACTCTCTATCTGTTAGGTACATGCATCGTCAAAGTTTTCAAAATTGCTCCCAGAGAGTAACGCTTACTGCATGTTAAAGTAATATTTGGCACATTTTACATTCCGTGTTTGCGTTATACTTGGCTTTCCTGTGACAGGACTAGAAGTAGTGTTATTACTAAACAGGTAGCAAACGCGCCGCCAGTCGGTTTGTACATGGCGCCACATGGCTGGATGATATTCAGTTTTACTCTCAGAGATATCGCAAAACGTAAATATTGAGTGAAAAACAACAGTTGAATGAGGGATAAACGTCCTGCTGCTCGAACTTCCAATACATCAGAAAAAAATAGTCAGTAGATAGTGTTTTAGATTAGAAAAAGAAAGCAACAAAGTAAAAGGTGGACACAAGAACGAAAATAAACCAGGACGAGCGGGATGGGACAGTACATAATTTACTTCTCAGTTTCAAGGCAAAATGTGCGACCTTGAAAGAGAGGAAGACCTAATCATATAACCGAAATGATGAGTTATAGCAAATTACTAGAAGGCAAAGAACGTCTAGACCCAGAAAAATGATATAACAGGTGGCATCTTCTAGACTGTTTCAAAAATTGCGAAAGAAATTTCACTGATTACTTGACAGATCAGGAGAAAATTAATGTGGTGATTATTGCTTTTGCTGGTGAAACGAAAATGTGGGGATTAAATCTAGAAACAGACCAAATGTAATCTGAGGATTTTAAGCAAAAATTTATTGAGAATTTATTATGGCCAAACTGTACAATAACAGAGGCAGGAATCCCATGAAAGGATTCTGCAAAGTGTGGTGCACAAAATTGAGTCATTTAAGATCTAGGCGAACAGAATCCGAAATAGTGTGGAAACTATGGAAGAGGCTCCCAGAGGAATCGAAAAGGTATGTTGTATGCAACCACAAAAGCTTCTCATCAATTTTGGAGAGAGTTGAAGACGAAGATCACTGGAGAAGGAACCGTGACTATCGTCAAACAATAATAACCAAATGCGCGAAAACCATGACTAGAACAAAGAAGCAGAGAATGAATATCATCAAGTAAACATGATACTAAGAGTCAGAGGTAGAGGGCGCGGTGACATTTCATATCGTGGTAGGGGTGGGGCACCTTGAAATTTTCAAAATAGAGACGATGCGGGAAACTTGGGCCTGCATGGATTACAGGCCAGATCCGCACTTTAAGCCAAAATGAGAGGAATCATGCAGAAGTAATACACTCCTGGAAATGGAAAAAAGAACACCTTGACACCGGTGTGTCAGACCCACCATACTTGCTCCGGACACTGCGAGAGGGCTGTACAAGCAATGATCACACGCAAGGCACAGCGGACACACCAGGAACCGCGGTGTTGGCCGTCGAATGCCGCTAGCTGCGCAGCATTTGTGCACCGCCGCCGTCAGTGTCAGCCAGTTTGCCGTGGCATACGGAGCTCCATCGCAGTCTTTAACACTGGTAGCATGCCGCGACAGCGTGGACGTGAACCGTATGTGCAGTTGACGGACTTTGAGCGAGGGCGTATAGTGGGCATGCGGGAGGCCGGGTGGACGTACCGCCGAATTGCTCAACACGTGGGGCGTGAGGTCTCCACAGTACATCGATGTTGTCGCCAGTGGTCGGCGGAAGGTGCACGTGCCCGTCGACCTGGAACCGGACCGCAGCGACGCACGGATGCACGCCAAGACCGTAGGATCCTACGCAGTGCCGTAGGGGACCGCACCGCCACTTCCCAGCAAATTAGGGACACTGTTGCTCCTGGGGTATCGGCGAGGATCATTCGCAACCGTCTCCATGAAGCTGGGCTACGGTCCCGCACACCGTTAGGCCGTCTTCCGCTCACGCCCCAACATCGTGCAGCCCGCCTCCAGTGGTGTCGCGACAGGCGTGAATGGAGGGACGAATGGAGACGTGTCGTCTTCAGCGATGAGAGTCGCTTCTGCCTTGGTGCCAATGATGGTCGTATGCGTGTTTGGCGCCGTGCAGGTGAGCGCCACAATCAGGACTGCATACGACCGAGGCACACAGGGCCAACACCCGGCATCATGGTGTGGGGAGCGATCTCCTACACTGGCCATACACCACTGGTGTTCGTCGAGGGGACACTGAATAGTGCACGGTACATCCAAACCGTCATCGAACCCATCGTTCTACCATTCCTAGACCGGCAAGGGAACTTGCTGTTCCAACAGGACAATGCACGTCCGCATGTATCCCGTGCCACCCAACGTGCTCTAGAAGGTGTAAGTCAACTACCCTGGCCAGCAAGATCTCCGGATCTGTCCCCCATTGAGCATGTTTGGGACTGGATGAAGCGTCGTCTCACGCGGTCTGCACGTCCTGCACGAACGCTGGTCCAACTGAGGCGCCAGGTGGAAATGGCATGGCAAGCCGTTCCACAGGACTACATCCAGCATCTCTACGATCGTCTCCATGGGAGAATAGCAGCCTGCATTACTGCGAAAGGTGGATATACACTGTACTAGTGCCGACATTGTGCATACTCTGTTGCCTGTGTCTATGTGCCTGTGGTTCTGTCAGTGTGATCATGTGATGTATCTGACCCCAGGAATGTGTCAATAAAGTTTCCCCTTCCTGGGACAATGAATTCACGGTGTTCTTATTTCAATTTCCAGGAGTGTATAAATAAATGCATGCAGTGAGCTAATGGCAGGAACGCGTCACTAATCTGTGCATGCGGGGCAACAGGTGTTGTTTATCAATCACGCTCGGGCGACAAGGCGACAGGCAGACACTTTCGAAATAAACCACTATGTGTAATGAACCTTGTGAAGCTTTCAGCTGGCCACTGCAAGATAGCTGCATTGAAAAGTGATGACATAACCGAAGACTTCAGTTTTGGTATTAAATGTCCGTGAAACAAATAACAGTTCTGACATATCAACCAGTAGAAGTAATAAGAGAGAGATGTTGTACAGGAAGGAGTTGTCAACGAGCAAAAAAGAGCGGGATGATGTAATTAATTTGAAAAAAGTTATACGGTCACCGATGTGATAAAGAGAGGAAACGTCGAAGTAGAAAGAATAGGATGCGTCACGCAGAGTGCGCGTGTAGCGAATCTAGTAGAAATTTGTGAAAGAAACAAAGGCGATATGCAAAGTGTGCAAGCAGCCGTTATTAGGGAAAGTAATGCAGAAGATAATAAAATGGCCTGTATAAACAGAAATAGGGCCGAGGATGAAATCCTCAACATTATGAATAAGCTTAATAGTGACGAAAATCCCGCACATACAATCGACAGCAGTAGTGAAGATGAGGTTCGGTCTGACTGTAACATTCAAATCACTGACGTGAATAATGATTACGCAAAGTATGTATCCCTGTTGGGAAACCCCAATGAAACATGGGGCACGAGTAATACCATTACCGATTGTGAGTAGTTGGTGCAGAGCAATTAAGTGTATATAACTATGAAGTGTTTATTCTGTATGTGTTAAGATCTTTGAATTGTTCGAGACGAATAGAACTTTATGATGTATAATTTGTTTAACTTAACAGTGTGCTTAAGTGATGAAATTTCATAAAATATATATGTGTATGAAAACAAAATTGTATGTGAATAACTGGTTCATACATAAGTAATTGTTTTGTAAGCTAAAAAAAAAGGCGTAGGGAACACCTTCCATCACAGAAGGGGTTTGGCGCGCAAGAAAAGGTGGAAATGACGGTCGATCTGGGCGGCAATAGAGAGAGCTCGTTATGCAGTCCGTGGAAAACAGTCGCTTTGTCAACACCACAGGTGCCTAGTGAGGCATTCTGACACCAAACTTTTAATGGAGTGGCCTCGGATGTGGTTCCGGCTGTAAAATAATGCTATTGTATTTGGAATTGCTCTAAAAATGATTAACTCGCCACCGATAAGAAATGAAATAGGGCATTAAACGGCCAGAGAAGAGACCAGATAGCCGCCACGTGCTTGTCATCACTATGGCGCCACTGCTTCAACTACTTTGGAAAACAGGTATGTATACCAGCATGAACCAGTGGGGTTGTGTGTGTTTTTGTAAAAATAATCAGTGTTGCAAAATTTGTGTTTGACTTTTGAAGTTGTCCTTTTCATAGTACTAAGCAGGGTCCTGTCCTAAAACTGCTAAATACCGAGTGTGCTGTTTGTGAAGAAGAAATTATTTGTCTTAATTTAAATTTGCCTAAGATTCAGTGCTAAAGAGCATAAATGTTGTCAGTTAAAACTACTTACTTCATAAGTAATAAAAGGGACACATAATATTAAACCTATGAAAAGCTTTAATATGCTGTGAGCTGCTTTTACTTTGAAATTGCCAAAGTTTTAGTACTAATGAACATAAGTGTGGTTAGTTAAAATCGCTTGCTTTAATAGTGATGCCTTAAGGCATTGAATTTTGATCTCATTTGAAATTTAACTCTATCTTGAAATCATTTTGAAGTGAAGTATATTGCCAATGCAAATGGTTTTAAAGCATTGCAAGATAATTAATATGAAGTGGGATTGGAAATCAGTATTATTGTAATGAGAAGTATTTCACTAAGGTGTGTATTGTTGAAGATAAAGGAAGGAATATGTTAAGGGCCGCCACTTTAATTTTTGCCAACCAAAGAAAGTTAATTTGAATCTGTGTTTTGCTGATGAATCTGAATCATTACCACTGTGGAATGAATATGAAATGTGTTATTTCAGTCTGTGATGTATATAATTGTGTTAGTCAAACTTGAACTCTTGTCAAGTGCCACTTAGTCTCGTGTTGCGATTGAGAACAATTTTTGGTCTGAATTAGTCAAAGGTTGAAGTGTTGATTGTAGTTAACAGGGTTAAAGTCGCTTCTACATCTATGTGATTGCTACCCTATGCCGTTGTTATCTACTGCTACCTACTGTGTGCTTCGTGTGGTTGTTGCAGGGGTTCATTGCGTTTTACTAAAAAAGAATTTGTGAAAGTTCCTTTTGCAAGGGGATATACAAATCCATTGAGAATAATGTTTGCACATAATTATGCCTAACTAGGCTGGCGACCGCCTTTTGTTTTGTTTCATTTACGTAAATGTTCACTACTTCCAGCTTTTTCTAAATTATAATCTTTCTGTTTTCTACTAATTAACAAAGTACAAAGTATACGTTCGATACACTGTACCCGTTAGGTACATGCACGGTCAAAGCTTTAAAAATTCCTCCCAGAGCGTAACGCTTTCTGCATGTTGAGGTCATATTTGGCACATTTAACATTCCTCGGTTGCGTTAAACTTGGCTTTCCTGTGAGATGACTAGAAGTAGAGTTATTAGGAAACAGGTAGCAAACGCGCCACCAGTAGTGCTGTAGGGTCAATTAAATTCTCTGAGAATTTACACTGTACTATTGGCTATTCGTCCTAGTGCGCGCACAACACCAGGTCTGTGAATTCGGTTGGTAGCTGTTATCCCTCATTTATTACTTTTCAAATGTGGGAGCAGTATTCTATAATTGGGAACAACGGCGTACTGTATGCAGATGCTTTGCACTGAACAGAATCTTTCCAATAAATCGAAGTGTTCTATTTGCCTTTTGGCCGATTGGTTTTGCATATTCGTCAGACCTCACATCGATTCTTAGAATTACTTTCTCCTGTCCTTGTTTAATACCACTACCAATCTACAACTTACAGCATCTTCAACAGAACTGCACCAATCGTCAAAACAGCCAGTAATGCATGGTGTCGCTACTCCATATCTTGCAATTTTCACCTGATAATTAACAGCCTCAACCATTACCCTCAAATTAGGTTCCTATGCAGACGCTCCCGTTTCCCTCCAAATGTCCCAAGCCCTCTAACTGTATACCTGGATGAAGAAACAAACAGTCTTGTTTGCAGGATTGTAATTATTGTTTACTTATCAATGATGATTTTCTACTGATTCAGAGACCTACCGACTGGCTAATATTAGATGGTGCTTAGGACACGGAATACCGCGGATACAAAACGTCCTAGCAAGTAATTGCCCTTGTAGAATACTCGGGTAAACAGCGCGCTGTCTCTGTTGTGATATGAAACGTAGGCAGTGAATACAAAACTGCAAAACAAAATCAGACATACATAGATCTGTCAAACCTCCGATACGAGTTGGAAGAAAATGTTTACCTGGTGTTGCAACAAACTTAAGACATGGAAGTGTACACTTCTTTTCATCATACACAACAGCGTCAATGTTAACATCCTCGTGAAGCATTGGACACGGCATTACGGTAACACTTTCACTGACAACCACCACCAGCCGAAAACATAACCTGTATTATCCATATCGCCTGAATTAGTTTAAAGCATGACGAAAAAGTTTCGCACAAAAGTCATAATATCATAAATCATGACGACGAATGGGAAAGAGTCGTTTAGGATTTTAGACCGCTGATAATTACAAAATATTTCGGGTATTTTAATGGATCCGTCAATATGTGAAAGTTCGTAGCGTTCAAATATTTTAATTCATGTCTCTTTCTTTTATTTAAATTCTAATTGTTTTACGAGATATGAAAGTTAACTGAAAAATATTTAAACACAAATTTTAATAACAATGAGATACCTTTATATTTAATTACTAACCTCATGAAATTAAATTAATAATTGATATAGAAATTTAAAAATATCATTTTGTGCAACGAAAAATATCCGTTTACATGATTCAGTTTGTAGAAAGAAAAAAGGTATTTAATTTCTGTTGGTTGTTTCGAGTTTTGGTATCAGATTTTAATTAATGGACAATTCTGTAATTTTCAGCGATTAAAAATGAAAGCCTGTAATTTTTATTTTAAAATATTGTCATTCAGTAAGTGTTAATTAACATTTACCTTTGATAATAAAATCAGGTTTCATTTTTAAAAAAATCGTTAACAGCGAGAATACATACTACGCGCTGCACACATAATACCGTCAGTCTGAAAAAAATTAATCAAGTCCATAACGTACTGTTGTGAGCAGATTGAGTGCTGTCACATCTGAACTCACGAATACACAGAAGGATGTCGATGAAATGGTGTTTGTTTACTGACAAGCTTTTTAGAGACCATACACAAACCATCATACTTCTTCCTTTCCGACTCTGTCGATGGTGTCTTAACTCCAACGAATCTTATTAAAAAATGTGCAAAAGACACGATCGTATACATTAAGCGAAAGTATCTCTATTACTTTGCATCCATGTAATACCTTCACATACGGTATTCACTACTCATATTCACCATAGCTCACGAACCTACAGACAGTCTTGCTCCAGCTGCAGCTCCCAGTTTTCAGCAACTATACAACACAGAATCAAGATAAGGTAATGCACTAACGCCATTACAAAGCATCTAACAAGTACTTCAAAAGAAATACTACATATTTATCGTTCACCGTAGCATTACCTATCAGTACCTCAATGAATGCCGGAGGTATACGTGTTTCCCACCTTCCAAAGTATGACTTTCCACATAGATTATTATCCTGTAATATAGAACAGCTCCAGAATTCAGCTCTTCTTTGAAACGTTCAAACATAATGGCGACATCGCTTCTTGTCCATCCGACAGTGTTACATGGTTTTTGCAATGCCCTACAATCCGTCCTCTTACAACGCATAAACACAGTTTAGAAGCAGCACTTGCAACTTATTGCAACCTGTATGATTCCTTCTCTTTAAAGTAACATTTATGATGGCTCAGTTACCTGCTATTCCACCAATTTAGTACCCACAAATAAACAACTGTCGTCTCTGCTAATACTGAAGTACTTTGACAGCTATGTCTTTCCAACTACTTTTCACATTATTTGTCTATACACTCCATTTGTGCTCTGCGGCATATTCTCTTCTCGTTTACATGTACCCTTCACACCATGAATCTATCTAAACAACTTTACGTTGTTATCCTTCTCCATTTGGTAGAGGATCCTTTAGATCTAACATTCTACGCTTTGCTCCAGAAATGCAGAAAGTTTTTTTCAAACATTTTCTTCTAAGCTTTAACGTATCCAAAACGAGGACACTGCTTAGGGAACTCTTTCTAGGTATTAAGGCATAGAGTCAAAAAATACAAATAAGTTATTAATACCAACATTCAGCTATAATGTAAATATGGAATGTCCACTTACCAGCCATTTGTTTCAACACTCCTGGAAATTGAAATAAGAACACCGTGAATTCATTGTCCCAGGAAGGGGAAACTTTATTGACACATTCCTGGGGTCAGATACATCACATGATCACACTGACAGAACCACTGGCACATAGACACAGGCAACAGAGCATGCACAATGTCGGCACTAGTACAGTGTATATCCACCTTTCGCAGCAATGCAGGCTGCTATTCTCCCATGGAGACGATCGTAGAGATGCTGGATGTAGTCCTGTGGAACGGCTTGCCATGCCATTTCCACCTGGCGCCTCAGATGGATCAGCGTTCGTGCTGGACGTGCAGACCGCGTGAGACGACGCTTCATCCAGTCCCAAACATACTCATTGGGGGACAGATCCGGAGATCTTGCTGGCCAGGGTAGTTGACTTACACCTTCTAGAGCACGTTGGGTGGCACGGGATACAAGCGGACGTGCATTGTCCTGTTGGAACAGAAAGTTCCCTTGCCGGTCTAGGAACGGTAGAACGATGGGTTCCATGACGGTTTGGATGTACCGTGCTCTATTCAGTGTCCCCTCGACGATCACCAGTGGTGTACGGCCAGTGTAGGAGATCGCTCCCCATACCATGATGCCGGGTGTTGGCCCTGTGTGGCTCGGTCGTATGCAGTCCTGATTGTGGCGCTCACCTGCACGGCGCCAAACACGCATCCGACCATCATTGGCACCAAGGCAGAAGCGACTCTCATCGCTGAAGACGACATGTCTCCATTCGTCCCTCCATTCACGCCTGTCGCGACACCACTGGAGGCGGGCTGCACGATGTTGGGGCGTGAGCGGAAGACGGCCTAACGGTGTGCGGGACCGTAGCCCAGCTTCATGGAGACGGTTGCGAATGGTCCTCGCCGATACCCCAGGAGCAACAGTGTCCCTAATTTGCTGGGAAGTGGCGGTGCGGTCCCCTACGGCACTGCGTAGGATCCTACGGTCTTGGCGTGCATCCGTGCGTCGCTGCGGTCCGGTCCCAGGTCGACGGGCACGTGCACCTTCCGCCGACCACTGGCGACAACATCGATGTACTGTGGAGACCTCACGCCCCACGTGTTGAGCATTTCGGCGGTACGTCCACCCAGCCTCCCGCATGCCCACTATACGCCCTCGCTCAAAGTCCGTCAACTGCACATACGGTTCACGTCCACGCTGTCGCGGCATGCTACCAGTGTTAAAGACGGCGATGGAGCTCCGTATGCCACGGAAAACTGGCTGACACTGACGGCGGCGGTGCACAAATGCTGCGCAGCTAGCGCCATTCGACGGCCAACACCGCGGTTCCTGGTGTGTCCGCTGTGCCGTGCGTGTGATCATTGCTTGTACAGCCCTCTCGCAGTGTCCGGAGCAAGTATGGTGGGTCTGACACACCGGTGTCAATGTGTTCATTTTTCCAATTCCAGGAGTGTATATTCTTAGCGACCTGAGTTAATGCTGGTGATTTAAATATTTTAAGTAGGATTTGGCTTGGTAGTTGGCAGTTGTCTTCAAGTGTCTGCGAGTTCACGATTTTCTGTTTTTTTCCGTGGCACTTGTCCGTGGGTAAAACAAATTGAGACCGTTTGTGCAGTCCTTCTTTGCCTGCGTTCAGCAGACTGTCTGCGCTGGTTTGGATGCCTGTCTTATACATAAATCATTTCATTGGACAGGTCGCATGATTGGCTTATAAGTAATCTCCTTTGTAGGCTCATTGCATTTTCTCTCCGTCCTAATAATAAGCATGAGAGGCTCATCAAGGACTGGGTCTTGTAGAAGTGGGTGGGGGCGGGTGGGGGGGGGGGGCGGGGGGGTATCTCAGTACACAGTGATGCAAACGACTAGCAGGAAAGCTCAGTTTGCAGCCTTGTAATAGCAGAAAGAAAGTAAACTAGTCTACAGCATGGGACTGTCTACGGGAAATGCAGACGGTGATGAAGACTATCAATACGTCACAGTTGACGGGAGTCACATCCTGGTAAACCCACACTTCGCGTCCCTCTTGTAGCAAGTTGGGCGAAGTGATTCACGTCTGCCCACCAGAGGTGCGTCTGAAAATTTTCTCCGCTGAACGAACAATCCTGAGCTGTACCCTTACAGGACATGTTCCTCAAATACATCAAGTAATCATCATCACGAGGCAGTTTGTAAGAGAGCTTATCCCAGGGAATAACCAATCTCTATTTCAAAGCAAGAGGATGGTAAGTATTCCGATACTAGGAGGATACAGCTGTCGGAGCGTCCTAAAAACAAGATAAACTACAAAAATTTAACAGTAAAGGTATGAATGTATATTCTGTAGCACTTTTAATGAAGGTCCCCTTCTAAATAAACACATAAAATATGAACAAATATTCTCAAAAAGAAGACTCACGATTCCGAATTCTTAAAAGGAAACCAAGAAAGACATATAAGAAATTTATGCCACTATTTGGAATAGTCTGTAAATTAAAATATCTTGGACACAATAGTAAAATTTAAATCAATAAATGAAAGGCTTTCCCCCTTAACCTTTATGTCAACAAACAATGTGCACACTTCTGTAAATGTATGTATCAGGAGAGGAAAAAAACTTGGCACAAGAAATAAAGACAAAATGTTTTGGCACATAGTCACAGGATATTATGATCCTCTAATTTGCAAGGAACTTAGTCAGTGACTTATATATAGCAGACAGATATCCTGTCAGAGAAAGCAAAGGAAGAGGAGGTAAAGGGTATCTTGAAAGGAGAATATAAGGAACCTGTACGTCTACATGTTGAAGAGTCGGTTTGCGAGTATCAGTATGTGACCTAAATGACCGTAACCAGTGATAACATTGATTTAAAAGGCTACATTTATTATACCTCCAAGAAGACCATGTATCTTAGTATGTGACACAGAATTACACCTGATACGTCTACTCGTTCCTGAGAAAACGGAATTTTAACAGTCGGACAGAAGGGCAGTCCGACAACAAAGTGATCCTCTACGAGTTCAGTTTATACCTCATTCAGGTAACGGAGCTAAAAATTGTCCCGAAAAATTGAAGCAATTCTAAAAAGCATGCTAGAAGAAACAGATTCTAACATCCTCCTCGAAAAGATACTCAAAGGCCCTTAGTCGAGTGACGAATCTGATGAATTTCTCCTAAAAAGGTAGACAGCCTAGAACATCACGAATGCAATCTGGCCAACAATAGCGCCAACTAGTTTCCCCTTTCAAGCTAGACAAGTTTCGTTCTTTGTAGTTTTTTCAAAAAAAAAAATGGTTCAAATGGCTCTGATCACTATGGGACTTAACATCTTTGGTCATCAGTCCCCTAGAACTTAGAACTACTTAAACCTAACTAAGCTAAGGACATCACACACATCCATGCCCGAGGCAGGATGCGAACCTGCGACCGTAGCAGCCGCGCGGTTCCGGACTGCGCGCCTAGAACCGCTAGACCACTGCGGCCGGCGTAGTTTTTTCGTTTGATGCTTATTTCGTGAGATATTTGGCCAGGTAAGTATCAATGGATCACCCTGTATGGACAACCGGACACGAAGCCGCCAACTTTCGAAGAAACTGAACATATTACAAAACAACTGAAAAATAACAGATGTGGGAAAGACAATGTAGTTGCAGAATCATGGAAGCACTCTAGTGACGATATTATAGCACTGACAACAAAAATAATTCAAGAAATCTGGAAAACAAGCTCACTGCCAGCTGACAATATTTGATTGTAACAGTGTCTTGCCAGTGACCTACAATATCATACCGAAAAGTCTTTTAGCAAACAGGACAATCATAAGGGGATTGTCAGAAAATTTAGAAATAAAATAAGAAGCTTGGCGGGAAGATAGCTTGCCGCTCCTACTTTTAAGCTGTACACTAGAGAAAGAGTTTAGAGAATTGAGGAAGGCCTTAAATACTAATGGTATACAACTAGGAAGAAAGGCAAAGAAGACCTCTGCGGACTATGTAGCATTTGCAGATAATGTGTCGTTCATTACAGACTCACTTGGAAGCGCACGAAACACCTTACAGAACTACAATGTCAACTAGCAAATGTAAGATTACAAATATCATTTAGGAAAACAAAGTAATGTAGCAAATGTCAGTAATTTATCTCAAAAACTTACAACGAATGACAACACTTTTGAGGTATCATGTTTTAAAAATGTAGGGGAAGAGATTTCAAAAAACAGGAAGGAAAATATAGCAATAGACATTGATTATAAAGTATAAAATGGAGAAGGTTTTCCAAATAAATCAGTAGTGTGAGTTCTGCGGAGCGGAGCGTAGAACTGACGCACTACATACAAGTGGTCGAATCAAGATTACGCTATGCATCGGAATCTGTTAAACTGTCTGCGAAGTGACAGTATAAACATTAGAGACAATGGAAAAAATAATCGTAAGAAATAATCTAGTACCCAGAACCATGAGTTAGTAAGAATACAGAATAAGCTGTAGTACTAGAACCTCTCCTGAAAATGGAGAAGTTAGCAGATGTAAAATGGAGACTACATTTCTGTGGCCACATAGGTAGAATGGATTCAGGCAGAATAACTAAAAAGGTCTTTGAATGACTAAAGAATTACACTGTCGAAGTCTCGTTGCTGAAAGAAGTAGGAAGAATATCGAAAATGTGGACTGCGACCTGTACGCAATAAGAAATACAACACCTTTTAAAGAAGAAAGATAAAAGGAAAGCCCACAGGACAGGAAAAAATGAAGAGTATGAGGTGTTCCAAGTCCACCAGTTCACCAACAGCTCGTACGGACTTCGATGCATCGTGTTAAAATCGTCGATCCAAGTGGTCGCTACACTAAGAGGCCTACAAATGTTTATCCCTCAATAATGTGCTAACTATCTCGGTTATACAGCCCTGTATACTCTTCCCAGTTTATCTGCATTCGGACTAACTATGGAGAGAATTCAGAACCACCACGACTGCTAAAAGCTGCAACCTCCAGGTATTTGGAGGAATAAACAGCCTATCACTTTGAAGTAAATGATTTTACACGTGATGGACAATGCATCTCGTCAATTTAAAACCTCAAACAAGCAAGTACACTAATAAATTAACTAAGTAAAGTCACAAGCCAAGATATACAGTAACTGAATGGCAATATGTTCTTACTATTCTCAACAGATATCGAGCCGCAATTCTCTGGTATCAGTAATCAGTATTATTTGAATTCAGATTCCAGTGGAGCAAGTCCTGTGTGCTACTTACATGCAATCCAAGAAGGTTTTCATGACAAGACAATACAAAACTGATTAATAACAATGTCATTAGATATTTCCAGTCATCAGCAGGCGCTGTCGGGGCTTCCTTGACCACCGCCGCATTATGAACTGGGATGCATAATTTCGGAAAAGAAGATTTTCATCGAGTTCCATGGGAAATTGACGGGTTCCCACATTGTCTCAACTGGCCTCCCAAACGGGCACACCTCAGTACTCCGTTATACGCTGAGTACACCATGGATCTGGAAACAGTTCTTCCCACGTCAACTAAATTGCGTTAGCACGCAGGCGATGTGTATATACTCAGTTCACTTCTTTTGCGGCATGTGAAGCTGTACTTTCCTTTGGAACGTTCCTTGTGAAAATCTGGCCCCGAGCGCCCGTCTTGGAAGTTTCAGCTAATAAGGCACGTCTCGTCGTACATCCCAAGGTCCCCGCTCCACAGACTCCCTACACAGTGATCCTAGATTCTGAATGTTACCTAGTGTCATCGCAGGCTCCAGTCTTGGGTATCGTCTTTGTTTCTAAGTTTTCACAGGTTCATAACATTCACCACGTAGTAAGTGGCTCTGGAAAAGCATTAAATGTTATAAAATCACACTTCCGATTTTGTTGGGCTCTCATCCCACCCATTAATTGACGTTGTACGAAGCATTAATTAGATCATGACTAGAGTACGGTAGTTTGTCGTTCCATACTGGGCCAGAAACGTCTTGAGAAAATTGGACAAATTTCAATTTAGATGTATTCGATAGTGCTCAGGCGTTTTGGGCTCTGCCCCTTCCAATGCCCTCTTAATTTGAGCCCATGAGTAGCTCTTACATACCTACTCGGTAGGATGTCCTTTTTAAATCACCCCTCGCATTCCAGACAGGGCACCATGGAATTCGGTTACCGGATGGCTCTCCAAAGCACCTCCTCTAACCTCTTTGCTCTCCTCCCCTCCCTCCAACCCCCTACATTAGCCATAGGACTCGGAGTGACCTGTAAATAAATATTCGCAACACAAATTAGTTCCTCATCTGTGTGTACAATTACTCAGTCGTCTCCTATGAAGTTTGAAACATTTAGAATACATGTCACTAACGGAAAATCCACTATCTATACTGCTTCGCATATCAGAAATGGTCGTACTTTTCCGCGTGTATGATGATGCCTTCAAATTCAGGTAGGGAGAAAATGTGGGAAATTCTCCGTCCATCAAAACATCTCTCAAAAATGTTTCAACTGCCGAAGGAAACTCTGACCATTTGCTGCGAAAGTCGTAGTAGGCGCTTTGAAATACTCGGTGACAATTATTGAAGTATACGAAATAAAATCTCCATAAATTCTGAATGATTTGCGTTAGGACGTTCAAAAACACGGTTGGCCGTGGGGCATGATGAGAATTAGTATGCGTATGCATGATTTGGTTCAGCGACGAAGCCCACTCTCATTCAGATGGATCTCTCCATAAGCAAAACTGACGCCTTTTGGGGACAGGATCCGCATTTCTCGATGGATAAGTCTCTTCACCTTCAACGGGTGACTTTGTTGTGTTCAACGTCCAGTCGAGGAATAATCGGTGCGATATTCCTTGATGACACTTTGACTGTCTAACGGTACATTAAAGTTTTGAAAGCTGATTTCATCCCCAATATATGAAGTGAACCTGATTTTCACAAGATGTTGTTCATGCAAGACGGAGCTCTACCCCATATAAGCAGGAGAGTGTTTGATGTCCTAGGGAAGCACTTTCGGACTACATTCTGGCTCTGGGGTACCCAAACGCCACAGGCGTGGGCCTCGATAAGCCGCCATATACTCCGGATCTGAACACTTGTGACTCATTTTTATGGGGCTGTATTATAGACATGGTGTACAGCAGTAATCCCAAAACTATTTCTGAGCTGAAAACAGTCATTCAGGATGTCATCGACAGCATAAATGTTCTGCGCGTCAAGCAGAATTGCGTTATTCGTTTGCGTCACATCATTGCCAAAGATGGCAGGTATAGCGAACATATCATAACCTAAATCCGAAATGATAATACTATGGTGTCTAGGAAGCCCGCATATTCGGATCGCTAGGTAAACAATCAAACCAGTCGTAATAATGAGTTTTATGACAATAAAAAGTTTACAATACTTACTTAACTTTGGCAATTACGCAGATGTGTTACAAGCAAAGGCCGACATACGAAATATTCAAACTTTTTCATTATAAACAATCCCAAGTCTGTGTTACATAGAGAGTACAAGCCAAGTGATCTAGCGTTGACGCTGTTGTCCAAGTGTCTAACCTGAAGCTGCTAATGAACAGGGCCGTCATCAGTCGGTCGCCGCACATATGTCCTCTTCACATGGGGGACGCTGCTGTCGCGTTGTCGTCCTGGAGGGAGGTCCTGTCAGCGTGCGATTGGCCAACTTCTCCTGACATCCTTCTCTTCTTTGACGTTCCCGACTGGCGTGTCGGCGCTTGACTTTACCGGATGAAAATACTTGTTTGCAAAGTTGATCAAAGATTCTGCTATGTTGTGCATACACAAACTCTGAGTCTGTAATATAATTATCTCGAGTAGTGGCGAGCGAACAGTTGTTGAGTGGAGTCGGGAAGTGATCGGACGCAGCCTGCTGTGGAGAGAAGCCGCGTGACATGAGAGGTCGCAGGCAGCCGTGATCATGCTAGTATCCCCGGAGGAGAATTTGGTATTATTTGAGGATTTTTGGCCATTTGTCTTCTTGTTGCACGTAGTTGTTGCTTGCTTGTGGCACTGGAGGAATTTTGGTAGATTTGTGTATGCATCAAAAGCAAAACGAGGATAATGGAATGTAGTCGAATTAAGTCGGGTGATGCTGCGGAAATTAAATTAGGAAATGAGACGCTTAAAGTAGTAAATGAGTGTTGCTGTTCGGGGAGTAAAGTAACTGATGATGGTCGTAGGAGAGAGGGTATAAAATGTAGACTAGCAATGACAAGGAAAGTGTTTCTCAAGAAGAGAAATTTGTTGAAATCGAGTATAGATTTAAGTGTCAGGAAGTCGATTCTGAAAGTATTTGTATGTAGTGCAGCCATGTATGGAAGTGAAAGGTGGACGATAAATAGGTTAGACAAGAAGAGAATAGAAGCTTTCGAAAAGTGGTGCTACAGAAGAATGCTGAAGATTAGATGGGTAGGTCACATAATTAATGAGGAGATATGGAATAGAATTGGAGAGAAGAGAAATTTGTGGCACAGCTTGACTGGAAGAACGGATCGATTGGTAGGGCATATTCTGAGGCATCAAGGGACCACCAATGTAGTATTGGAGGGCAGCGTGGAGGGTAAAAATCGTAGAGGGAGAGCAACAGATGAATAAACTAAGCAGATTCAGAAGGATGTAGACTGCAGTAGGTACTGGGAGATGAAGAAGCTTGCACAGGATAGAGTAGCATGGAGAGGTGCATCAAACCAGTTTCTGTACTGAAGGCCACAACAAAAACTACACCACATTTAGAGTAATTTTGTGATCCTTGTTGTGGCCATAGACGCGTTTATTAGATAAACACATTCTGGGATTATTAAGGTCTTTGTATAGTTTGTCAGTTTTTAAATAATCAATCTTGTGAATGTGGTAAATTTAAGTCCTTATTCGTTTCTTTCATTTTTTACACCGTTTAAAGCTTGTTGACCAAACCCCTCTTGATCATTCAATTTCTATATAAAAATATGGTAGTGATTAGTGCAGGTATTTTGACTATGCATTGCACTTTGCACGGGTTGCAGTGTTGCTTTTGACATGTTTTTAGCATATTGCTGATCACGTAGTTGCAGTGGCAAGACGAGGTGAGTAGTCTATTGCGTACAGGAGCATTGCAGTACAGTTGTTAGCAGCTGTCACAGATTATTTTAAAACTCGCAGTCAGTTACTTGACAATTGATTTCCTTATAATTTGTTGGGGAAGTATTTAATTTCTCCTTCTTTTAGCTCTCATTGGGAATTCGACGTCACATATTTCCCTACGTCTATTATATAATTACTATCTTGTTTCAAGAGCAGCATTCGGACACGTCGCTTGGAAATGTAAACACTCTTCTACATATCTCCCACTACTTCATACCGGCTCCATCGAAGCCAACTCTCCCCATGAATTGTGGAAAAAAAGAATAATTTTAACGAGCGTACAAAACATTCACTGTTATTGTCAGAAAAATATTAACCCATCACGGCCTGGAGAAATAATGGCTGAAGAATTCCTCATTACCTATCCGTCGCCTACATCCCGAGGCAGTCCGAAACATTCGAACGTCTTGTAGGCCATGTAACGGGCCTCTTGGCTTCTGAGAGAAAGTGGCGCTGGTGTTGGTGGGCCTAGTGGTGTTTTAGTGGACATTTCGATGATAAACCGCCGGCTCCGCAATATGGCGAAGACAGCACCGGAAATTCCCGCACGCACGGCCTGTGTAAACGGCCGTTAAGGAGTGTGTGAGCCTTAAATTTCCGTCGCCGCGCCGCTTTCTCCAGCTTCTCTGATGATAAATGTTTCCACTAAAAACACTCCCAAGTTTAAAAGCATTTTGCTGCATCTGTGGGAGAGAGGATGACGCAAAGCAAACTAAGGAAGAAAAACTTTAGAAATTAATACTTCCGCATGGTGTATTATAGGTTATACAAATAGTCACAAAACAACAATGAATTTCTTGCCACGATGATCTACGACAGCTTTTCGCAGTTGTTTTAGGCTGTCATTCCAGCCTTCTCTCCGAAGACCGGCTTGACGGAGATTTCTAAGCTAGTTCACCTAGGCAAGCTTCTACGTCTCTTCGTAACTCCTGCACCCTACATATCCGTGAATTGATTCATGATATTAAACAATGCGCTCCCTCCACTGTTTATATACGTCTCCCTAACGTTCCTCCACTACCCAACCGCTGTACCTTGATTCCTCAGAATATATATTCCAACTAATCAATTTTTTTAGTCTATTGCGCCAAAATTTCCTACTTGATTTGATGCAGTACTAAGTTATCCGATCAAAACTTTGTTACCTAGAGAATTATTCGAAGCCACAATTTCAGTTTTCTCGACCACTTTTCACATCCTTACGCCTAAATTTGATATCTTAGAAACGCTATTTATAGTGTTGCCTATCTGCATTTCGGTTTCGTGGATTATTTTTATGCGCAAACTCTAGCAGTATAAGTGGAACGATAATGGGTGGAGCGATTCATTGAGCTTGTGGTTACACCTTCAACAAAGCATTTAGAACAAAAACTCCCAAATTTAACATTGACGTTAATTTCTGTGTTACATTCAGTCCCGTTTACGAAAAACGTGACTAGCAAGTTAAAAAATTTTGAGCTCTGATTTTTACTAACACATAATAAATTTAAATTGATTAAAAAGACTGACAGTAAATCATTAGTACACAAGGGCGCCTGGTGAAACCATAAATAAATACATGTGCCTCAATGTAATATCACGCAGATATCTTAACAACGAATACTTTAGTGAGACAATTAGTTTTACAAACTCGATGAAGAGTATAGCCACCAGCTATGCTCCATATGTGAGAATCTCAGCTCAAGATTGTAATCACTAGTCACAGTGGCAGATATGAGAAAATAGTAACTTCTCACTAAAATGGCTTCCCAAAATGTCCACTCAATTGCACCAGCAAACTTGGTGCTAACAGAAAACAAAATTACCAAACAGAAAACTAGCCAGTAATATATTATGACAGATTTTTAAGACAAATAATTGCTTATAATTATATATTATTATGACCATAATTCAAAACACAGAAGCTAAAAACAAGGTTAACCAAGTTTAAAAGGCCGCAGCTCGTGGTCGTGCGGTAGCGTTCTCGCTTCCCACGCCCGGGTTCCCGGGTTCGATTCCCGGCGGGGTCAGGGATTTTCTCTGCCTCGTGATGCCTGGGTGTTGTGTGATGTCCTTAGGTTAGTTAGGTTTAATTAGTTCTAAGTTCTAGGGGACTGATGACCATAGCTGTTAAGTCCCATAGTGCTCAGAGCCAGTTGAACAATTTGAACCAAGTTTAAAACTTTTCCAACCAACAAATGAAAGTCCAACTTCGGAAAATATCATGACCATATGAGCTTTTAGATACGCAGTATCATCTGTAATACACACGTTAGTACCAAACTTAAACTAACGAAACATGTTAAAGATATAGATTCTCTGGTTAACTGTGAAATGTGTCACGCTACATTACTTTCCTCATAGGGTAGATATTTAGCTTTAAAGTCAAATACATAGTTGAGACTAACGTTCAACAGACCATTATTAATATTCGCAAATAACAAATTGAGTTGTTCTTCTAGTTACAATAACAGCAAAAACACCGTGCAGCTACACACATAAAAGAATAGATAATATGTGTTAACTTGACTGCCAAAACTAGTTACCAAATAATGCCTCCCCCAAGAAACAGTGGCATAACTTCAGACTGCCCAAACACTCTCCAGCGAACTCGCTATATTTCGCTACTGTTCATCCCAGAAAGTTACAGATATCTAGAGTGTAGAATGAGCACGGCTAGTTCCACGTAACCTACACTCACGCTCTTATTTCTTATGACCCTCCGAACTAGTGGTCGCCAAGCAAATGCAGGCTCATTCCAGTCTCATTCCAGTATCATCCACCCAACTAGCCTGCCTTTTCAACGACACGGCATCAACAACCAGTACATCCCGGTCACGAGACCTAAACTGACCTCTCTTATCTCGTTTCCGCTTTCTGAGAAACAGCATGCCTCCCGAGTGATATCACACCAGTCCAGGAGCCGGAAGTACTTCCAACCACTGTACACAGTGCCAGCCGTGGCACAAAATCAAAAAATGCATCAACTGATTTTAGTGTGTCATTTACTGATCTAGTTTCCCCCGCAACGCTTCATTTAATTCTAAAGTTATCAGCTAATATTATCTTACTTTTCTTGGTGCTCACCGTCTTAGAATACATTATCCATTTCGTTCAATTGCTCTTCCAATTGTTTTGCGGCTTTTGAAAGAATTACAGCGTCCTCGGAAAATTTTTAACTTTGTGTTTCCTCACCATGAACTTCAACATTATTTTCAAACCTGTCATGCATTTCCCTTACTGCTCCAAATGAAAAACTTAAAAAAACCAGTATTACGCAATTCACTGATTCTATACGGGCTGCGAGTCACGGGAAGCAACAAAGAACCGTCGACTTTACTAACCTTACGAAGGGAATGCCATCAACAATGATTTTAGTGTCGAGGGCTCTAATCAAGCCATACTCAAACAGGCATCAAAGTATCACATTTCGAAATAACTCATTGCGACATAGGAACTCAATTTAAATCCTGCAAAAGGCGATTGCAGCTGAAAGAACATCTATTTTGTTGTAAACTGGATATGTACAATCACTTGCTCCTCTTGTAGTTGCAGTGTTTACAGAACGGCCATGCTAGACCATGGTCAGTCAAAATAGAAGGAGGATTTAGGGCCAATAAGAACGTGTATTTGACACACAAGCAGTTAATTCAGAGACGGTCTCTACATAGGGGAAGGCATAACGGAAGACAAAAGTCTCTTGGGTAATAGAATTTAGGGTCAAAGCCAGTCTCCCAGGCCCACTGCCAGTAAACCTCACATGATTTGATTGCGGTCGCTGATTCGTCGTCTGTATAACGTCACACCATTAGTGCTGTCTCCTGCTTCCCTGCTGCAGTCTTGGTCGAAGGATCAGAAAATATTTAGACAGCTAGATTTTTTTTACTTACTGTGGTGCACTCATCAGTCAGAACATTGTGATCACCTTCCTAACAGCCGGTACGTCCTCCTTTGGCACGAATAACAGCTGCGACGCAGCGCGGCATGGAAGAAATGAGGCCTTGTTAGATCGCTGGATGGAGCTAGTGCCACATCTGGGTACGCAAGTCATCTACACTCCTGGAAATGGAAAAAAGAACACATTGACACCGGTGTGTCAGACCCACCATACTTGCTCCGGACACTGCGAGAGGGCTGTACAAGCAATGATCACACGCACGGCACAGCGGACACACCAGGAACCGCGGTGTTGGCCGTCGAATGGCGCTAGCTGCGCAGCATTTGTGCACTGCCGCCGTCAGTGTCAGCCAGTTTGCCGTGGCATACGGAGCTCCATCGCAGTCTTTAACACTGGTAGCATGCCGCGACAGCGTGGACGTGAACCGTATGTGCAGTTGACGGACTTTGGGCGAGGGCGTATAGTGGGCATGCGGGAGGCCTTGTGGACCTACCGCCGAATTGCTCAACACGTGGGGCGTGAGGTCTCCACAGTACATCGATGTTGTCGCCAGTGGTCGGCGGAAGGTGCACGTGCCCGTCGACCTGGGACCGGCCCGCAGCGACGCACGGATGCACGCCAAGACCGTTGGATCCTACACAGTGCCGTAGGGGACCGCACCGCCACTTCCCAGCAAATTAGGGACACTGTTGCTCCTGGGGTATCGGCGAGGACCATTCTCAACCATCTCCATGAAGCTGGGCTACCGTCCCGCACACCGTTAGGCCGTCTTCCGCTCACGCCCCAACATCGTGCAGCCCGCCTCCAGTGGTGTCGCGACAGGCGTGAATGGAGGGACGAATGGAGACGTGTCGATTTCAGCGATGAGAGTCGCTTCTGCCTTGGTGCCAATGATGGTCGTATGCGTGTTTGGCGCCGTGCAGGTGAGCGCCACAATCAGGACTGCATACGACCGAGGCACACAGGGCCAACACCCGGCATCATGGTATGGGGAGCGATCTCCTACACTGGCCGTACACCACAGGTGATCGTCGATGGGACACTGAATAGTGCACGGTACATCCAAACCGTCATCGAACCCATCGTTCTACCATTCCTAGACCTTCAAGGGAACTTGCTGTTCCAACAGGACAATGCACGTCCGCATGTATCCCGTGCCACCCAACGTGCTCTAGAAGGTGTAAGTCAACTACCCTGGCCAGCAAGATCTCCGGATCTGTCCCCCATTGAGCATGTTTGGGACTGGATGAAGCGTCGTCTCACGCGGTCTGCACGTCCAGCACGAACGCTGGTCCAACTGAGGCGCCAGGTGGAAATGGCATGGCAAGCTGTTCCACAGGACTACATCCAGCATCTCTACGATCGCCTCCATGGGAGAATAGCAGCCTGCATTGCTGCGAAAGGTGTATATACACTGTACTGGTGCCGACATTGTGCATGCTCTGTTGCCTGTGTCTATGTGCCTGTGGTTCTGTCAGTGTGATCATGTGATGTATCTGACCCCAGGAATGTGTCAATAAAGTTTCCCCTTCCTGGGACAATGAATTCACGGTGTTCTTATTTCAATTTCCAGGAGTGTATATTCAGTTTGCAAGGTGAAAATAAGATGCACAGCTATATCCTCGATTAAAGTCATTAAGTCGCTTACTTTAGTTGTTGTTCTTTTACTCATACTCCGATACAGAGTTTTTGTACTGCGTGTGGAGATACGCATTACAGTTACATGCATTTTACGAACATGAGTCTCACGACAGTCACGGAGACCAGACAAACCACAGATGACGCACGGTGCTATAATTATCTGTTGCTCTCGTCTTTGTGTAAGACTCCTGCCTGCACCCAACAGAAGAAGGAGGCTCCTTTGTAGAGCAAAAAACATACGCATACAGCGGGGAATTAAATACACCACTTAAAAAGCATCTAGCGCACACCTGTCGACGACACGCAACGCAGCTAGTGCAGCTGCTGTGGACAGCGTAGCCTCTTCCGCAAAGTTTCTGTTGTTTTCCCAACCAGCTTCATAAATTCTGCCCCGGTTGGTCACTCGTCTGTCACTCCCACTTCTACAGTATAGTAAGCAGGGTAACTCGGGACTGTGCCTAATTTACTATTCTAAACGTCCTTTCATATTCAAGGCTGCTGCCAAAATGATAGTGCGTACAACGGCAAACTAATGACGTGTCAATTGTGTCAAAACAAAGAGATACACATGTTGTTATATCAATAGGAAGTCTTAGCAAGGAATCAGTCATCATTTTTCAGCACCTGTATTTCTGACAAACGATCATGTTACATCCAGTTGTTCCTACGGCCTATGGAAGCACCAGGGTCTAAAAATTTAGCACCAGTGCCGCACCTACATTTTCAGGTATCTGGTAGTCACTGCTTATATTCTATGTTTTCCGCAGAGACAGTAATAGCAAATTGCTACATTGACAAGACATTTATGGGAATGATAAAATTACAGGTAAAACCAAGTGGATTATTAGTAAATGGCACCAAATGTGAAATATCCAAAACAAAATTACAAATTCCTGCTATGATTACAACATAATGCGATACAAGTATAGGAACTAAGCAAATGTTTCACTGGCCAGAGAAACCCTTTAGCGTGTTACCCGTATGAAACCTAACCTTCCTAATTAACACTTTAGATCCCACTTTGCAACGGACTGGACAATGGGTGAATTAGTCATTGCAGAAAAAGGAAAAATTTCGGTCGATCAAATGTTACAGCTTGTGTGCAAATATCGGGAAAGGAGTGAACAAAATATTGTGAGAATCAGTGTAGCAACCACTAATGTTATCGTGATACTAGCTTTTATTTGTCCAGCCTGCTTTCGCCGCAGGAAGGGAGTAAATAATGCAAAGGTAAGAATCGTTCATGAAATTCCATTGTAATGGATTCTTACTAGTAAGTAAGAGATTTTAGAGTAAAACTTGGTGAGAAGCAACCTATAAAAACAGTGTTAAGCTATGATTTTTTGTGATTAAAGGTAAAAAAAGTTTAAAGTAAATGTGAATATATAAAATAGCTAATCGAACAGATAGAAACGGGTAAAATTCAGGGAAACTTTTTTTAAGATGGAGAGGAACGTTACAAGACAAAATTAGGCTACGTGGCAGTATTTTTTTTTTTAATTCGAACAGTCGGCATTACTTACTCACGCAGAAGTTTCGCCAGCCACCAACCAGGAAGCGTAAACATTTCAATACCGTTTCTGGGTCGGGAACACGAGCTCAGTACCTGTTTCCAACAGAGCAGACCGAACTGCCCTCGTTGCTATTGTAACATTACATAAGGGAATCAGGCAATATGCAACAACATCAAGCAGGAGCCTGAGTAAGCACTGTAACGAATTCGTTATGCATATTACAGTCAGTAAGATGGATGACGTTCATGTCGTCTGCATTCGATTCTCTGGTTATGGTATGGTAACATTTTCTATGGGGGATTCTTCTAGTACTGGTCTCTCTTTTGCTGTCGTATGAGATCCGAAGTCCTAGCTGATAGAGTCCAAAGGGCAGTAATGACATCAGCACAGAAGGCAGCGCTGATGGCTCGTTTGAGTGTCCACCAACATGGCCCCAGTCCAGGGCAGAAGCCGTCCTACACTCGAGCGTTGCATCAGTATAAATGCCGACGTTCGGCATTCAGTACAACCACATGGCATTCGACATCATGGTCTACCGGCGGAGACAATGCAGGCAGTAATCTCGGAAGGACTGAGTGCTCCCCATAACGCTGTGTGAATCAAAAGACACCTATCGTGATCATCGCTATCTTCAAGCCGAGGAGGCGGCCCACCTTGCCAGCGGACGGAAAAATTACAACATCAGGGTGTCATCGACTTCCATTCAGAGCTGATGCAAGATCCTCGGCACTATGAGTCTACTGTTGGATTAAGCAGAGTCTTCTCAAGACCACGTAGCCGCCTCTCGTTGCAGAAGAAGAATCAATGGCTTGTAGTCTGAATGATAAACTGAATAATTTTCAGTATTGTTTTATTGCATGTAATGACGCCGCAAATGTCCACGGTCTGCAACTGCAGCCTGATAAATTAGATGAACTAATAGGATTTTCCAGACAGGCCGAGGGCAGGCCTTACAGATTTTGGCTATGTATAAAATTACAGACTGTCGTATCAGGATGCAGATGGACTGCAAGTGTGTGTCCTATATCTTTAAAATGAATATATTTCCAAACGTTTATGAAGTTATTCGAAAGATGGCCTAGAATTTAAAAGATAACTTCATTACAGTGATACTCAGACGAGCAAGCTTGGTCTCCTCGATGTTCATAGACGCCTGGGTAAGGTTCTTTATAAGGGTGAGTGGCCAGACACCCAAACGTTATCAGGTGTGTTCAGTGTCAGGACCGTTTTGATGGTTACGGATTCGGTATTTGTTCATTTTTCCAGTGTAACAGCTTACAGAATATTTGACCAACGTGTGCTTTGTAAAGCTGTCAGTGACTGCACTCAGATATTGTAAATCGGTTATTTCATATAGATTTGGATGAACTTGTTGACCATTATTAATTTATTTACTGTAGTTGATTTTGATACATAGTATAGGGCCTTCGGCTAGTATTAGTCATTGCCAGTGTAATAATAGTCTATGTAAGGCCACCAATCAAAGTAACTTGTGTTTAATGCGAATAAGCTTTGATACAGTGGTTGGGCTTCTTTAACATCCTGAGGGATCATTCCTTATTTCACTTATGTAAATGCCTTCATATTCCTATTTTTATATATATATATATATATATATATATATATATATATATATATATATATATATATATATATCCACTGGCCTGTGTCCCGGAGTGCAGTGCATATTTCTAGCAAACGTTTGCTTGATTTACGACATAACTGGAAACGACCATATAAGAAGAGAGTTGGTTAATCCGAACAGGTTGCTCGTTCTCACTGATTCGCTGTTCAGTCCTGACGATCGAGTGTCCACTACAACCATAGCCGACGATCACGTTTTCTTAACATGTAAACATGTATAGATCATCTCTGTTAGATCCCCGTGTTCACCCCTGTAATCTGCACCAACGTTAGCTAGCCACACACGAAGGGATTTTAACAACGGTGCCAGGAATATTTCTAACGGGTTCCGGAAAACCCACAGGCCCACCAGCATGGCCTTTTACGGACGTTCTCTGAACAAGTCATTCAGCTAGCTCAGCTGGAGCAGAAACAAAGTTTCTGCAAGGAAGCACATTCAAAAAGTCCATGAGTTTTCCTGTGGTTTTCTTACGACAGAAACTAGTTGCTTCAAGAATGGTGAAGGATTGGACCACCGGCCAAGTGGAGAAACTTACAGGATTGGGCCACAGAAGCCCTTGTTTGTTGAAACTGACCCACGAACATTGAACGAGTAAGAATGTAAAAACAAAGACATAAAAGGAGAATTCTGAAACATTTATAGATGTTCTTCGAAGAATGGGAGAAAGTGTAATGAAAACTGTGCTACAAAATTTGTAAATACAGTTCATAAAAGAGTTCAGGAAAGTAATACGCTCTGGAAGAAGCAGAGAAAGGCCGTGGGAATGAACTGTGTAGTTCAAATCATTTACAGGTACACGTTGGCCACCGTCCGATACGTGAAATCTATTGTAATGCAGGCGGTGCATGTGATTTGATTGCTTGGCTTGTGATCTTCGCCTCCAGTGTAGGTAACAACTACAATCGTTCGCCATCTATTGGCTGTGTTATGCGTTACAGTGTGGCCCCACAGAAGGAAGTGAGTACTGGTGTCCCTATGCTTTCTAGTGAGGTACACAGATGGCACTTGTCATTTGGTGGCGTTGTATTCAACCAAATACATACAGTGAGACATCTTAAAGCTATGGAACATGCAAGGGCGGTGTTTTCGATTAAAAAAGGATGGACTTTCACTCTGGTTGCTGCAGATGGCAGTGCCTCTCCATGTGCCATTTGTAGGTTATGGACACACTGCTGGGAGACAGGTCAGCACACAAGGTGAGTAGGACAAGGTCGCCAACGTTTTACTACCCCACGTGGAGACCAATACCGGACATGTATATGTTGCGGAGTCGTAGGGATGCTCTCAAAGTACTACAAGACAACCTGAGGAGGGGCGCAAGAGCCGCTGTGTCCGATCAGGAGGAGGAGGAGGAGGAGATTAGTGTTTAACGTCCCGTCGACAACGAGGTCATTAGAGACGGAGGACAAGCTCGGGTGAGGGAAGGATATCGGCAGTGCCCTTTCAAAGGAACCATCCCGGAATTTGCCTGAAGCGATTTAGGGAAATCACGGAAAACCTAAATCAGGATGGCCGGAGACGGGATTGAACCGTCGTCCTCCCGAATGCGAGTCCAGTGTGCTAACCACTGCGCTACCTCGCTCGGTGTGTCCGATCAGACTGTAACGGAGTGGATATGAGAAAAGACCGTACGAGCCACACGTTCTGTTAAGCTACCCCACATGACACCACCACATCTCGCAGCTCGCCTTCGGTTCTACAATTCCAGTGGCAACTGGCAACTACATCACTGGCGAAACGTGTTACTCACAGACGAGTCTAGACATCCTCTGAGGCAAGGAGTTGGTCCTGTTTGTGTGTGATGACAGTGGTGAGCGGCGCCTGCTACATTTTGTCCAGGTAATCGACAGATTTCCATGATTCTATTATGATGCTGGGAGGCTTCCGTCTTGGCAGCCATACGGACCTTGCCGTTGCCTATCGTTGCCTTACCTCCAGATAGTACATCTAACACTTCCTGTTTGACAATGTGGTGGATGCTGGATACGGCGGAGGCTCTGAATTCCTTCTAAAGCCATGGCCCATGTGGTGCGCATCAGAAGGGATGTCCAGCCATTGTAGTAGTGGAATGGCCAGGGCTCAATCCCGACCTACACCCCATCGTGCATGTGTGGAGCGTTCTTGAGAGATGTGATCGTGGTCGTTCCACTACAGATCTCAAACAACTCTCGTGGGCTCTCATTGAGAATGGGAACGGATACCACAGAGTGACAACTGTGGGCCTCTTATTCGAGCCATGCGACGTTACTATCAGGCAATGATAAAAGCTCACAGAGGACGTACACCTTATTGATGCTCTCAAAGTCCAATGAAAAGCGCCCAGGATGATGGGATGAATGATACGTGCCACTTTGTTTTCGATATTTGTCAGAAATTTCAGTTCTTTTTAAGTAAATGGTCAATGATTAAATGGCGTTTTGCTGTGCATTTAATTTACGAAAGGTAAAGTTATAATTTGGTAACATACACAGTACCTAGTTATCACTCACTGGAGTACGACAGAGGCACAAATACAAGTTCCCCTAATTCTTTTCAGCAGTGTATAAACCAACTGTGTTGTGAGTGCGGATAACAAATTTGTTGTACACACATTAAAAGAAGTTGTGCATCACCACATTTCTCAGAACTCCTGAAGAGCGACGTTCACTGTGGATATTGTATAACAGAAACAGTCCCTTTGACTGCTCAGACATGCCACTAAACCCGGAAAAAATTGTAAACAACCATCCACGAGTAGCGCCTAATAGACGGAGGGTGTCCGACAGCCAATATGTTCCAGTCATTCCACCGGTTCGTGTTGTCTATAGTTCAACCATGCCTAGACAGTCAATACCGCGGTGGGATTGCGTCTGCATTGTTACTTTGGGCCAGGATAGTCTCTCAAGAAGAGAAGTGTCCAGGCGTCTCGGAGCGAACCAATGGCTCTGAGCACTATGAAACTTAACTGCTGTGGTCATCAGTCCCCTAGAACTTAGAACTACTTAAACCTAACTAACCTAAGGACATCACACACATCCATGCCCGAGGCAGGATTCGAACCTGCGACCGTAGCGGTCACGCGGCTCGAGACTGTAGCGCCTAGAAAACCGCACGGTCACTCCGGCCGGCCGGAGCGAACCAAAACGATGTTGTTCTGACATAGAGGGGATAAGAGAAACAGGAACTGTTTATGACATGCCTCGCTCAGGCCGCCCAAGGGCTACTAGTGCAGTAGGTGACCGCTAATTACAGATTATGGTTCGGAGGAACCTTTACAGCAACGCCAACTCGTTGAATAATGCGTTTGGTGCAGCCACAGGACGTCGTGTTACGACTCAGACTGTGAGCAATTGGCTGTACAATGCCAAACTTCACTCCCGACGTCAATGGCGAGGTCCACCTTTGCAAATACGACACCATGCAGTGCGGTACAGATGGGTCCAACAACATCACGAATGGACCGCTCAGGATTGGCATCACGTTTGCTTCACCGATGAGTGCCGCATGTGCTTTCAACCAGCCAATCGTCAGAGACTAGTTTGGAGGCAACCCGGTCAGGGTGAACGCCTTAGACACACTGTCCAGCGAGTGCAGCAAGGTGGAGCTTTCCTGCTGTTTTGGGGTAGCATTATGTGGGGCCGAAGTACGTCGCAGATGGTCATGGAAAGCGCCGTAACGGCTGTCGATACGTGAATGCCATCCTCCGACCGATAGTGCAACCACATCGGCAGCATATTGGAGAGCCATTACTCTTCATGGACGACAATTCGCGCCCCCATCGAGCACATCTTGTGAATGACTTCCTTGGGGATAACGACGTCACTCGACTAGAGTGGCCAGCATGGTCTCCAGACGTGAACCCTATCAGACGTGCCTGGTATAAATTGAAAAGTGCTGTTTATGGACGACGTGACCCACCAACTTCTCTGAGGTATCTCCGCCCAATCGTCGTTGAGGATTGGGATAAACTTGACCAACAGCGCTTTCATGAACTTGTGGATAGTATGCCACGACGAATACAATCATTCATCAGTGCAAGAGGATGTGCTGCTGTGTGTTAGCAGTACCGGTGTGTACAGCAATCTGGACCACCACCTCTGAAGGTCTCGCTGTATGGTGGTACAACATGCAATGAGTTGTTTTCGGGAGCAATAGAGAAGGCGGAAATAATGGTTCTGTTGATCTCTACTCCAATTTTCTGTAAGGGTTCCGGCACTCTCGAAACCGAGGTGAAGCAAAAGTTTTGTTGATGTGTGTATTATGTTCGTCATCCCGTTACTCACAACTGCGTTACTGCACTTTCCAGAGGATCCAGAACGCCCTCTTGCAGAGAGTTTTCATTAAGCACCTACGTTTCTCTGATTCCGAATAAGACCGGCATGGCTGGAAATTTGCTTTTCGGCATTCCATTGTGCGAATTCCCTTTCGGGAGAAATGGGGTACATAGCGTTCGAATTACCGACAACTGCATAATTTAGGTGATATTACTGTGCATAACAACCTCCTGTCGATTCAAAATCCTAAAATGTAGTACTGTACGCTAATGCCTAAAAACGCCGCACGATACAACATACTTGCGGTGAGAGAGTGGCAGCTACCGAAGTCCGTCGCCTATGGTTTCTAGCCAGTCTAGCTTCCACCGCAACCCTGTATCCGCAGATCAATCGGTGGCGATGTACGCTACACACTTGCATACAGATCTGAGACACTAGACCCGACGGGCAGGGCCTGCACGTTAGTCGAAAATGACTGGCTTGAAATCGGCGGGCCGGTTTTGTCAAAATATCCGCAAAACAGGCTCATGGTTTTGCACCGTCGCAGAAAACCGTTCGTCTGGCTCCACCTGTTGTATTCCTACGTATCTGCCACACAAAATCGTGCGATCCGGACTCCGACATTCACGTTCGGTGATGAGATGTGGCCGTA
Source organism: Schistocerca cancellata (assembly GCF_023864275.1). Lineage (NCBI taxonomy): Eukaryota > Metazoa > Arthropoda > Insecta > Orthoptera > Acrididae > Schistocerca > Schistocerca cancellata. The sequence goes on from NC_064626.1 coordinate 53,779,019, forward strand.
CTGTTCCTTGTAGCCTACTAGTGATTGCGTTGTTCTTCATCCTCTTTCCTTAGAGGCGCACCACAGCATCACACAAACAGCCATCCAGCTTAGCGGCTTACAAAATGTTCGTTCCAAGACGTTGGGGTAGTCGATGCTGTGTTAAACTCTAATCCTGCCTCCTTCCTTCCAAGACGCTGGGCTACAACAATCTGAAGCTGCTTAAGTCAGTGAAATTACCCATTTGTGGCCTGTACCATTTCTAGAATGATTCCCCATTCGTCGCTGCTCTGCTTGGCCACAACGCTAACAAGTGGATTTCCGTTCCGCAGTAGACATTGGTCATAGCGTTTTGCATCAGTAAATAAATAGGGGTGAGGAGCACAGAGTGATGGAGGGAGGTGGGGATGCTCGGAGGTATAGAGGGATGAGGAGGAGGATGTGGTAGGAAAAGGGAGACAGGACGAGACGGACAGAGACAGTGGGAGAGAAGATACACAAAGATTCCGTGGCAGGAGCAGATGGACATTGGAAGAGAGGGCAGGAGGAAACGGCCAGAGAGAGAGAGAGAGAGAGAGAGAGAGACAGTAGGAGGTTGCCGTGGGCAAAGCAGAGAATGCCAAGAGAGGGGGAGGAGGAGTTAGACAGGGTCAGACAGCAAGATGACATCAATTGAGTGAGGAGAAAGGGTAGATGATTAGAGGAAGGGGCAGGAAGGGAAGGTAGGAGATGGACAGAGAAAGTGTTATGCTGAGGTGACGAAAATAATGGGTTGCGGTATCCACTTATGTGGCGGTAGTATCCCAGACACGTGTTATAAAATAGCAGTGCGTGCTCAGGTGAGTCATGTGAAAGGGTTTCAAACGCGATTATGGCCGCACAACGAAAATTAACATACTAAAAAAACTGAATGACAACTGGAGCTAAACGTTAAGGAATTCAATATTTCGAGATCCACAGTGTCAAGAGTTTGACGAGAATACAACATTCATACATTACCTCTCACCATAGACAATGCAGTTGTCCACTGGCTTCACTTAACGTCTTAGATCGCCGTTTGTGCAGAGTTATCAGTGCTAACAGACAAGCAGCACTGAGTGAAATAACAGCATATGTCAGTGTGGGACGTACAACGAACGTATTATCCATTAGGACAGTGCAGAGAAATTTGACGTTAATGGCCTATGGCAAAAGACGGCTTTGCTAGCAGCACGAGATTGCCTCTCCTGGGCTCGTGACCATATCGGTTGAGCCCCAGACGACTGGAAAACAATGGTCAGGTCTGATGAGTCCCAATTTCGATTGGTGGTAAAAGGTAATGGCAGGGATCGAGTTCGACGCAGACCCCATGAACCCATGAAACCAAGGACATACAACTCAGTTTGCAAGCTGGTGCTGTCTCCAGAACCGTGTGCACTGCTGGAATGCACTGGGTTTTCTTGGCGAACTAAACCGATCAGTAACTGCAAATTGTTATGTTCTACTACCTGTAGAACACCTGCGTCCATTTATGGACTTCATGTTCCCAAACAATTATGGACGGATGACGATGCGCCATGTCACCAGGTCACAATTGTTCGCAACTGGTTTGAAGGACATTCTGGACAATTGGAGCGAATGGTCTGGCCAACCGATCCCCTGACGTGAATCCCATTGAATATTTATCGGACAAAAACGAGAAGTTGGTGGGAGTACAAAATCCTGCACCTACTTCACATTCGTAATTGTAGACGGTTATAGTGGCAGTATGGCTCAGTATTTATGCTAAGGACATCCATCGATTGTTGCGTCCACGCCACGTCAAGTTTTTGCACTATGGCAGGCAAGAGGAAGTCTGATAGGATATTAAAAGATATTCTATGACTATGACTTTCATTACACACACACACACACACACATATATATATATATATATATATATACACTCCTGGAAATTGAAATAAGAACACCGTGAATTCATTGTCCCAGGAAGGGGAAACTTTATTGACACATTCCTGGGGTCAGATACATCACATGATCACACTGACAGAACCACAGGCACATAGACACAGGCAACAGAGCATGCACAATGTCGGCACTAGTACAGTGTATATCCACCTTTCGCAGCAATGCAGGCTGCTATTCTCCCATGGAGACGATCGTAGAGATGCTGGATGTAGTCCTGTGGAACGGCTTGCCATGCCATTTCCACCTGGCTCCTCAGTTGGACCAGCGTTCGTGCTGGACGTGCAGACCGCGTGAGACGACGCTTCATCCAGTCCCAAACATGCTCAATGGGGGACAGATCCGGAGATCGTGCTGGCTAGGGTAGTTGACTTACACCTTCTAGAGCACGTTGGGTGGCACGGGATACATGCGGACGTGCATTGTCCTGTTGGAACAGCAAGTTCCCTTGCCGGTCTAGGAATGGTAGAACGATGGGTTCGATGACGGTTTGGATGTACCGTGCACTATTCAGTGTCCCCTCGACGATAACCAGTGGTGTACGGCCAGTGTAGGAGATCGCTCCCCACACCATGATGCCGGGTGTTGGCCCTGTGTGCCTCGGTCGTGTGCAGTCCTGATTGTGGCGCTCACCTGCACGGCGCCAAACACGCATACGACCATCATTGGCACCAAGGCAGAAGCGACTCTCATCGCTGAAGACGACACGTCTCCATTCGTCCCTCCATTCACGCCTGTCGCGACACCACTGGAGGCGGGCTGCACGATGTTGGGGCGTGAGCGGAAGACGGCCTAACGGTGTGCGGGACCGTAGCCCAGCTTCATGGAGACGGTTGCGAATGGTCCTCGCCGATACCCCAGGAGCAACAGTGTCCCTAATTTGCTGGGAAGTGGTGGTGCGGTCCCCTACGGCACTGCGTAGGATCCTACGGTCTTGGCGTGCATCCGTGCGTCGCTGCGGTCCGGTCCCAGGTCGACGGGCACGTGCACCTTCCGCCGACCACTGGCGACAACATCGATGTACTGTGGAGACCTCACGCCCCACGTGTTGAGCAATTCGGCGGTAAGTCCACCCGGCCTCCCGCATGCCCACTATACGCCCTCGCTCAAAGTCCGTCAACTGCACATACGGTTCACGTCCACGCTGTCGCGGCATGCTACCAGTGTTAAAGACTGCGATGGAGCTCCGTATGCCACGGCAAACTGGCTGACACTGACGGCGGCGGTGCACAAACGCTGCGCAGCTAGCGCCATTCGACGGCCAACACCGCGGTTCCTGGTGTGTCCGCTGTGCCGTGCGTGTGATCATTGCTTGTACAGCCCTCTCGCAGTGTCCGGAGCAAGTATGGTGGGTCTGACACACCGGTGTCAATGTGTTCTTTTTTCCATTTCCAGGAGTATATATATATATATATATATATATATATATATATATATATATATATATGTGTGTGTGTGTGTGTGTGTGTGTGTGTGTGTGTGTGTGTGTATGGGGCAGGGACTCTGGTTCCATCCACGTAAAGCTGGCCTCATTCTCCTTACTATATATTCGCCTGCCTGATCTCTACCGACGTCAGTGGGAACTATTAGCTTATTAGTTTGTCAGTTTAGAGAAATGCGAAACATGCGACAGGCGTCTCTTGTTGCTTGATAGATAACAGTTATTTGGTTTGCTCCGAAAAATTTTTGTAAGTGTATCATGTTATTTCCTCAAAACGTCTTGAATCCCAGTTCCGAAACGTGTCACTGCTTAAATTTTGGATACAAGCCATCAGCAATGGCGGCCCAATACTTTCGGAGTAAGAAGTCACTCTCATTCTGATATCGCCCTTGTCAAAGAGGTTCGGAGAGGTGGACAGAGGTTCATGGCACTATCTTTTCTTGGTGAGGGAAACTGCCCCTAAAAGAGGAGAAGAATCAGCAAGGAGCAATGGCGGGAATAGCATGCAGGACGCAATAGAAACCGCTGCATGAAAGACACGTAATGTGTATCCACAGGACGTGTGGCCTGTAACTGAGAAGGGTCATGATGATCTCTCGACTGGAAAAATACGCCGGGTAGCCAGCATTCACATTCCCGAGAGGGAGGTGACCTTGAGAAATACATTGAATGACCACCGAGACCATAACCTTCTACCAGCACGTGCCTGAAATGTCAGAAATTTGAAGGTGACAGAGAAGTTAGAAAATCTGAAAAGGGAAATTCTGTGGCTCAATGTGATACAGTGGGGGTTAGCGAAGTGAAATGTAAAGAAGACAAGTATTTATGGTGAGATAAGTTTAATATCAAATGCAGTAGGATTCGTCATAAGTGGGAAAGTAGGACAGAGAGTGAGTTACTTCGAACAGTTCAGTGACACGGTTGTTTTCAACAAAATCGATTGCAAACCAACACCGACAACAACAGTTTATATGTGCATGCTGACTTCGCAAGCTGAAGTCGGAGAGACAAAGAAAGTATATTAAACGGGTAATTTAGTTTGTAAAAGGAGAAGAAAATCTAGTAGTCATGGTCATGGGGGATTGGAACGTGGTTGTAGGGGAAGCAGTAGAAGAAGGAGTTGCCGGCCGCTGTGGCCGAGCGTTTCTAGACGCTTGTCGGGAACCGCGCTGCTCCTACGGTCGCAGGTTCGAATCCTGCCTCGGGCATGGATGTGTCTGATGCTCTTAGGTTAGTTAGGTTTAAGTAGTTCTAAGTTTAGGGGACTGATGACCTCAAATGTTAAATCCCATAGTGCTTAGGGTCATTTGAACCATATTTTTGAGTGTGAGTTGCAAGAGAATATGGGTTTAATAGTCAGAATGAGAGAGGAGAGGGGGTTAATGAGTTCTCAAGTAAATTTCAGCTAATAATAGAGAATACTCTGTTCAAAAATAACCAAAGGAAGAGTTATACATGGAAAAAACTAAGTCGTACTGAAAGTTTCCGGTTATATCACGGTCAGGCAGAGATACCGCAATCAGATACTGGATTTCAAGGCGTACCTAGGACCAGATATACATTCAGATCACAATTTAAGAATGACGAAGATTAGGCTGAAGCTGAAGAGACTAGTCAGGAAAAATTAATGCACAAAGAAGTTGGATACCGAAATGCTAAGGAACGAAGAGACGTGCTTGACGTTCTCTGGGATTGTAGATACTCCGATAATGAATAGCTCAGTAGGCAGTTGAGCAGAAGGGGAATGAGCGCCTCTGAAAAGGGCTATCACTGAAGTTGGGAAGAGAGGCATAGGTACAAGAAAAGTAACTGCGAAGAAAAAATTTCAGCCGATCGATGAAAGCAGGAAGTACAAAAATGTTCAAGGGGAATCGGGAGTACTGAAATACAAGCCACTTAGGAATGAAATAAGCAGTAAGTCCCGGAAAGCTGTAGCGTAATGATTGCATGAAAATCATGATGAAATCGAAAAAGAAATGATTGTCGCAAGGACTGATTCAGCATATTAAAACGTCAAAAGAACTTTCAGTGAAATTAAAAGGAAGGGCGTTAACATTAAGAGAGCAGTTATGAATACCAATGTTAAATCTAGAGGAGAGAGCGAATAAGTTTAATGAGGGGACGTGATAGAAGAAGAAACAAGAGAAAATAGGGAAGAGATATGGGATCTAGTAGTAGAGTCAAAATTGTAAAGAATTTGGAAGACTTAAGATCAAAACGACTGTGTAGAATGTATGTGACTAGTAATGTACAATCTGACTTTCGGAAAAATATCATTCACACGGTTCCGAAGAGCGCAAGAGCTAACAGGAGAGAGAATTACAGCACAGTCGTCTTAACGTGTCGTACATGCTAGCTGATCATAAGAATGATACACAGAAGAACGGAAGCGAAATCTGAAGATCTGTTATACGACGACCAGCTTGGCTTAAGGTAAGGGCAGCAGAAGGCAATTCTGACGTTGCGGTTGTAAATGGTAGCGGGTCTGAAGAAAAATCAAGAGGCGTTAATAGGAACCGTCGACCTGCAAAATGCGTTCGACATTGTCAAATTGTATACGCTGTTTGAAATACTGAGGAGAATAGGGGTAAGCTCTAGGGAAAGACGGTAATATACGATACAGGCAAGAACCGAGAGGGAACACGGGACTGGAAAATCAAGAATGGCGTGCAAAGAGTATAATGGATGTATGACAGGGATGTAGTCTTTCAGCTCTACTGTTCAATCTATACATCTAAGATGGAATAACAGAAATAAAAGAAAGGTTCAATAGTGGGATTAAAATTCAAGTTGAGAAGATATCAGTGAGGGCACAAGAAGCAAACTAGCTCTCCCGGAAAGGGCATTCCTGGCCAAGACAAGTTTGCTAATATCAAACATCGGTCTAAATCTCAGGAAGAAATGTCTGCGAATGTACACTTGAAGCACGTTATTGTCTGGCACTGCGACACAGACCGTTGGAAAATCGTAGTAGACGATAATCGAAGCATTTGGGATATGGTGTTACAGAATAATGTTGGAAATTAGGTGTACTGATATAGTAAGGAATGAGGAGGTTATGAACAAAATCGGCGAGGGAACGAATGTATGGAAAAGGAACAGGATGACAGGATGACCGGGTATCTGGATACTGAGATACAAATGAAGAAAAGCGCTTCTATGTCGGTATCCTGGTCTGATATTATTGCTTCTACCCCGAGTTTACATGAACATATAGAAGAGCACAGGTTTTGGGTCATAATTTCAACCAATGTAGTACATAGATGAGGATAGATGTTGGTCAGTCAGATTACAAGAACAAAAAGGATGCTGGGCCTATCGTTTTGACTCGAAAATGAAAAGGAACCAATTTCTTATAGCTCAACTCTACACCTAGGGCTCAGTTACATGTCACACTATAAGCGACAATCAGTCACATGTACAAGTAAGCCATGATATACTAACTACCCACAGTCTAGAGGTGGCAGTTGTGGTATTCAGTCCAGAGACCGGTTTGATGCAGCTCTCCTTGCTACTCTATCCTGTGCAAGCTTCTTCATCTCCCAGTACCTACTGCTACCTACATACTTCTGAATCTGTTTAGTGTACTCATCTCTTGGTCTCCCTCTACGATTTATACCCTCCATGCTGCCCTCCAATACTAAATTGGCGATTCCTTGATGCCTCAGAATATGCCCTACCTACCGATCCCGTCTTCTAGTCAAATTGTGCGACAAATTTGTCTTCTCTCCATTTCTATTCAATACCTCCTCATTAGTTATGTGATCTACCCATCTAATCTTCAGCATTCTTCAGTAGCACCACATTTGCAAAGCTTCTATTCTCTTCTTGTCTCAACTATTTATCGATCACATTTCATTTCCATACATGGCTACACGCCATACAAATACTTTTTGAAACGAGTTTCTGCACTTAGATCTATACTCGACGTAAACAAATTTCTCTTCTTCAGAAACGCTTTCCTTGCCATTGCCAGTCTACATATTATATCTTCTCTACTTCGACCATCATCAGTTATTTTGCTCCCCAAATAGCAAAACTCCTTTATTAGTTTAAACGTCTCATTTCCTAATCTAATTCCCTCAGCATCACCTGACTTAATTCGACTACATTCCATTATCCTCGTTTTGCTTTTGATGATGTTTATCTTATATCCTCCTTTCAAGACACTGTCCATTCCGTTCAGATGCTCTTCCAGGTCCTTTGCTGTCTCTGACAGAATTACAATGTCATCGGCGAACCTTGAAGTTTTCATTTCTTCTCCATGGATTTTAATTCCTAATCCGAATTTTTCTTTTGTTTGCTTTACTGCTTGCTCAGTACAGAGATTGAATAACATCGGGGATAGGCTACAACCCGATCTCACTCCCTTCCCAACCACCGCTTCCCTTTCATGTCCGTCGACTCTTATAGCTGCCATCTGGTTTCTGCACAAACTGTAAATAGCCTTTCGCTCCCTGTATTTTACCCCTGCCACCTTCTGAATTTGACAGAGAGTATTCCAGTCAGCATTGTCAAAAGCTTTCTGTAAGTGTACAAATGCTAGAAATGTAGGTTTGCCTTTCCTAAATCTATTTTCTAAGATAAGTCGTAGGGTCAGTATTGCCTCACGTGTTCCAACATTTATACGTAATCTAATCTGATCTTACCCGAGGTCGGCTTCTACCAGTTTTTCTAGAGGTACGTACAGTCAATAATGCAAGTCCTCCATAGTGTACAAGCTTAATTGCATAAATCCATTCACTCACATAATTTCCTGCTGACAGCTGACAGACATTGAGGCTTGCCTGCTGGCAGGAACTCTTCAGCTCTGGACTCGGTCCTGCTCATCAGCTGGTGGCCTCTTTGTATTTGTTGGGCCAGTTTGCTTATAGATGGTGGTACGTGACAACCTAGCATTTTTACCTGCAGTTCACAACGAGACAGTGTGAAACCAATGGTTTCTTAACGCTTGTGGTCTCATATTGGTCTGGCGAAAGTGTCAGACACTGTACGTCTCCATCTAGGTATCCTGACTACTTGTTAAAACTCCAGACTGAGGGCAGACTTTACCACCTTCAGTTGAATAAACTAGGTACTCTATTTTTCAGGCTCTAATTCCACATGTTATTGACAGCTCTTTATGTATTCCGTGAAATTTGCTTATTTTTTCTTTGCTGTGTTTCACAGTCATATGAATCTCTTTGTAATATTACATGGTAACCTATGTTTTCGTTCTTCTTTTTCTTGGAGTTCTCCTGTACCTTCACGGGCTCGGCATGTTAATCTGGATTTGGCTATTTTAGAGTATGGTCAGATGCCCTATCTGTCGTTACCTGTTCCTCCTGGGACAGAATCTGTGTACTCCATCTGTCTGTTTCTAATGTTATCCCATGTGTAAGACTAAGACCTTTTTCCTAATGTTTCAAACCGTGTGATTGAGGTGGAATATGGGTACCATCCCAGTATTTTCCTGGTCAGATACGGGAAACAGCATAAAAAAATCCAGGCTGGCCAACTTACCAGCCCTCATCGTTAAGCCGCCGAGTGGATTTTATGTGTGGTCACCACACCTCCTCGAATATCCCGGTGCGGTCGCCATTGTCTGTTAAAATAACTCATATATGAAACACACTCTTACTCTTTCGACCATTTAGCTACTTACAAGTGGATTACATAGCTCATTTACAGATTAGGGGAAACATACAAATACATGTGACACTTTCAATTAATGACATGAGATGAAGTACAAAAGTTGCATTTTATTCTACTAGATAGCTGACGGAACTGTACTAGTTATTTTTAAAAACAGTTAATAATGGCAGCCGTAGGCGATGATTACAGTTTTCTGAATATCTTAGTAGTCTATTTAGGACTACAGCAAAATAATTTGGGAAAGCCTGAACAAAGATTGTAAGCTGACATACGAAAAGAGTTAGGCAGTGTTTGCAAAACAAAAAAGCTCTGATACAAAATGGCTGGTAGTAAAAACGACGCTACGCAACTTGTGTCGCATTAAATATGTAACACCTGAGGAAGAAGCAAAAAAAAATAATAATAATAACTCAGGCCTACAATTTCAGGTACTGACACAAATGTAGAACTGTTTCGATACTGTCATCTGTTTTTAGACACACTTGAGCTGACTTACAAAAAATATTTCATAAAATTAGCAATGACAAATAACAATGTACATGCTTTCTAAGAGGAAATGTATCAGAAAATGTGGGCTACTTATTAACAACTATTTACATTGAAACAAACATTTAAAATTCCTCCTTTGTAAATTGGCCTAAAATGTGTAAAATAATTTCTCCTAACGCCATACAGACAGTCCTGAAACCTCTTACTATGTATTTTTAATAACTACAAATATACTTTTGCGACATAAATGGATAAATGGCGGGAGCAAGCAACATGTAGTACTAACATGGAGATATATTCATGCATAACTCGCAATTTATCTAATAGTAAGAGTCGTAATTACTCATGCATTACTCTCCTATAGCATGCAAGCGACATTTTCCGTCTTAAATCTTTAAAGTATTTTAAGAGCTATTAAAAATATTCGCAATCGCACAGGGGTTTCAGGACTATCTGTGTACGATTAGGCTACTGTATAGGTTCTGGACGACTTATTTAATACAGTTTAGTGCTGTTGAAATATATGGTATGTTAAAAATTCATTTGATGAAGATAGTTATTTTTTGGTTATATGGTTATTAGTCTCGTATTTCAAAAATGTTCAGTCGATCTGAAAGATTTCGATGAGTCTGCAGCAGACACATGCACTAAATTTTACGTTATTTCAGTTTCAATTTACTCTACTCAACAAATGTATTGTATCCATCTATATACATCCCATGAGAAGACTGGGGAGGTAAGAGCTAGACTGGAGTTTATTCAGAAGTTTATCAGCGATAGTTATTGCCTGTGCACCTCTCATGGCCGGAACACAAACGGTGGAAATGGGAGTGGTACATGAATTACCCTTTGCCACACACCAGACAGGAAAGTGAGTTAGTCCTGTATTGTCATTCGTTTATGAGCTATGTTGGAAGTTTCAAGTCTCAAACTCACTGGGAAATGACAGTCATAAAAAAAGTACTGAAAAGTACCCTCCATCACAAACGAGACAAGAAAGCAATATCCAACACATTTTATCCCCACTCCTTGCTGAGTCATATCCACCAGCTCGCATACCACGTGGAACGCATTCTGATACTACATGCACAACAGTCACGCAGAGCACACGAGATGTCAGGTGCTACGACCCTTTTTCAGTCCCATCTCGACCCCTATTGATCAAGAAGACTAGAACTGTATTGTCATCCAGCTGTGAGCTACGTTTGAAACTAAAGACTTTAGCTCATCAGGAATTCAGATGCACTGAACAGACAGATAACAAGGTTGAGATATTTGTCTCCTCCTCTCTTAACTCTCCACTCAGCTATGGCCTTCGGCTCGCATACCGTATGGATCCAATTCTGATACTACACGTAAAACATGCCAGTCCTGTAGGATATCTATGATGTGAGACATCATCACCCATTTTTACTCCTCCCCTATGATCAGAGAGACAAGTAAATGAGTTGATATTGCAATGTATCAGTTATGAGTTGTGTTTAAGATATCAAGTCTGTAGCTCATTGTGAAGTTAGTTTAAAATCAAATGCAGAATTCGTAGCGAACATAGAGGCAGGAAAGGAAGCATTCTCCACCTCCTCTTGGTATTAACTGTGGTCAGCTGTGCGCATCTGCTCACATACCACCAGGAACGCAATCTGATACAGACCTTAAAAGCGGAAATGACATATTCGAGGAAATTATAGTAATGGTTTCTGCATGTTGATAATGAGGTATATGTAGTGGACTGACCCGACAGCCAATCCACTATGACTTGTAGCCGAATAGCACGCGTTAAGCTCACGCAGACAGGCGTGAGGTCTGGAACAGTTAAGGGACTTGATAGTAGCAAATAAAGTATGTAGTTGATGTAATACTTAACTTTAATCCATAATTGGTGTACATCGGTCTGACTGTACATTAATAACAATCTCAATATAAACTGGTAATGGCGCCTTGCTAGGTCGTAGCAAATGACGTAGCTGAAGGCTACGCTAACTGTCGTCTCGGCAAATGAGAGCCTAGTTGTCAGTATAGCATCGCTAGCAAAGTCGTCTGTACAACTGGGGCTCAGTGCTAGGAAGTCTCTCTAGACCTGCCGTGTGGCGGCGCTCGGTCTACAATCACTGACAGTGGCGACACGCGGGTCCGACGTATACTAGCGGACCGCGGCCGATTTAAAGGCTACCACCTAGCAAGTGTGGTGTCTGGCGGTGACACCACAGTATATATATATATATATATGTGTGTGTGTGTGTGGGGGGGGGGGGGGGTGAGTGTTGGTGTGTGTGGATGTGGGTGTGTATGTGTGTGTGTGTGGGTGTGTGTGTGTGTGTGTGTGTGTGTGTGGGTGGGTGGGTGGGTGGGTGGGTGTGGGTGAGTATTCAGAATTTAACTTGCTGCAACAGAGATTCTGCTAATTCCTGCGCAAGCAATAGAATCATGATTCTTCCAAACGTTTCTTAGTTTAAACTTTTCTTGTAAGTATACACTGATGAGGCAAAACACTATGACCACTGCTCACCGCGTTTGTTGACGCCGCCTAGTGACGTTTCGGGTATGTGACGCAGTAACAAAAGTATGTAAGCGGAGCAGACACGGAAGGGGCACCACTCTAAAGAAGATATGGGCTGCAAATGGGGAAATCCATCGGGGTAAAGGACTTTGACAAACGGAAGGTTATTATTACGCATAGCCCGTGAACAAGTACCTCGAAAGTGGCGAAGCTGGTCGAATGTTCACGAGCTACTGTCGTGAGCATCTTCGGAAAGAGGTAGAAGGACATTGAAACTTCCTGAAGGCTCTAAATAGCTGGACGTTCACTACTCTTCACAGGACATTGTATTTGGAGACTTATATGCTCTGTAAATTAGGATATATGATGATCTGTAGCGTCTCTGCCGAAAGAGTACAATATTGGTGCACGCAGAAGTGTTTGGGACACACCGTTCATCGTAAATCGTTCAGCATGGAGCACCACAGCGCACCACCCCTACGTGTTCAAATGTTGTCCCAGCGACGTCATCAGTTACGATCGCAGTGGGTATGGGACGATCGGGATCGGCCATCGATCAATGGAAATGTGTCGGCTTTTACGGTGAATAACAGTTTTGATACACTAGGGCGCTGGTCGTCTCCACAAACGCCATCATCGAGGTGAATCTCGGCTCGAAACGTGCAGCGCGCCAAGGACTCAGAAAACTGGTGGGAGCAGTATTACGCTATGGGAGGCATTTTCCTGCGCTTGCATTTGAGCTGTGGTCGTAATTGAATACACGCTGACAGCTGCGAACTACCTGCATCCCTTCAAACTTTATGTCTTTTCCGACGGCCACGTCAACTTTTAGCAGAATAACTGTTCGTGTGTCGCAGTCAGAATCGTGCTAAAATGGTTCGAGGAGTATTATAGCGATCTAACATTGACGTCTCGGCCACCAGATTCTCCTGATGTAAGTTCTAAGGAACCCATCTTGGTCGCTTTTGGCCGCCATCAACGCGTACGCATATAAGCGAACTACGCGACCTATGCGTAGATATCTAATGCAACATAATTCCATAAACCTACAAACAAACTTTTCGAGCCCTTATACGCAGACTCAGTGATGTATCTCGTTCCAAAGCTGGACGAACATGATACTAATCTGGTGGTCATAATGCTCTGGTTCATCAGTGTATTGCAGCAGTAAAAGATGGACGTCAAATCACTGCGTCGTGCACACATCTGATCATGGGTGTAAAAGTGAGGATAAGTCCGTGCGTCCCTAAGACAGTACTTTCTGCTAGACTGAATTGTCTTAAAATAGCGACCGTATATACTCATATATCAGCTAACCCTAGTTCGTGCAGCACAATTACATTTGCGATAGTTTTATCGTACCCTTGTTGCGATCGTGGTATTCCGTGAAAGCACTAATAGAGCATTATCAGATTCTTGGCGAAACACACGTGGGGAGATTTATTTAACAGAGGTACCACATCGAATGTTGAAGGAAAAACGGAATTACACGTGGACACCGCGACAGGGGTGTGTTACACGTGACGAATTACGGATTTTATAGTGCTTCACACGCGTAATATTTCAAAAGATCTTGAACTTAATTTGAGAATAGATTCCTTAATTTGCAGTCGCACTAACTGCTCTCATACTGACACTTAAAGTAGTAAAGGAGTTTTGCTATTTGGGAAGCAAAATAACTGATGATGGTCGAAGTACGGAGGATATAAAATGTAGACTGTCAATGGCAAGGAAAGCGTTTCTGAAGAAGAGAAATTTGTTAACATCGAGTATAGATTTAAGTGTCAGGAAGTCGTTTCTGAAAGTATTAGTATGGAGTGTAGCCATGTATGGTAGTGAAATATGGACGATAAGTAGTTTGGACAAGAAGAGAATAGAAGCTGTCGAAATGTGGTGCTACAGAAGAATGCTGAATATTAGATAGGTAGATCACATAACTAATTAGCAGGTATTGAATAGAATTGGGGAGAAGAGGAGTTTGTGGCATAACCTGACTAGGAGAAGGGATCGTTTGGTAGGACATGTTCTGAGGCATCAAGGGATCACCTATTTAGTATTGGAGGGCAGCGTGGAGGGTAAAAATCGTAGAGGGAGACCACGACATGAATACACTAAGCAGATTCAGAAAGATGTAGGCTGCAGTACGTACTGGGAGATGAATCAGCTTGCACAGGATAGAGTAGCATCAAAACAGTCTCAGGACTGAAGACCATTACAACTGACACAAAAACTGTAGACTGTATCGATTATAGTCAGTTTTTTTCAATTGCCTTTGTACAACAGACTTCAAGACTGCCCAACGTACAGAAAGTTCGCAACACCTAAGTTGATGTTTTTGACAGTGCATACTACTTCTAATCAATTGTAAGATGAACTATCGCAGTGGAGTAGATGGCTTCTATAGTGAAATGTATTCCTGCTGTCGGCCGCAGTTAGACCGCCTATTAACGAGCGTCTTCCGCTACCAGACAGCGTAAAGACTGGGAGAGTCAGTGCAGTGTAGTAGTGGCTAACGTCTCCCGGCACCTGCCAGCCACTTATCGCCGGCCATCAGCCGTGTCTCGCCAACTCGACGGTTTCGGGACGTCTCCGTCCCGTCGACCTGCTTGTCGGTGTCGAGCTGGGTTACAGCTGACGCCCCGGCGAACAGAGCGCTAAGCCACTTTGCATCTCATCTGCATCCGACAGACCGCCCTACGTCCTGCTAAACACGGCGTCCCCAGCTCGGCCTTGATTGCATCTCGACCAGGATGCGGCAGCCGTCTAGAAACGTCAGTATACGCCCTGTGTCACCGCATTTTCTGGCGAAACGATGTACTTTATCATCCTAATACGTAATTATTATTGAACTCTGACGCCGGCAAAGAAGTTTAAGTGAGTTGCACTTCAAATTAATGAAAATTAGTATTGTATACAATCAGAACATTATTGTCACCGACCTACTATCTATATAAACATGTCCTGATGACAGCAGCGCCACCCGCTGAGGTATGACTGCTAGTCAGACACATCCACGGCGAATGTAGTATCAGTGAAAAGAAGAATGCGTGTGTTGAATGATGATGGCACGCGATCTGACAAAGGGCAGATTGTGATGGTGTAGAGGCTCGCCACAAGCTCTTTGGAAACTACACGACTTGGCGGGTGTTCGAGGAGTGCTATGGTGAGTGTCATCAACACGTGGTGAAACCAAGGCGGAACCACGTCCACTTGGGTTTGGGCGGCTCCCATCATTACAGATATCACGTCTTTCGCGACGGAGTCCTTGCATAAAAAGTTATCGGTTTACTTGCCGCGTCAAATTTGGATAAAATCCCAACCTTTCGATGACTACCTCCGTCATCTTCGTCAGGGGTAAAACTGACTGTCGTGGACCGGTGAGGCTTCCGCTTTTATAAGCAGTGGACAGCTTCTCATTGGCTGGTAGCCGCGAGATGTGTTGGTCCTCTTGATCTGTTCGAACAACGTCCTTTCTTGGTTTCCTCGCCAGAGTAGATCTGATATCTGCGGTGCAACGACCAGCAAGATCGGCAGAGTCCTAAGCCGGTAAGGAATCAGACCAGTCTTCCGGCCACCCAGGAAGATTAAGGAAATGCTGTGACCCGTGAAAGATAATCTTGGCCTGAGAGTACTGGGAATTTACAGCATTCCTTGCGAGTGTGGCAAAAGTTATGTGGGCCAGTCTATAAGAACTGTCGCTGATCGCAGTGTGGAACATCAGCGTCACCTGAAATACAGGTATCTAGAAAAATCAGCGGTGGCTGAGCACAGTTTGTTAAATAAACATAAGATTTTATTCGATGAAACAAGACTACTTGCTCACGCTTCAAACTATTGGGACTCTCTCATCAGGGAAGCAGTTGAAATTAGACTCTGTGAAAATAATTTCAACAGAGATTCCGGTTATGCACTCAGCAATGCATGGAAGCGCGCAATTGATATAGAAAGAGCGCAGAGGGAGACTTCTTACATTCCTCGCAGTTCTCCGCCTGTTGCGATGGATAGCGCTGCAAGCAACGCTGGATAAAGCGCGCAAACAAAATCTATGGATATAGAGGCCGCCACCTCAGTACGCATCGGTTTCACCGTGACGTCATCCAGCTAATGAGAAGCCGTCCACTGCTTATAAAAGCGGAAGCCTCACCGGTCCACGACAGTCAGTTTTACCGCTGACGAAGATGACGGAGGTAGTCATCGAAAGCTTGGGATTACAGATATCGGTTTTCAGGGGCTGGCCAGACTGGTGAAACAGGACAGGCGCCGAACTGTTGTGGAACTAACATCGAACGTAAATGTTCGGCGGGGTAAACGTGAGTCTGAACACACAGTGCGCTGAACACTCCTAAAGTTGGGCTTCCGCAGCCAACGTTCCACGTATGTGCCAATGTTAGCACCATGACATCGGCAACTACGACTGAAATGAGTTCGAGGCCAACGGCTTCGTCTCTCCTGCTGTGACGTCCCCTCTCCGCGGGGTGCTGGTGTTGTCGACGCCGTGGAGCTGTTGCTGCTACAGCTCGGTCGGTGGAGTCGAGACGCGATGCGCGATGATGGATGTCTCCGTCGGTTAACGGGAGACAAGATCTGAAAAAGCTCTTAATAAATCGTACTTCGCGTACTGATTAAAGTTTGACTGCGATTCCGCACAGTTTCTTTATTAAAGCGAACCACCCACTCTGATTGTCTCTTATGGTTTGAAGGTGAATTATTATGTGCCCGTTTATCACTTTAGTGAAGTAATTGATGAATCTTCCCTCATGCGCATTGTCCACATCACCAAAAGCGAGGAAAAAGTTCAATTGCAGATCGTATTGGTCGTTGTAGGTTCGTTGCTGAGTAAAATTGTTCGCTCTATGTGACGCGAGATCCACAGATACTCTCTAACAATGTCTTAATTATCTTGCGTCGTAATATTATTTATGTCCAAACCTTCCTTGTTACGACTAACAGTCAACGAATTTACTTCCAAGTTATATAGTCACTGTTCATTAACTTTTGATCAGCAGTTACCAAATATTCATAGAATGATGGAGGTGACACATTGAATTTCCACTTTTGATTAACAATCTTATCGTTCCTTTTCGCTAAATACTTTATAACCATCACGCCACAAGCACACACGGTTAAATAGCACTGGCAGTTCTGTTAGTTTCAAGTATCGTGACAATTACGACAGCTTTAACCCTCGGCGTAATCTTCTTCATGTATTAGTGTCATTGTCTCCTACTCGACACTGAACGTGTATTATAGTCTTTTGAAACTTTGTCCATTCCTTTCTACAAGTCCACTTAAATGAATGTTGTGTCCAATACTGCCTACTTCCCTTAATAAAGTCCAACAACTCGGTATACACAGTAAGCATACTATCTCGGTTCAAGACTCTGGTCTGAATATCAGTGCACAAAATCCGTCAGTCTGCGTCACGCAACAACGACTCTTGAAAGTAAAACAATCTCGTCGCGCTCCGTTCGCTCAACTATGGCAAGAGCTGCTCTCGTATGACTTGATAGCACGATAGCTAGCAAGCGACTAACCCTTTCTGTGAATGAGTATTGTAGACGCATTGAATTTTTCCGCTGCGTTTACAACTCTCTTCCACATAAAAGTTATACGTGACCGACATTTCTTTGGACTTGACTTTCATGGTATTAATTTGCAATTATTACTTAGATGTTTGGCAAATAACTAAAGATGACCTTTCTTTTTTCTTCCTTTCTACCAAAACACACTCTGTAATGCTTAACGTTGGTGTTCATCAAGTCTTTCAGTTGATATATCATCGGCAAAGATGTCGTACCTGTCAGGATAACTTTTCCCTACTTTACATCATGATGGTCTTTCCTAATTGAGTTTTGGGGTTCATTAGGGTGTTACACCCCGTACTATACTCTATATCCTTTTTTTCCATGTTTCCTCTCCATCGCTCTGTTACATCTAACAAGAAATAATGTGACCACAGAGAAGGACTTTCTTCTTCTTTTCTTTCAGCGTTTGTCCCGCGTGCCTGCGGGGTCCGCTACATGGGTTCTTTGTCCCCATTTCGCTCCATCACTGGCTGCATCTGGGCGGATGTTCACGCATTTAAGGTCTTTATGGATGGTATCAGCCCAATGTAGCTTAGGTCGTCGTCTGGATCTACTGCCTACGACTTCAACTGTGTAAACCGCCTTCGGAATAGAGTCATCACCGGCCCGTAGAAAGTGGAAGGTGCCCAAACCATAGAAGACGGATCTCGCGCATCTTGTCTTGGATCGGTGCAACACCAAACAGTTTTCTAATGCTGTCATTAGAAACGTGATCTAACTTAGTGAGCCCCGCTGTCCACCTTAGTATTTTCATTTCCATTACACTTAGGCGGCGTTCTGTCTCAACTGTAGTCGGCCACCACTCACAACCATACAAGGCGACTGGTCGGATGACAGTGCGATGGAGTAAAATTATCTTTCATCCTGCAGTCGCAAGTGACTCTGGTTGTTGTTCGGCACTTTATCCAGGTTGCCTGAGTTCTGGTGTAAGCCGTGGTGGCCGAGCAGTTCTAGTCCGGAACAGCGTGACTGCTACGGTCACAGGTTCGAATCTTGCCTCGGGCATGGATGTGGGTGATATCCTCGGTTAGTTACGTTTAAGTAGTTCTAAGTTCTAGGGGACCAAAGACTTCAGATATTAAGTCCCATAGTGATCAGAGCCATTTGAACCATTTTTGAGTCGGCCGTCAACGGTGACCGTGGAACCAAGGTACTTAAACTTACTCGCACGGATTAGATATTTACCATTAATCGTGATGGTTCCCATTTCATGTCTGTGTGATCTCATGTACTCGATTTTCTTCAAAGTAAGGCACAAACCGTGTTGCGTCTACCGGTCACTCCATTCTTGAGTTAGGCTCTGCAGATCAAGCTTGTTTCCTGCTGCTAGCATCACGTCCTCAGCATGAAGTTAGGTCCATAGTAATGGCAGGTGCAGATAAGCTGTCATGGTGTCCATTGCGAGACTGACCGGAAATGGTGATAATGCAGAACGTTGATGGACGCCGATAATGATGGGGAAGTCCTTGGATAGTCCTGAGGTTGTACTGACATAACTTCTCGGCTGTGCGTAGAGTAACTGCACCCAGTTAATAAGCTGCTCCGGCACATCATGCTGTCGAAGTGCTAACCAGATGAGACTGTGTGGCACCCAAACATAGGCCTTCTCGAGATCCAGGAATGCTGGATGCAGCGGCTTGGCTTTCTCATGATGTTTTTCGACTAAGAATCTCACAGCATGTGCCGCTGTTCTTCATCAATCCAACTTGGTTTCTGGAAATCTGTGTGATCTCACGGATCCTTTGGTCCAGAATACGCGGTAAGATTTTCATGGCATAGCAGAGAAGTCGAATTGGACGGTAGCTGATGAACTCAGCGGGATTTCCCTCCTTCTTAAAGACAGGCACAGTGAAGCTCTGATGCCAATCTGATGCTGTCAGTGATCTTGTTGAAGAGTTCCGTTATCCATTCGGCTGCCTTCCAACGATGGGAACACCATAACTCTGCTGGAAGGTCATCTGGGCCGGTTGCTTCCCTAGGCTTCATTTTCCTCATAGCACTATTGACCTCATCGACTGCAATTTCTCTACTTCAACAGCATGGGCGGTGAGTATTGGTGGATGACGGAACTCTTCTCTTGAGATCTTCTTGAAGTGGCTACGCCATCGTTCTCTGGCCTTCTTCCAGTCAACCTGCAGATTATCGGTCTCATCATTGACTCTGTAGAGCCGATGAACATCTTGTGAATTGCGATGTCTTGCTTTATGGAGTCGATGTATCTCCCTCTTTCCTTCACGTGTGTCACCACAGAGAAGGAATTTAACCAAAAGAAATGAAAAATATTGAACAATGAACAAATAGCAAATTTTTGTACTGTTTTATACAAATTTCGAGAAAACGGTCGACAGTAAAGACAAACAGCTTAGTTTTCGAGAATAATGGGAGTAAAATATAATCATAGGTGCATTCTTTTCTTAGAAAACCTAAGGGTGAATAATAGAAGTGGAAGACCGGGTAGGCAGACGTGTACTCTCAGCGTTGTGAAACAGTTACACGGTTTACTCGCATTGTTGAACCTGTATGTTACGGAAGCAGTGGCGGTTGTGCAAGGAACTAAAAAACACTCGTGCGTATAAAAACATAACAACCTCAAACTCTATAATAACATATCTCCCATGTTTGTGATTTCTGTGCAGGAGAATGGATAAATGGAAACGAGAAGCAGTTATTTCTGTCAGAATTAATAGTCTTCACAGGTAAACTTTGTGACTTTTTGGTGATTCCACAGTAAAAACATTTACTTTCGTTACTTAATGCGGGGGTAATGTCGGACTGTCACTTGCTACTAATCGAACGGCTTCAGTTTACGTCTTAACACCGTAAATTTGAAGACCTGGAACACACTGAACCGAGATTGT
This sequence comes from Schistocerca cancellata, assembly GCF_023864275.1. Lineage (NCBI taxonomy): Eukaryota > Metazoa > Arthropoda > Insecta > Orthoptera > Acrididae > Schistocerca > Schistocerca cancellata. The sequence continues at coordinate 53,799,446 of NC_064626.1, forward strand.
AGTTTAGTAGCTACGTACAGAGGAGAGACAAAGCTACCTCTGTTAATACAGCGGCTCAAATTTTACTGTGTGTGAATCGAAGAAGCCACCCCTTTGATATCTTTGGAGCGTCTGTGAAACAGCGCTGAATTTTTTCTGTCAGCCGACGTGCAATTACCGGGAATGGCGCCCGGCGGGAGGTGGCGCAAAGCGAGCGTGTTAATGGAAAATGCAGCACCCATTACACGGGGTAGCGGTTGCGGCGGTAGCAAACAATTACACAAGCACTTGTGCCAAAAATAGCTCTTATCGTGGAAAGCGGCTCGCATTTGCTAACTCATGTTTCGTTTTGACAAGCTACGGCACCAGCGCGTGTGAGTTCCTTGCTAAGTTCTGAAGGCCATTTGGTGTTTGTGTATATGTGTTTGTGTACAAGGGACGTATACCGTCTCCTTCTGTAGTTAAAATGTGACTGCTGTTCTTTCAACTTCTCTATGTACATATACTACGCAAAAAATTAAAAGATCGCTTAATTAGGACCCCATCAATCTCTCTGTTTGCAACACAGAACACTGGACTTAGGCTTCAAGATGCCTACCACCCTCTTCTATAACGGTGCGAAGGCTCTGCGCCCTGTGACGTCACCATCTGTCTCGGTAACACTTCAAGTAGCAAGATGTCGATCAGTACGAAAAAGGGGTCAAACCTCAGATGCTTATCCGAGGTATAATGTGGCCTAATGACGTCATCTTGCCACAAAATCTGACTAAAATTCGATCGAACGCCACCGTGGACTTCTCACACCACGGTAAAGTCGCCACACCTTCCCTTACTCACATCTCACCCTGACGCCTCTGTAATGGAGTTCTGAAATCTGATTTCCAGAGTTTCTGCTACACAATTTTCTTACGAGTGGCCGAAGAACCCTTTTCGGGCCCAACGCTGCTGAGAATCGATACGAAGAGGTCTCAGGTGGTGTCAACAAAGCCTCTATGTGGTTAATATGTCAGGTACGTGTTCCACTGATCAATCGCAAGGTAATCGGTACGATGTGGAATGAGTCAAGTGCGTAAGAAATTCACACAATGAAGGTGTTTTTTTAGCTTAAAATTTTTATTACTTACATCATTAAACAAAATGGCACAAAATGTATGTATTACTATTCAAGAATTCATCTGTGGTATGCAAGGAGTTGTGAAGGACATACCATTTAAGTTTATTTTTGAAACTATTACTGCTGTCTGTCGGACATTTTATTTCATCTCGTAATTTACCGAAAAGTTTCACTGCAGCCTATTCTTCTTCTTTCTACACCAAAGATAAGTTAAGTAGAGGATCGTGTAAGTCTTTCTTTCTTCTGGTACTATAATAATGAATGTCATTGTTGTTTTTAAACTCATCCATGTTGTTGAGAGCAAATTTAGTAACTGAATCTATGTACTTTGAGGCTATTGTAACAATTCCATATGTCATCAGACATTGAAAGTATGCAAAGTATGTTAGCTTATCTCCAAAATTGGCAATTATTCTGACTGCAAAAATTGCTTAACATAGTCGCATCAGGAGACTCAAAATATGGATTTTCGAATTAAATTTGTCACCCAAAAACAATTCTCTACCCTGGTCACTGACTTCTGTTGATGTGTTACATTTATTGAAGGAACTGTGCATCTTGAGGCAGAAAATGGGATGTACGGTGTTTTTAAAAGTTCAGAGCAAGCTTATTCTCAGAAAACCAATTAATAACTTTCCCAAGGACATACTTCGTATCATTTTCTATTTCTTTTACTGGATTAATAATGGTACTCGTACCAACAGCAAACAGTGTCAGTTTAGCTTCTTGCTTCAGATAAGAAAGGAGGTCATGCACATATATCAAGAATAGAAGGGGACACCTGTGGATCACCTAATGTAATTTCATCCCAGTTAGATGATGTGTCAAACTTCCTTAAATCACTTGACATTTAAAAAATAGGATACTGGCCAGTAATTATTGTCAGTTTTGTAGAAAAGCCTTAACAATGGCATATTTCAATCTCTTTGCGATAATAATTGAGTTAGTGATGTATTACATGTGTGATTCACAACATCAGCTGTAAGTGCTCCACATTGTTTTAAATCTTGTTTGAGATGTCATTTACTCCAACATGACATTCATTTTTCAAATATTTAATGATTTTACTTATTTCACGAGATCTTCTGAGATGAAAATTTCTCAAAACTGTCTCTTCCGTGTACTGCTTGAGTTTTTCTTTTGAACTATTCTCATAAATTTTTTCACCAACACATAAGAAACAGTTTTTAAACACATTAGCTACTTATGTATTGTTGGTTTACCTGGTCTCATTCTATTTAATAGTAATACTACCCACCTTAGTGGTTATTTTTCGTGATTCCCTTCTATTAACTTTCCATATTGATTTGATTTTATTGCCTGAGTGGTTAATTTCATCTCTAAGATACATATTTCTTGATTTTCTAATAACTTTTCTCAGTATGTTACAACAATTTATATAGTGTGAAAATACTTCTGGGCGTTTACTAAATCTTGCTGTCTCATATAGTTTTCTTTCTCTTTATGAAGATACCTGTAGGAATCAAAGGTTTCTTTGAAAACTGTTTGGTGTTCCATTTAGTAACTTTTTTCGGCAACAGTGTTTAAAAAGGGATATAAATTTCTGAAGAAATTGGTTGCATTTGCCACTAGCATTTGGCTCATTACATTCATCTCTCCCATTAACTTTCTCTGAAGTTCTGCATTGATACTGAGTTGAGAAACTTTACACTTTTACTTAATGATTTCTCAACTGTACATCCTGCTAGATTTTGTAAGTTAATTAATTGTGCATCATGGTTCGATAGTAAATTTATCACAGGCAAAGCATGTATTAGTTTTGCATCCTCCTGCTGTACACATACATTATCTATTAGAGTGCTACTGTCTTGAGCTATACCTGTTGATAAATTTATACCTGATTCTAAGTTATATGCCATTACATGTCATTAATTACACTTGTAGTTCACTTTTCCTATCAGACCTGCTTAGAACGTTTTCACTGAAATCACCACAGAATTGATAACGTCTTCTTTTTTCTGACAGACGCCATAAAAGGTCGTAAAACTTTTTTTTTTTTACAAATAGCTCCCAGTCTCCTAATGGGGACCTGTACAGTGTTGCTATTATCAACAGTACGTTGTCCCTCTGTAGTTCACATGCAGAAAGCTCAAAGTGCTGATCGGCCCAAAATTTGCTTACTTCTACAGTTCTGTATTTATACCACTGTTTTGTGAAAATCGCAACACCACCTTTGTCCATGCTAGGTCTGCAAGTGTACAGTGCTAAATTACACACATTTATACTGACATTTCACATCCCCATAGTTACACTGTGTTCAGGCAGACAAAGTATATCAATCTCATTCTTATTACTGAGACCATCTAAACGCACTAACAGCTCATCTACTTTATTTTTTGTTCCCTTGGTATTTTGACGAAGTTAATTGATACTACCCTTAGCTTTATCCGTATTTACTGTACATGAAGCTTCCTTCATTATATTTTTGGGGGCGAAGTGGCCGAGTGGTCTAGGCGCTTCAGTCTGGAACCGCGCGACCGCTACGGTCGCAGGTTCGAATCCTGCCTCAGGCATGGATGTGTGTGATGTCCTTAGGTTAGTTTGGTTTAAGTAGTTGTAAGTTCTAGGGGACTGATGACCTCAGTTGTTAAGGTCCATAGTGCTCAGAGCCAATTCATTCTATTTTTCTTGATTGTTGTCGGTCTGGACTTTGGCTTTAACCTAAAGAAACCCGTCTGCCTGTTCCCATTAACCACAGGGATCATCCCTTGTGTGACTGTGGCCCCCTTACATCTTTTAATGTCTTTCCCCTTCCAATTGAAGTGCAGGCTGCAGAACATGTGCAGTGTATCCCCTTCTACCAATAGCGTCATCTGGAACAACTCTTATGTGAGAGTTTGCCAGTGTGTAGAGCATCCTGTTCAGCTAAGAGTTTACATGCATTACAGCACTGTTTACCCAGGGGCGATCATGGCACTGAAAGATCTCCATAAACCCCACATTTGTGTGCCCAGTTTCCGCCCATATTTTATCCAGGTCACTCCTAGTACTATGTCATGGATTCATAGCCATGCTGTTTCCTTCTCCTCCAACTATCATTGCATTATCTTCTTTCTCAAAGTGCCTGCATAGCTGATCAAAGATTTTTGTCACCTGGCTAAGGCTAGCACTTGGTTTTACAGAACTTGTGACCTGTTACCCTGCACCTACTTTCTCCCGAAGCTGCTGGCCTACACGCATCCCATTATTGCCACCTAGAAGTACAATTCCTCTTTTCCTATTCTGGTTTGATTCCGACCTATCTTTTTTCTTTAAGCTAATATTCTGCTTCCACCTGCATTGAACTACATCTGGATGATGCCCTTCCTCAACTACTTCAGATAGCAAGCCAAACTGATTTACTAATTAAATTTCGAAAGTTTTTTTCAACAGTTTCTATTTTTCGCCCTTTGCTGGCTACCTCTTAGTGGCACTCGGTCTCTCTTTCCTCCCTTAGCCTAGATAATTCCAAAGTCGCGTTTTCTAATTCAGCATTAAGGGCACCAATTTTGGCCTTCAGAGCAGCGATTTTTCTGTCCTTTGTACGTAACCTACATAGCCATGTAAGAGCCTCATTATCTACCCCCTTTCCCTCCCCACTACATTCGCCCCAACGAAATCATAACTTGCAGTCTTCACAGGATGCCCCCTCCTTCAGATTTCTACGGCAACCACCACGTTTATCACACATGATTTGATAGCAAAATTTACACAAAAGCAGAGAATAACTTGACACAAAAGCACTAAAGTATCGTTCAAATGGCTCAAACGGCTCTGAGCACTATGGGACTTAACATCTGAGGTCATCAGTGCCGAGGCAGGATTCCAAACTGTGACCATAGCGATCGCGTGGTTCCAGACTCAAGCTTCTAGAACCGCTCGGCCACCGCACCTGGCCTGAAGATTCATAACCTGTACTAATACGCAACTAGACGGTAATGTGAACAAACTTTTAAACTTACTTTCGAAAGTTTTAAATAAGTACCTAAACTCTATATGGCAGACACGAATCATTTGAACTTCGAGCCACTGACTCTAGGCAAAATTAATGATCTAGACTCGTAGGCCTAAGATTTAAACAGAACTAACGACTATCAATCGCTACATTTCTACACATTCCGCTGACAGTTTACAGTGCGATGTGCTACAGAACAACATTCTCGACTACCTTTGATACTGCCGATACTCCCCTGACAGCCCAACTTCTCCCTAAGGACGACGTTGGGCTGCAAGCCTGCCAAAATTGAGGGTCCCACCCCTTTCGACTGTAGCACGAAGGACGTTAGTGCTTTGGTACATAGGCTGGACTCATTAGGGACTGTTTGAAACGTCGACGAAATTTTAAGATGATCCTTTTAAGACTTTTAAGACTATTCCTGGGGCGTTTTCATGTTGTTTCCTTACAGCGGCGTGTAAGGCAACCCACAGGAAATCAGTTTGACGTCAACACTGCACGTCGCTAGTATAACATCCTTCGCAGAAGCGTCAAGACATGGGGTGAGATGTATGTAACGGGATGTGTGATAACCTTCCAGTGGCTTCAAACGTTGAGTACTAATATGACGTGATTACCCTACCTTACGTCCCGTATTAAGTTCTGAGCCCTGGCCTTTTCTTCGCAAGTGTCGACACGTTGCTGTTTGAAGTGTCGCTGAGACCGAGGGAGATGCCGCAGGTCGCCACGCTTTTTACTGTTACAGAGGAATGTTGTGGCGAACTTCCAGTCAGGTTTCAAACTTCTGTTGCCGAGACTTGCCGGCTTGAGTTGCCGTGCGGTTCTAGGCGCTACAGTCTGGAACCTAGCGACCGCTACGGTCGCAGGTTCGAATCCTGCCTCGGGCATGGACGTGTGTGATGTCCTTAGGTTAGTTACATTTAATTAGTTCTAAGTTCTAGGCGACTGATGACCTCAGAAATTAAGTCGCATAGTGCTCAGAGCCATTTGAACCATTTGAGCCAATTCTGCTGCGTTGTATGGCCGCGGCCAATGGAACTCTTCAATCCCTGACGTTTTGTCCAAAGCTACGTTGGACTTCTTCGGAGGTGCTCCTGGTTGTGCTGAATCTTGATGACTGACTAGACAGCACAACCAGGAGCACCTTAGAAGATATCCAACGTAGCCTTCGATGAAACGTCAGGGATTGAAGAGTTCCACAGGCCACGGCCATACAACTCGGAAGAATGGTATAACGAGCAAGTATGGTATGAAGAAAACCCACATGCAAAAGTTCAAAGCAATTTCAAGCAGCGATTTAGGATAAATGTGTGGTGTAGTATAATCAACTCACACTTTATTGGACCATTCATTTCCTCGGGACATCTAACTGGCGAGACGTACTTATAATTCCTTTAAGAAGAAATGCACGGCCTGCTTGAAGATGCCCCTCTCGCTACGGGACTTCAAATGTATTTTCTACATGACGGCGTGCCTCCACATTTTACTACATTTTACTAACACTGTTACTACGCCCAAGAAGCGACTAACGGGCGCCTCACACGTTTAGACCTTTATGATAGTGCCCTGTAGGGTTTAACCTCCATGTTGTTGTTGTGGTCTTCAGTCCTGAGACTTGTTTGAGGCAGCTCTCCACGCTACTCTATCCTGTGCAACCTCCTTCATCTCCCAGTACCTACTGCAGCCTACATCCTTCTGAATCTGCTTAGTGTATTCATCTCTTGGTCTCCCTCAACGATTTTTACCCTCCACGCTGCCCTCTAATTCTAAATTGGTGATCCCTTGATGCATCAGAACATGTCCTACCAACAGATCCCTTCTTCTGGTCAAGTTGTGGCACAAACTTCTCTTCTCCCCAATCCTATTCAATACTTCCTCATTAGTTATGTGATCTACCCATCTAATCTTCAGCATTCTTCTGTAGCACCACATTTCGAAAGCTTCTATTCTCTTCTTGTCCAAACTATTTATCGTCTATGTTTCACTTCCATACACGGCTACACTCCATACAAATACTTTCAGAAATGACTTCCTGACACTTAAATCGATACTCGATGTTAACAAATATCTCTTCTTCAGAAACGCTTTCCTTGCCATTGCCAGTCTACATTTTATATCCTCTCTACTTCGACCATCATCAGTTATTTCGCTCCACAAATTGCTAAGCTCCTTCACTACTTTAAGTGTCTCATTTCCTAATCTAATTCCCTCAGCATCACCCGACTTAATTCGACTACATTCCATTATCCTCGTTTTGCTTTTGTTGATGTTCATCTTATATCCTCCTTTCAAGACACTGTCCATTCCATTCTACTGCTCTTCCAAGTCCTTTGCTGTCTCTGACAGAATTACAATGTCATCGGCGAACCTCAAAGTTTTTATTTCTTCTCCATGGATTTTAATACCTACTCCGAATTTTTTTTTGTTTCCTTTACTGCTTGCTCAACATACAGATTGAATAACATCGGAGAGAGGCTACAACCCTGTCTTACTCCCTTCCCAACCACTGCTTCCCTTTCATGTCCCTCGACTCTTATAACTGCCATCTCGTTTCTGTACAAATTGTAAACAGCCTTTCGCTCCCTGTATTTTACCCCTGACACCTTTAGAATTTGATAGAGAAAATTCCAGTCAACACTGTCAAAAGCTTTCTCTAAGTTTACAAATGCTAGAAACGTAGGTTTGCCTTCCCTTAATCTTTCTTCTAAGATAAGTCGTAGACTAAGTATAGCTTTCTATGGAATCCAAACTGATCTTCCCCGAGGTCGGCTTCTACCAGTTTTTCCATTCGTCTGTAAAGAATTCGTATTAGTATTTTGCAGCTGTGGCTTATTAAACTGATTGTTCGGTAATTTTCACATCTGTCAACACCTGCTTTCTTTGCGATTGGAATTACTATATTCTTCTTGAAGTCTGAAGGTATATCGCCTGTTTCATACATCTTGCTCACCAGATGGTAGAGTTTAGACAGGACTGGCTCTCCCAACGATGTCAGTAGTTCCAATGGAATGTTGTCTACTCTGGTGGCCTTGTTCTGACTCAGTTCTTTCAGTGCTCTGTCAAACTCTTCACGCAGTATTGTATCTCCCAATACATCTTCATCTACATCCTCTCCCATTTCCATAATATTATCCTCAAGTATATCGCCCTTGTATAGACCCTCTATATACTCCTACCACCATTCTGCTTTCCCTTCTTTGCTTAGAACTGGGTTTCCATCCGAGCTCTTGATGTTCATACAAGTGGTTCTCTTATCTCCAAAGGTCTCTTTAATTTTCCTGTAGGCGGTATCTATCTTACCCCTAGTGAGATAATCCTCTACATCCTTACATTTGTCCTCTAGCCATCCCTGCTTAGCCATTTTGCACTTCCTGTCGATCTCATTTTTGAGACGTTTGTATACCTTTTTGCCTGCTTTATTTACTGCATTTTTATATTTTCTCCTTTCATCAATTAAATTCAATATTTCTTCTGTTAGCCCAGGATTTCTACTAGCCCTCGTCTTTTTACCTACTTGACCTTCTGATGCCTTCACTACTTCATCCCTCAAAGCTACCCATTCTTCTCCTACTGTATTTCTTTCTCCAATTCCTGTCAATTGTTCCCTTATGCTCTCCCTGAAACTCTGTACAACCTCTGGTTCTTTCAGTTTATCCTGGTCCCATCTCCTGAAATTCCCAACTTTTTGCAGTTTCTTCAGTTTTAATCTACAGGTCATAACCAACAGATTGTGGTCAGAGTCCACATCTGCACCTGGAAATGTCTTACAATTTAAAACCTGGTTCCTAAATCCCTGTCTTACTATTATATAATCTATCTGACACCTTTTAGTATCTTCAGGTTTCTTCCATGTATACAACCTTCTTTCATGGTTCCTAAAGCAAGTGTTAGCTATGATTAAGTTGTGCTCCGTGCAAAATTCTACCAGGCGTCTTCCTCTTTCATTTCTTAGCCCCAATCCATATTCACATACTATGTTTCCTTCTCTCCCTTTTCCTACACTCGAATTCCAGTCACCCATGACTATTATATTTTCGTCTCCCTTCACTATCTGAATAATTTCTTTTATTTCATCATAAATTTCTTCAATGTCTTCGTCATCTGCAGTGCTAGTTGGCATATAAACTTGTACTACTGTAGTAGGTGTGGGCTTCGTATCTATCTTGGCCACAACAATGCGTTCGCTGTGATGTTTGTAGTTGCTTACCCGCATTCCTATTTTCCTATTCATTATTAAACCTACTCCTGCATTACCCCTATTTGATTTTGTGTTTATAGCCCTGTGGTCACCTGACCAGAAGTCTTGTTCCTCCTGCCACCGAACTTCACTAATTCCCACTATATCTAACTTTAACCAATCCATTTCGCTTTTTAAATTTTCTAACCTACCTGCCTGATTAAGGGATCTGACATTCCACGCTCCGATCCGTAGAACGCCTGTTTCCTTTCTCCTGACAACGACATCCTCTTGAGTAGTCCCCGCCCGGAGATCCGAATGGGGGACTATTTTACCTCCAGAATATTTTACCCAAGAGGACGCCATCATCATTTAATCATACAGTAAAGCTGCAGGCCCTCGGGAAAAATTACGGCTGTAGTTTCCCCTTGCTTTCAGCCGTTCGCAGTACCAGCAAAGCAAGGCCGTTTTGGCTATTGTTACAAGGACAGATCAGTCTATCATCCAGACTGTTGCCCCTGCAACTACTGAAAAATGCTGCTGCCACACGTTTATCTGGCCTCTCAACAGATACCCCCCCATTGTGGCTGTACCTAAGGTATGGCTATCTGTATCGCTGAGGCACGCAAGCCTCCCCACCAATGGCAAGGTCCATGGTTCATGGGGGGGGTTAACCTCCATACTTGCAAAATTTTTCCATAGAGCGAGCAAATTGGGGAAAGGCGCCTTACGTGGTGCATCATGTCCATTGTGCATTGAGACCCTTACCCCACTTTCTCAATTTCTAATTGCAGTCCAGCTCACTCTCCATCTCTTGGGCGAGGATACATTCCTGGGTGCACTTTCCGCCATCCACTACGCTGCGTCGCTTTCTGTGCCGACAACGACCATAGACTTCCTTGCACCTGATATCGAGCATGGTAGCCAGTCCATTGTGGTGGTGCCACTATATAACCTGTTGGTTGTAGGCCCCTGACAACACAGAGATCGCTCTGCTGATGCCTGTGCCGTTAAATCTCCATGTATGCCAAGGAGTAGATGCCTATCTCTCTGGGGCATCGGGGCATCAGGACTCCCTGCAATGGGCATCCTCCAGGTGGCCTTTGCTGCAGCAGGGTTGCGCCCTTTGGGAGGGCCCTTGGTCAGAGTGGGTGGCATCAGGGCAGATGACATTCAATGAAGTGTGGCATATGTTCTCTTGCTGGTGGCCAGCCGCCAGCAGTCTCTAAGCGTTCCTGGGCTCAATTTAATGCAAACACGTATGACCCTAAATCGTTTCCCGCCCTGGCCACACCATTGGAGGAATGAAAGTCTAAGGATGGCAGCGAAGCTTATTCGCCCCAGTACTTAGTAGAGTGAGAGCTGATGGGGAATCCTTTGCGACCATGAAACCTCAGTTCCTTGTAGAGCATTTAGAGGACAATGTTGGGGAGGCGAAGGGCTTGTCTAAAATGCGGTCTGGATCAGTATTGATAAAAACAGCAGCCTCAGCACAGTCACAGGTATTACTCGCTTGTGAAAAGCTGGGGTATGTTTCTGTTACTATCACGCCCAATAAAAGCTTCATTATGGTCCAGTTATTATCTTTCACAGGGTTCTTCTTTTAAAGTCCGATGACGAGCTGCGCGCCAGGTAAGAGCGACAGGTTGTCCATTTCGTCCAGGGCGTCCACTGGGGTTCATGGCATAATTTGGTTGTCACCGGTGCCTTCATCTTGGCCTCCGAGGATGACACATTACCCTAGAAAGTTAAGGCGAAGGTCTACTACTGTGATGTCCCGCCATATATCCCTCTCCCGTTTTGATGCTTTAAGTGTTGGATATTCTGCCATGTGTCTTCCCAGTGTGCTTCCAGCCTCATATGTCGAGACTGTGTTTGTCCATCCCATTCCAATACTCCATGTGTCCTACATCCCATCTGCGTCAACAGCGGAGAGCACCATTCATCTCGCTCGCCAGACTGTAGGGTAATGGAATACAAGACTCTTGACCGACTGACTACACTGAGGCTAAAAGGAAATTAGAAAGGCTCAATCCTGTGTGCATGACATCTTATGCCCCTACTATCACTACTGTTACAGCCCCATACATTGTACCACCTACCTTGGGAGCAGCACCCCTCCCCCCCCCCACAACCATGGGTGTCATTAGCCCCCACTTCTAAGACGGAGAAGTGTTTTTTCGGCTTCTCTGGCTAGGAAGAGGTGCGTTGGGTCACTCCCTTCCGAGGTTCCTACCAGTGGCAAAGTAGACACCCGCCAGTGTTTGAAGAAGCAACAGGTATCTGGTTGTAGTCCTTCACGGTCCTCCTCCATTCTGGAGAGCAATCCAAGGAACAGCGAGAGAAATCGAAACCCAAGACCCCTAAGAAGAAGGAAACTGCGGTGTCACCCACACCACCACTACCAACAAGTTCTGCATCTGAGGATGAGGTGGAGATTCTTGAGTCCACTTAGGACCTACATCTTGCTGGACCCTAAGACATGATGGATGACGCTCCCACAGATACTCAGTCGGTGGCAGCAGGTGACCCAGTGGCGTAATCTGCCTCCTCAGTCCCTTCACGCCTTTTTCGGCTGCGGACAATGTCATTCTCCAGTGGGATTGCAGCGGTTTTTCCACCACCTTGCTGACCTCCACCAACTTATCAGCCTTCACCCTTTCCCCTGTATTGCTCTCCAGGAAACTTGGTTTCAGGTGAGGCGAACCCCTTCCTTCCATGTCTATCAGGGTTATAAGAATCAGGCAGCTTATGCGAGGATATCTGGCGGAGCCAGCATCTGCGTCCTTAACTCTCTTTACAGCGAGTGTGCACCTCTGGCAACACCTTTAGAGGCTGTCGCTGTTTGGGTGGGGACGCCTCCGGTTGTTATTGTCTGCAGTATCTATCTGACACCAGATGGTGATGTTCCACAGCATGTATTGAATGTGCTGATAGCCCAACTGCCGCCCCCTTTCGTGTTTCTGGGCGACTATAACGCCCATAGCCCATTGTGGGGTGGACTGGTGGCAACTGGCCAAGGAACTGTCGTTGAGCAAGTGTTGGCACAGCTCGGCCTTTCCCTCTTAAGTAATGGTGCTCCAAACATTTCAGTGTGGCACATAGCACATACTCAGCCACTAATCTGTCTGCAGCCCTAGCCTTCTACCATCCATCCACTGCCACATGCATGACGTCCTGAGCGGTAGTCACTGCCATAGCGTCGCTATTCTGGGTGCCAACCCAGATGAGCCTCTTTCTTGTGACACCATTTATGTGGTAGTTCACCTGATAACCACTGGCGTAGTGCAATTCCCCGTTCTCCTGCATCCTCTCAGTGGAGGACCGTGCCTTGGTGGTCAATGGAGATCGCTTGGGCGATTGGAGATCGCAGGCAGGCCCTCCAACATCATAAGCGGCACCTGTCACTAGAACACCTCTTTACCTTAAGCTGCTCTGTGCCCAAGCCTGATGCCTTATTCGCCAATGTAAGCAGGAGTGCTGGGAAAGGTATGTCTCCACCATTGGCATCCATCCCTCTCCATCACAGGGTTGGGCCACGATTAGGCGACTCTATGGATATCATACCCCTGTCAGCGTACCTGGGCTTTCCCTGAAAGGAGCAGTTATTACTGACACCGACACGAGTGCATAACTCTCAGCAGCGCATTAGGCTCAGAGTTCCACTTCTACAAATTACCCACCGGCCTTCCACTCCATGAATGAGCAGTTGGAACATTGGAGCCTTTCATTCCATACATGCCACCCTGAATCATAGAATGCTCCATTCAGTGAGTGGGAGTTCCAGTGCCCTACCCACTTGCCCTGACATGGCCCCAGGCCGGATTGTATCCACTATCAGATACTCAAACACCTATCGGTGTTTGCCAGAGACGCCTCCTAGACCTTTCCCACTCTATGAGATCGATAAAAATGGCGGGAAAGCATCGTCATCCCCGTGTTGAAACTTGGCAAGAACCCACTGAACAGCTACCACCCCATTAGTCTCACCAACGTTCCATGGAAGTTGCTTGAATGCATTGTGAGCTGGACGCTGAGTTGGCTACTTGAGTCTCGGTGCCTTCTGGTTCCGTCCCAGGGTGGGTTCTGTAAGGACCACTCTGCCATCGATAATCTGATGTGCCTGGAGTCTGCCATCCACATGGCTTCTTCCTGCCATCAGCATCTGATTGACGTCTTTTTTGACATGCGAGAGGACTACGATATGACGTGGAGACATCACAACCTCACCACGCTTCATCGGTGGCGTCTTAGGGCCTAGCTCCCAACCTTTTTTTTCAAAATTTTCGTTCCTTCTGCGTGAAACTTAGTTACTGCCATAGTTCCTCCCTAGTCCAGGAGAAACGGGTCCTGCAAGGCTATGTTTTGAGTGTCTGCCTATGTTTAGTTGCTGTCAATGGGCTAGCTGCAGCTGTGGGAACGTCTGTATCAGCTTCTTTGTATGCTGGTGACTTTTGCCTGTACTACAGCTCCACTAGCATTGCGGCTGCTGAACGGCTGCTATAGGGCGCTATTTGCAGCACACAGTCTCGGGCCATCATGCACAGCTTCCAGTTCTCGACCGCCAAGACCTGCGTCATGAATTTGTGCTGATGTCACACTGTTCACCCTGAGCAACTTCTTTATCTTTATGGTGAACCTCTTGCCGTGGTGGTGATACATCGATTTTTGGGCTTACTTTTTGATGCCAGGTTGACTTGGCTCCCTCAAATTCGGCAGCTTAAACAAAGGTGCGGGCGCCATCTTAGCGCTATTGAGACACACCAGCTGGAGTGCCGATTGATCTACCCTTCTGCGGCTGTATGAGGCATTGATTCAATCCAGCCTTGATTATGGGAGCCTGGCTTACCGTTCAGCTTCACCTTCTGCATTGCTGTTACTTGAGCCCATACTTCACAGCAGGATCCAACTCGCAAGTGGAGCTTTCCACACAAGCCTTGTAAACAATGTACTTGATGAGGCCAGTGTCCCTCCATTGCGGATCTGGCGCCAACTACTACTGGCCACTTATGATGCACATGTTTGTAGCTCACCTGGGCATCCGACTTACCATCTCCAATTCCTCAACTCAGTTTTCCATCTTCCTGAATGGCGGCCGGTCAGGGTGTATGATTGAGGTTCGCGTCCGGTCTCTTCTCTCTGTGATTGAGTTTTTCCCTCTCCTACCTCTATTCTGCGCCCATATACGGTTACCCCCGTGGTGTGTGCCCCGCCCATACCTTCGGCTGGATTTGGCACAGGGCTCAAACGATTCAGACCCTCCTGACACCCTCCACCGCCGCTTTCTTTCAATTCTTACCGCGTTTCATGGCTCTGACGTGGTCTATACCGACGATTCGATGGTTACTGGTCGAGTTGGTTATACTGTTACTCTTGTGGATCATTCTGAACAACACTCATAGTTGGGTGGCTGCAGTGTTTTCACTGCTGAGCTGTTAACCATCTCTCGCGCCATACAATATATCCTCTCCTGTTCAGGTGAGTCCTTCGTTATCTGTAGTGACACCTTGAGTGGTTTACGAGTTATCGACCAGTGTTTTACTCACTCTCATCTCGGGATGGCTATCCAGGGGTCTATCCGTACTCTTGCTGTGGCATCCGTTTCGCTGTTTTTATGTGGTTCCCAGGTCATGTACAGCATTCTGGTAACGAACGTGTGGAGACTCTGGCCAAACAGGCTGTCCGTGCACTGGCCCAGGATATTGGCCTTTTGGAGTGCGATCTCCAGTCATTGTTGCGGCAGAAGGCACTAGGTTCCTGGAGTGATGAATGGTGCACATGCCTTCACCCAAAAATCTTCCGATCGTCAAGGAGACTGACCACTGTGTGGCGCTCCTCCTTGCAGGCGTCTCGCAAGGACTCCATTGTACTCTGCCTGCCACACCTGGCTGACGCACGGTTATTTATTGCCCCACGAAGACCCACCTCTCTGTCACTGTGGTTTAGCGTTGATAGTGGTCAATCCTTTGTTGGACTGTCCGCATTTAACGGCACTCAGACAGACGTTAGCGCTGCCTGATACGCTCCCTGCACTTTTATCAGATGACGCTGCAGTGGCAGGCTTAGTTTTGAGTTTTATTCGAGCAGGGGGCTTTTATTGCCCCATCTGAGAGTATGTCTCTTTTTGTGTTGAGTCTGGCCTTTGACCTACGGTTTTAGATAAGGATTTTTGTCTTTTGGTGGTTTGCTTTTCCTTTTTCTGTTTCCATGGTCGGCCAACCGCTGTAACAGTCGGTGTGCTTTTAATTCCTTTTGTCTGGTCTTTGTCTGTGACTTTCTTGTTCTGTGTCGTCCCTTGTCTTCTCTGCTGCTTGTTTTTATTCCTTGTAGGTGTTTCATGATCGTGGAAAAGGGGACTGATTACCTTGGCAGTCTGGTCCCTGCAACCCCCCACAAACCGACCAACCAACCAACCATCACTACACATTTAAATGAACATTTTCCCCAGAAAAGGGTTAGTCGTGGTGCTACACATCTGTGGCCGCACAGATCGTACTATTTAATACCAATATATTTTTGTGTATGGGGATGGTGGAAATAGATTATGAGGACAAACTCAATACACGTAAGGCATTACTTGCTCGTATTATAAATGCAATAGACGAAATTAAGAACAATCCTGTGAAACTGAAATGAGCAACAAAAGCTTTTCATATACATGCAGATAAATACATTGAACTTGGTGGAAACTTTCTTTACATTTATTGTGAATCTACAGTGGAATTGTATGTACAAAGTACAACTTTCATATAAGTGAGCTTTTTGTTTCTTTCTGTTTAACACGAATTCACGTGTGCTGTAGTATTGATAAAAGCAGATTGTCTTACACATTAATACAGTTTCAGTTAAAGTTATTACCATCATTTTTCCAAAATTAAATTCTCTACAAATTCTGTTGAAAACTTGATGCAATTGTCTGGAATTTAAAAAACAAAGTGGGCAACGTAGTTAATAAATTAACAATTTTACGAAATTATTTCTTTGATTCTCTGGATGTTCTGGAAAATTACAGCAGATACACGCCTGGGGCATGTTTTATTAGAGTCACCAGGTCAACAACAAGAAAATAAATATAAATCATGCTTTCCCTAAACCTCGTACAGTTTTTCGATGCCTTCATACTAGCGAAGTTGCTAACTTTCAGGCATAATCTTTTATTAGCCGTGACTCCGTAACTAAACATATGCGGACCTATGTTCATATGAACTTTTTTCTTTAGCTTTATTTGTAGAATACTACACTAAAATATTTGCATATCTTCGTGAATCACTCTTCTACATCTATACAACTTATTTTAGTTTTACAGAATAAAGTCTGAGTTGGGACTTTCATTCTGACATTTGTCGATATTATTTGGGCTGGCCACAAGGTGGATGGAGAAGATGGCCCACCCCTGGCGCTATCACTGGCCGAAAGGGATGCCACGTAGAACACTTCATATCGAAAGCTTTTCCCAAGTGTCTGAAGTTAACACCTTGGCTGTAAATGTGAAGGCTGTACATGGATGCGTAAGGCATCCGATAAAGAGTGCAGGTTTCTGATAGCTGAACTTGCGCCTTTTGAAGATGATCCTATAATGCATGTTCGTGGTTCCGTTTATGAACTGGCGGCCGAAACTGGTAAGGAAAAATGATGGTGTACTCTTCATTAAAGAACAAGTAAACATATTTTAAGAAAGGCCATATATTTACTCAGTGTTTATGTTTGTGCTACCACACTATTCAAAATAGTCTCACGAAATTTTATACAACATTCCGCATAACTGTATCTTTCAAAAGTTATGAACTTATCAGTTACCATATCAAACACACTTTAAGATGTTGAAACAATATTAATGATCAACAAGTATTCTCAGGAATTAACACAGTTCTACTCAAATTTGTAATAAGTACATCCTGTGTTCTCACACATATGACCCCTATTTCCAAACTCGTCATCCAACTCTTACTTCTTAACATCGAGTTTTATTAATATCACTTTAGCACATTTTGTGTGGTGCACACACTTCAAAATACTACAGCACATGCTATCACTGTAAATAACTGTGACACCATACTCAAGAAAGAACTCATTAAGGCTGCACCATCTCGAGTAAACTGATCCAAATCAGTATGCACTACACACCGGAAGCAGCTACTAGGGTAGCAGAGTACGTGTGGCGTGCACACGGGGGTTTTTTTAGGTTAGAGGGACCCCCCCTTGGGCGAAACGATAAAATACCTGACGGCTTACCAGAGAGGACATTATCATCGTTGATAAAGAACGTCCGTCCTCAGAGACCAAAAACAGGAAAAGTTAACGTAATATTGGTAAACTGCAGGAGTATCCAGGGCAAGGTTCCTGAATTAGTATCTCTTATTGAAGGAAATAGTGCGCATATAGTATTAGGAACGGAAAGTTGGTTAAAACCGGAAGTGAACAGTAACGAAATCCTAGACACAGAATGGAATATATACCGCAAGGATAGGATAAACGCCAATGGTGGAGGTGTATTTATAGCAGTAAAGAATTCAATAATATCCAGTGAAGTTATTAGCGAATGCGAATGTGAAATAATCTGGGTTAAGCTAAGTATCAAAGGTGGGTCAGATATGATAGTCGGATGCTTCTATAGACCACCTGCATCAGCAACCGTAGTAGTTGAGCGCCTCAGAGAGAACCTGCAGAACGTCGTGAAGAAGTTTCGTGATCATACTATTGTAATAGGGGGAGACTTCAATCTACCAGGTATAGAATGGGATAGTCACACAATCAGAACTGGATCCAGGGACAGAGACTCTTGTGACATTATCCTGACTGCCTTGTCCGAGAATTACTTCGAGCAGATAGTTAGAGAACCAACTCGTGAAGCTAACGTTTTAGACCTCATAGCAACAAATAGACCGGAACTTTTCGACTCCGTGAATGTAGAAGAGGGTATCAGTGATCATAAGTCAGTGGTTGCATCAATGACTACAAGTGTAATAAGAAATGCCAAGAAAGGAAGGAAAATATATTTGCTTAACAAGAGTGATAGGGCACAAATCGCAGAATATCTGAGTGACCACCATCAAACGTTCATTTCTGAGGAAGAGGATGTGGAACAAAAATGGAAAAAATTCAGAAACATCGTCCAGTACGCCTTAGATAAGTTCGTACCGACTAAGGTCCAAAGCGAGGGGAAAGATCCACCGTGGTATAACAATCATGTACGAAAGGTACTACGGAAACAAAGAAAGCTTCATCATAGGTTTAAGAGTAGTCGAATCATAGCTGATAAGGAAAAGCTGAACGAAGCGAAAAAGAGCGTAAAGAGAGCAATGAGAGAAGCATTCAACGAATTCGAACATAAAACATTGGCAAACAATCTAAACAAGAACCCTAAAAAGTTTTGGTCATATGTAAAATCGGTAAGCGGATCTAAATCCCCTATTCAGTCACTCGTTGACCACGATGGCACCGAAACAGAGGACGACCGAAGAAAGGCAGAAATACTGAATTCAGTATTCCGAAACTGTTTCACTGCGGAAAATCGTAACACGGTCCCTGACTTCAGCCGTCGCACGGACGCCAAAATGGAAAATATTGAAATAAACGATATCGGAATTGAAAAACAACTGCTATCACTTAGTAGCGGAAAAGCATCCGGACCAGACGGATTACCCTTAAGATTCTACAGTGATTATGCTAAAGAACTTGCCCCCTTTCTATCAGCAATTTATCGTAGATCGCTGGAAGAACGTAAAGTACCTAGCGACTGGAAGAAAGCGCAGGTCGTTCCCATTTTCAAAAAGGGTCATAAATCAGATGCGAATAATTATAGGCCTATTTCGCTTACGTCAATCTGTTGTAGAATAATGGAACATGTTTTGTGTTCTCGTATTATGACGTTCTTAGATAATACAAATCTCCTTCATCATAACCAACATGGATTCCGCAAACAGAGATCATGTGAAACTCAGCTCGCCCTATTTGCCCAAGAAATTCACAGTGCCGGAGACACTGGCGAGCAGATTGATGCCGTATTCCTGGACTTCAGGAAGGCATTTGATACGGTTCCGCACTTACGTTTAGTGAAAAAAATACGAGCTTACGGAATATCGGACCAGGTTTGTGATTGGATTCAGGATTTCCTAGAAGAAAGAACACAACATGTCATTCTTAACGGTTCAAAATCTGCAGATGTAGAGGTAATTTCGGGAGTACCGCAAGGAAGCGTGATAGGACCTTTATTGTTTACAATATACATAAATGACTTAGTTGACAACATCGGTAGCTCCGTGAGGCTATTTGCAGATGACACGGTTGTCTACAAGAAAGTAGCAACATCAGAAGACTCGTACGTACTCCAGGAAGACCTGCAGAGGATTAATGCATGGTGCGACAGCTGGCAGCTTTCCCTAAACGTAGATAAATGTAATATAATGCGCATACATAGGGGCAGAAATCCATTCCAGTACGATTATGCCATAGGTGGTAAATCATTGGAAGCGGTAACGACCGTAAAATACTTAGGAGTTACTATCCGGAGCGATCTGATGTGGAATGATCACATAAAACAAATAGTGGGAAAAGCAGGCGCCAGGTTGAGATTCATAGGAAGAATTCTAAGAAAATGTGACTCATCGACGAAAGAAGTAGCTTACAAAACGCTTGTTCGTCCGATTCTTGAGTATTGCTCATCAGTATGGGATCCTTACCAGGTTGGATTAATAGAAGAGATAGACATGATCCAGCGAAAAGCAGCGCGATTCGTCATGGGGACATTTAGTCAGCGCGAGAGCGTTACGGAGATGCTGAACAAGCTCCAGTGGCGGACACTTCAAGAAAGGCGTTACGCAATACGGAGAGGTTTATTATCGAAATTACGAGAGAGCACATTCCGGGAAGAGATGGGCAACATATTACTACCGCCCACATATATCTCGCGTAATGATCACAACGAAAAGATCCGAGAAATTAGAGCAAATACGGAGACTTACAAGCAGTCGTTCTTCCCACGCCCAATTCGTGAATGGAACAGGGAAGGGGGGATCAGATAGTGGTACAATAAGTACCCTCCGCCACACACCGTAAGGTGGCTCGCGGAGTATAGATGTAGATGTAGATGTAGATGTAAGATATATCTACTGCCGATTAGTACACTACTCGCCATGAAAATTGCTACACCACGAAGATGACGTGCAACAGTCGCATAATGTAACTAACAGGAAGAAGGCGCTGCGATATGCAGATGATTAGCTTTTCAGAGCATTCACACAAGTTTGGCGCCGGTGGCGACACCTACAACGTGCTGACATCAGGAAAGTTTCCAACCGATTTCTCATACACAAACAGCAGTTGACCGGCGTTTCCTGGTGAAAGTTGTTGGGATGACTCTTGTAAGGAGGAGAAATGCGTACCATCACGTTTCCGACTTTGATAAAGGTCGGATTGTAGCCTATCGCGATTGCGGTTTATCGTATCGCGACATTGCTGCTCGCGTTGTTCGAGATCCAATGACTGTTAGCAGAATATGGAATGGGTGGGTTGAGGGGGGTAACACGGAACGCAGTGCTGGATCCCAACGGCCTCGTATCACTAGCAGTCGAGATGACAGGCTTCTTATCCGTATGGCCGTAACGGATCGTGCAGCAACGTCTCGCTCCCTGAGTCAACTGATGGGGACGTTTGCAAGACAAAAACCATCTGCACGAACAGTTCGACGACGTTTGCAGCAGCATGGACTATCAGCTCGGAGACCATGGCTGCGGTTACCCTTGACGCTGCATCACAGACAGGAGCGCCTGCGATGGTGTACTCAACGACGAAACTGGGTGCACGAATGGCAAAACTTCATTTTTCGGATGAGTCCAGGTTCTGTTTACAGCATCGTGATGGTCGCATCCGGGTTTGGCGACACAGTGGCGAACGCACATTGGAAGCGTGTATTCGTCATCGTCATACTGGCGTATCACCTGGCGTGATGGTATGGGGTGCCATTGGTTACACGTCTCGGGCACCTCTTGTTCGCATTGACTACACTTTGAACAGTGGACGTTACATTTCAGATGTGTTATGACCCTTGTATCTACCCTTCATTCTATCCCTGCAAAACACTACATTTCAGCAGGATAATGCACGACCGCATGTTGCAGGTCCTGTACAGGTCTTTATGGATACAGACAATGTTCGACTGCTGCCCTGGCCAGTACATTCTCCAGATCTCTCACCAATTGAAAACATCGGGGCAATGGTGGCCGAGCAAGTGGCTCGCCATAATACGGCAGTCACCACTCTTGATGAACCGTGGTATCGTGTTGAAGCTGCATATTCAGTTGTACCTGTACACGCCACCCAAGCACTGTTTGATTCAATGCCCAGGCGTATCAAGGCCGTTATTACGGCCAGAGGTGGTTGTTCTGGGTACTGATTTCTCAGGATCTATGCACCCAAATTGCTTGAAATTGTAATCACTTGTCAGATCTAGTATAATATATTTGTCCAATGAATACCCGTTTATCATTTGCATTTCCTCTTGGTGTAGCAATTTTAATGGCCAGTAGTGTATTTTACCCCCCCCCCATCCCTCCCCCGCTCCTAAGAACCATGGACCTTAGAGTTGGTGGGGATGCCTGCGTGTCTCAGCGGTACAGATAGCCATAACGTAGGTGCAACCACAACGAGGAGTATCGGTTGAGAGGCCAGACAAACGTGTGGTTCCTGAAGAGGGGCAGCAGCCTTTTCAGTAGTTGCAGGGGCAACAGTCTGGATGATTGACAGATCTGGCCTTGTAACACTAACCAAATCGGCCTTGCTGTGCTGGTACTGAGAACAGATGAAAGCAAGGGGAAACTACAGTCGTTATTTTTCGCGAGGGCATGCAGCTTTACTTTATGGTTAATTGATGATGGCGTCCCCTTGGGTAAGATATTCCGGAGGTAAAATAGTCCCCCATTCGGATCTCCGGAAGGGGACTACTCAGGTGGACGTCGTTATTAGGAGAACTAAAACTGGCGCGCTACGGATCATAGCGTGGAATGTCAGATCACTTAATAGAGAATGTAGGTTAGAAAATTTATAAAGGGAAATGGATAGGTTAAAGCTAGAAATAGCAGAAATGAGTGAAGTTCACTGGCAGGAGGAACAAGACTTTTGGTCAGGCGAATACAGGGTTATAAATACAAAGGCTAATAGGGGTAATGCAAGAATAGGTTCAATAATGAATAAAAAATAGGAGTGCGGGTAAGCTACTACAAACAGCATAGTGAACGCATTATTGTGGCCAAGATAGACAAGAAGCCCACGCCTATTACAGTAGTACTAGTTCTGCAGATGACGAAGAAGTTGAAGAAATGTATGATGAAATAAAAGAAATTATTCAGATAGTGAAGGGAGACGAAAATTTAATAGTCATGGGTGACTGGAATTCGGTAGTAGGAAAAGAGAGAGAAGGAAACGTAGTAGGTGCATATGGATTGGGGCCAATAAATGAAAGAGGAAGCCGCCTGATAGAATATTGCACAGAGCACAACTTAATCATAGCTAACACTTGGTCCAAGAATCATGAAAGAAGGTGTATACATGGAAGAAGCCTGGAGATACTGACAGGTTTCAGATAGATTATATAATGGTATGACTGAGATTTAGGAACGAGGTTTTAAACTGTAAGACATTTCCTGCGGCAGATGTGGACTCTGACCACAATCTATTGGTTATGAACTGTAGATTAAAATTGAAGAAACTGCAAAAAGGTGGGAATTTAAGGAGATTTGACCTGGATAATCTGACTAAACCAGAGGTTGTACAGAGTTTCAGGGACAGCTTAAGGGAACTATTGACAGGAGTAGGGCAAAGAAATACAGTAGAAGATGAATGGGTAGCTTTGAGAGATGAAGTAGTGAAGTCAGCAGAGGATCTAGGAGGTAAAAAGACGAGGGCTAGTAGAAATCCTTGGGTAACAGAGAAATACTGAATTTAATTGATGATAGGAGAAAATAGATAAATGCAGTAAATGAAGCAGGCAAAAAGCAATGCAATCGTCTGAAAAAGGCGATCGACAGGAAGTGCAAAATGGCTAAGCAGGGATGGCTAGAGGACTAATGATGTAGAGGCTTATCTCACTAGGGGTAAGATAGATACTGCCTTTGGAGAAAAGAGACCACTTGTATGAATATAAAGAGCTCAGATGGAAACCCAGCTCTAAGCAAAGAAGAGAAATCAGAAAGGTGGATGAAGTATATAGAGGGTCAGTAGAAGTGCGATGTACTTGAGGACAATATTATGGAAATGGAAGAGGATGTAGATGAAGATGAATCGGGAGATACGATACTGCGTGAAGAGTTTGACGGAGCACTAAAAGACCTGAGTTGGAACAAGGCCCCAGGAGTACACAACATTCCATTAGAACTACTGACGGCCTTCGGAGAGCCAGTTCTGACAAAACTCTACCATCTGGTGAGCAAGATGTAAAAGACAGGCGAGACACCCTCAGACTTCAAGAAGGAAATAATAATTCCCATCCCAAAGAAAGCAGGTGCCGACAGATGTGAAAATTACCGAACAGTCAGTTTAATAAGTCACGGATGCAAAATACTAACGCGAATTCTGTACAGACGAATGGAAAAACTGTTAGAAGCTAACCTCGGGGTAGATCAGTTTGGATTCCGTAGATATATTGGAACACGTGAGGCAATACTGACCTTACGAATTATCTTAGATGAAAGATTAAGGAAAGGTAAATATACGTTTCTAGCAATTGTAGACTTAGAGAAAGCTTTTGACAATGTTGACTGCAATACTCTCTTTCAATTTCTAAAGGTGGCAGGGGTAAAATACAGGGAGCGAAAGGATATTTACAATTTGTACAGAAACCAGATGGTAGTTATATCAGTAGAGGGGCATGAAAGGGAAGCAGTGGTTGGGAAGGGAGTGAGGCAGGGTTGTAGCCTATCCCCGATGTTATTCAATCTGTATGTTGAGCAAGCAGTGAAGGAAACAAAAGAAAAATCCGGAGTGGGTATTAAAATGCATGGAGAAGAAGTAAAATCTTCGAGGTTCGCCTATGACAGTGTAATTCTGTCAGAGACAGCAAAGGACTGGGAAGAGCTGTTGAATGGAATGGATAATGTCTTGAAAGGAGGATAAAAGATGAACATCAACAAAAGCAAAATGAGGATAATCGAATGTAGTCGAACTAAGTCGGGTGATGCTGAGGGAATTAGATTACTAAAGGAGACACCTGAAGTAGTAAAGGAGTTTTTCTATTCGGGGAGCAAAATAACTGATGGTGATCGAAGTAGAGAGGATATCAATTGTAGACTGGAAATTGCAAGGAAAGCGTTTCTGAAGAAGGGAAGTTGTTGACACTGAGTATAGATTTAAGTGTAAGGAAGTAGTTTCTGAAAGAATTTGTATAGAGTCTAGCCATGTCTGGAAGTGAAGCATGGAAGATAACTAGATTGGATAAGAAGAGAATAGAAGTTTTCGAAATGTGGTGCTACAGAAGACTGCTGAAGATTAGATGGGTAAATCAAATAACTAATGAAGAGGTATTGAATAGGATTGGGGAGAAGAGAATTTTGTGGCAAAACTTGATTAGAAGACGGAATCGGTTTGTAGGACATATTCTGAGGCATCATGGGATCACCAATTAAGTATTGGAGGGCAGCGTGGAGGGTAAAAGTCGTAGAGGGAGACCAAGAGATGAATACAGTAATCAGATTCAGAAGGATGTAGGTTGCAGTAGGTACTGAGAGATGAAGAAGCTTGCACAGGATAGAGTAGCATGGAGAGCTGCATCAATCTAGTCTCAGTGTATTTAACCAGGTGCAGAACTCCAAGCGAAGGGCAGGGTTTCCCGGATGTAAATTACGCTCTTTTTGATTATGCTAAGAATACAGACTATTGTACCTCAGTGTACTCCATACCTCAGATTGTTGAATGCCTAATCGTTGAGATATACGTCGTGTACTGGTACCCGGGTTGCGTTGAATAGCATCCGTAATATCTTCAGCATCGTCTTTACATATCGAGCGCTCGTTATGATTATGAACACTACTTAGAGAACCTGTCTTTCGTTCGAAATACTCCACTGATGGTTCGTACGTTCGGAATCCTCAGAAATGAATAGCGTACGCGATATTTGTTAACAACATCCGTAGCATTACCACCGTATTTTCCATAAACAAGCACCACATAGGGTTATTCCACTGTCGTGAATTTGAAAAGCATCCCTATTTCATAAACAATCTACAAACTACGACAGTTACTATGTGGTTTCACCTAAATCACTGTTGTTATTATCTTCTTTCACTGAACAATACAGAAACCTAACTCGTTTCAATGGTTAGGAAGCGATTGAAACAACTCACTAACGATTGCCAACAATTACATAAAAGTTTCCACATTCGTAATGGAAAGTAAACAAATTTACTTCTATAATAATTTTTGCTTCGCTGGATGTTCTGGAAAACTACTGCAGATACACGTCTGAGACAAGTTTTATTAGATTCACCATACCAGTAACAACAAAATAAATTGAAATCGTGCTTTACGTTAACCTCGTGCAGTTTTGCGATGCCTTCATATTAGTGAAGTTGCTGAATTTCTGGCAAAATCTTTTATTAGACGTAACTCTGTAACTATACATTTCCGTCCTATGTTTATACGAAATTTTTTCTTTAGTTTCACTTGTAGATTAACATATTAAAATATTTGCGTATCTTTGTGAATCACCCAGTGTATAACAAACCACTCTGTTAATTTGTTGAACAATTTAGTATTGTACCACATGAAAGCCATAAAAACAAAACAAATCCATTGGTAAGTGCATTTTATGATAACAAAGTTAACATCGACCTATCCATTGATCTGAACCTGTTGGACGATTAAAAAAACTACTCGATCGATGTGTCGATCGAACGGTTCTGCCGTACTGTCTGATTTGTGTTTGTACATGTGTTCTATAGTTTGCATTAAAGGTAAACAATAAAAGCGTATTTGGTTTTATTGTGGTCCCTGTTCTGTGTTTGGTGGGGAATTGTACGTATTATGGAAAGTGAATGTAGTAAAATGGCAAAACAACCTAGCGTATCAAATTTCTGTAGTCGGCAACAAGGTTAATAAAACCAAATGAGGACATTACAGCATCTTTGTCTCTAACTACAAATTCTAGTTTCCGTTATGGAAAGTGAATGTAGTAAAATGGGAAAACGACCTAGCGTATCAGATTTCTTTAGTCGGCAACAAAGTTAATAAAACCAAATGAGGACATTACAGCATCTTCGTCTATAACTACAAATTCTAGTTTCCGTGATCCAGAAAGTGTTGTACAAAAAATTGTGTTGGATGGTGCTGAAGAAATGGAAGTAGGAGAGGTATCAATAAAGTTGGAAAATGAAAAGTCAAGAAAATAAAGTAAAAATTTATTTCCAGTTCTTACCAGTAACACCAACAGCACTAATCCGTCTGCTTCAGTTCGTGATATATGTTCGAAACCTACCGATGAAACCAAAACAGCCCCTGTTAACGGACTTTCCTTTTTCCATGTTTATGGACAGAAAAGAAATTTCCAGCCAGGTTGTTACGAAATTCATCCATGGCTTGAATATAATATCGTACGTTATGCTGCGTATTGGTTTGTATGTAGATTTTCTGTTCTTTTTTGTTTTCCAGACTGATGGAACAGAAAGTGAATTGCTTAGTTTTGTGAGTGTTTCATTAATTGGAAAACAGCAACAGAGTCCATTTCTGGCTTTAAGCATCATGAGAATGGCTTCATACACAAAACTCTGTAGTTACGTGTTACTTTCAAAAATTTAAAAAGTAAGTTTGGACAGATTGCATCAGTTGCTACTCTAATAGATGAAGCGTACGCTCTAGAAGTTCAAGAAAACATAGGATACATAGACACTATTGCCAATGTACTTCGATACACACCACTTCAATGAGTAGCTCAAAGAGGTCGTAATGAAAAATACTGCAAATAGGGGCAATCCTTTAGCTTTAAATAGAACTTATAGGGGAGTAGCTCTAAGAGGTCATAATGAATCGAAAAATATTACAAATAGGGGCAATCTTTTAGAGTTAATAGAACTTATAGGGAAAAAAGAGCTGAGTGTGAGGGAAAAACTTGAATCTAAAAGAAAAAAAATAAACACATTATGTCATATAAAATGAAACTCTTAGCACCATGTGTACCGTAGCTCTAGAAATTGTCTCAGATGAAGTGAAAAAAGCCCATAACTTTGCTGCAATGGTTGAAGAGTCAATAGACTGTTAAACTACTGAGCAACAATGAGCTGTCATTGGATGCTATTTAGCTAGTAACATATATGAGAAGTTTCTTGGCTTTCAGCCTGAACAGAATTGGATGCTTCTTCTTTGTTAGTCTACATTAAAAAAATTAGCAAACTGTGGAATTAATTTAAGTTACTGTATTGCACAGTAGCAGTTGCAGTTCTTGTGAAGGTGTCCAAGCTCTTTCAAGCAAGGATGTCCCATAAGCCATTTACACATCCTCTGTGATCCGTAAGTCGAATCTTGTCGCACTAGCAACAAGTAGAGTGATTAAGTTGGCTACAGGGACTCTTAGTTTTTTTGAGTGGATCGGCAGTG
Source organism: Schistocerca cancellata (assembly GCF_023864275.1). Classification (NCBI taxonomy): domain Eukaryota; kingdom Metazoa; phylum Arthropoda; class Insecta; order Orthoptera; family Acrididae; genus Schistocerca; species Schistocerca cancellata. The sequence goes on from NC_064626.1 coordinate 53,827,247, forward strand.
CATAAAATCTTTACTGATACACAAATAAAAAATGCTGACTGGAAAGGTGGAATTAAACACTTTTAGTGACACTAGATTGGGCTATCAGTATGCTGCATGTCTGGCTGTGAAAGAGATCATTAAAGCTATCGCTGTAGCCCCAATTGGCCATAACGCAGAAAATTCAGAACGAGCTGCACAAGTATTAGTATTAAGTGCAAAATGAAATTTTTCTTTTGTTTATCTTTTATGCCTTTTCACTTGTTCGCTAGAAAATTTTAAGTCACTGTCCGATTTCCGTCAGAGCAAAGAGTGTGGTATTGTTGCTGCCATCAACTTAGCTGGAGCTATAAGGGATCAGTTCAATCAAATACATGAATCTGACTAAGGTTTCACTTATGTGCACAAAGGAAGTTTAGATTTGGTAAAAGAAGGTGCTGATATTCCCGTACATTTCTGTCCTTTTGGTAGAATTCAAAAGTTGCCGAAACATCTTCGAGAATATGTTTCTGATGTCCTCAACAAAAACAGCCTGGAACCTATGCAAGGAACTGATTTAAAATCTTTTGAATTAGATACATTTTTACATATACCACACACTGAACTTGAGAGACGTTTATTTAAAACTAAGGAATCGCTTTTGTAAACCCAGAAAGTGAAAATTTTATGGATAAACAAGTTTTGCTGCGGTTCGCACTAAATTACTAACGGAGTTTTGAATCGTTGGAGGCAGAAATTAAGATATTAAAACATCTTGTCATTAGGCTCGAACGGCAAACTGGAGGAGAGACTAGCCGGCCGCTGTGGCCGAGCGGTTCTAGGCACTTCAGTCCGGAACCGCGCTGCTACTACGGTCGTAGGTTAGAATCCTGCCTCGGGCATGGATGTGTGTGATGTCCTTTGGTTAGTTAGGTTTAAGTAGTTCTAAGTATAGGGGACTGATGACCTCAGATGTTGAGTCCCATATTGCTTAGAGCCATTTGAACAATTTTTTGGAGAGAAGACTTAACATCTACTTGCATTGCTGAAGTTGTTAAAGCAATATAAACTGGCGTTACATGATTTGTTGAAGTTAAGTCAAATAGCAGTGACCTCCGCATCTTCCGTTGCATCATGTAAAAGAAATTTTGAGCGTGTCCGACGTGTAAACAGTTATTTAAGGAATTCAATGTATGATGAACGCCTAAATTATTTGCCTATTCTTGCAATAGAAAGAACTGTGGCAAAGACCATTGATTTGCCTAGACTGGTTGATGATTTCGCCATCAGTCACAACAATGGAAGGATTAGTCTGTTTTAAAAGTAAGTAAACACTTCTTGGTTCATTTGCATTTCTCAGTTCCTTCCTTTTTTCTCAGTGGTATAAATTTATCAGTTTTCCAGTTGAACATGAAAGGAATGTACTTTAGAAAAGTTTGTTTCGCGGGATAATTAGTTTTTGTTGTATGGCATGTCGAAAAAAAAATTCACTCTTATCGGTGTGTTATTTGCGGACACTTTATCAAGGCAGAGTTATATAGAGTGTTTGGGTCTGTGGTTCCTAAAGATAGCGGTAGATGTGACACCCTAACTAAATGTTTACGATACAGCAAACCTTAGCGAACAATTGCTCTGTGGGCGTTGGAAGATAATCTGTGAACTCCGTTTCGCTTTGTGTTGTGCGTCGACCGTCTTTTCTTTTCCTATTTTGAGACTAAACACGTTTATGGTGGGGTTGGAGTTAAACGTTCACAGCACCAGGAAGGATCAGCAATTTATTATGAGCATTAATTCAGCTCTTCTATCGCAATAGCTCAGATCACAGACGTAGGTTGCCAGTCACGCGAGGGGAAAGCGGGGCTTGTTCGTCCTACCGCTCCTTTCCCTTCGGGACGTCCAACATATCGATTGTTTATGCAACAACCGACTGCAACGATGTACTGTCCAAATATATCGTTCACGACTTTGCTGTTAAAAGCGTATACGTGTATCGAAAACTGTAGCTTATGTATATCGGTACAAATTAGTTCCCAATTCAAGAGTGGAAATTTTTTTTTTTCAGTATTTTGCTGTTTCAATGGGGTGCGTGTATTGCAATATGCGATTTACGTATACAGGTTCAATGAAGGTCCTGATACAGAGCTGTCAATGTTTGTCAGTATTTTACTTTTAATACTGGCGCTACACGTATCAGGCAGTACCCTTACGGATCTTGGTGTGCAGTGGATTCGGAATTACTTTGTTGTTAGTTTTTTGTAATCTTTCTGTTATTACCATTGAAGACGTCCATATTTCCATATTTTCGCTGCTCTCCCGATAATTTGTTTTAAGCGGAAGGTAAATGTAAGACCATCTGGATACGAAGTTTGTGGGCACAGGAAGTCATGATAGTCAGACTCCCAAAGTGACCATTGTATTTATAGCCACAGCAATCAACAGAAATTGGAAATGATGTAGGAATGAAACGTTAATGTAATATTTTACTGGCTCTCACATCATCTTTATTATTATTATTATAATAATTATTATTATTAACTTAGTTACGGACAATTACAGTCACATAATTTTTTTAAATAATTTCGTCGGAGGTGATACTAATTTTCAGTGTGTTATTGAATCCCCAAAAATACCATCAAAAAGACAGAATCAGTTACTGGCTTTATTACACAACTACATTGCATATCGATGGTTACACCGTGATCTTAAGGTCGTATGTGCTCAAATTACATCGATTTACATTCCATTCGCCAGTAACTAGTACAGTCACCGTGATGTTTTGAATCTTCTATCTTTTTTCTGCACCGAAAATATTATCTCTATTACTAAACGACTCACTCAGGGCACGATACCCAAACCCAGTTACCAGCTACCTGTTAAACGGCCTCCAGAGGCAACTGAAAGTTTACTTTCAATACTCGCGTAGTTATTGACCAATTTTAAAAACTTTAAATGCTGTCATACTCTGCTCAGTAAGAGGTATGGCCTTATGTAGAAGTTTAAAACGTCAAGGTAACTGTTATAATAAAGACTGTGTGTTAGTCTCGGGGCAACGTAAATGGTGGTGGGCAAATGCTCGGATTTTATTCATCCAGTATTTGAGAATGACAGCACACAGGGGCTTCCGACAAACTTTACACCTCATTTCAAACCTTTTCGAAGCTTTTTTTCTCGCTGACACCTGCCACAATTAAAGGAAAAAGTGTATCGCTTGATGCATTTCCGCGGTCCAAGCAGTAAAACGGCAACACCAGGCACGACTTTTTAATTTATTACTTTTTCACTACTAATTCTACTGCTAATACACTTTGCACGCAGAATCCAGCGGTATCACTGAGTGAACCTGCAATTTTTTCTCTGTCTCTTACGTTACTGTTATTATCAAGTTACATCAATCAACTATCATACGCAATTTTTTATTTTTTTTTAAATATTTGTACGACACACAGTTCAGGAGACATGACATCATATGCATTTAGATGCCTGAAAAACTAGCACTTCCTTAAAGTGCCATCCAAAACAGTTTCATCAGTCATAACGTTTTAAATTATTAATGTCTTACAACTAATTCTATTCGCAAACATTTTTCAGACAGTATCCACATTAACAAATGAACATACCTGCAAGATTATGGCGTAGTATGACACATACAATTCAGGAGATATGACGTCATAAATAATGAGATGCGTGAATAACTACCTTTCCGTTCAAATGGCATGGAAAATACTAAGATTATGTTAATCCAGTTTTTTATAATGACAGAACTGAAGAGTCTCAACAAATTTTAAGTATAATTTTAAATATTCCCTAAACTTTTCCTCTTTTACACGCTTAAAGTACCACATTTAATACATTAACTCAACTGCTAAGTAACAAGATGTTTCAATCTCTTTTATACACGGGAGTTTGATTCTGTCTCTGGATAATGAAAATATATGGTAAGTTCCTAAGGGACCAAACTGCTGAGGTCATCAGTCCCTAGGCAGTCCCTAACGTAAATTAAGTAGAGACATTTCCATGGCAATGATAATGAAAATTATGAACAGGAGGCTTGTCCTCAGCGAAACTCACCGGGCGTTCATATTAGATCCAGTCCTGGAATACCATGACTAAGGAAGCAGTACAGAAAAATTTCTTGAGCTTACAAATCAGACAAGAAAGGCCAAAGACAGTAGGCTTTGCATACACGGAGAGAGAATCCAGTTCAAACGTAGGAACTGCTACTATCAATAAAATTAGGTCGACAATGTACACAAGAATATTGTGTGGACAGTAAGCAGAAATAAGGAGTTTGATCTGCTGGAATATGGTGAGCTGATAAGTGTGATTTTTCTGATTAGAGAAACAATAAAACGGTAGCAACGATTAGAAAATATTAAGCCAAATGATACACAGTACAGATGAGACGATGGTATGGACTTATGTTATGAGGTAATTCACAAAGTTTTGTCTCAAATAAGAAATAACGGAAGTAAATTCAGTGATGAAAAGACACAAAAAAATGTAGTTCTTAGAAACACACGGTAGGTGTAATATAGATCTTGTTAAATCCGACATCATAAAGATCAACTTAAAGGTGGAGGACACAAGAGATGTCGAAATTAATGGATCCTGTAAGTGCAGTAGCAATATAAAGCCTTCATTCGGTTTTCCACTGTGCAGACTACATACCTGCTGATGAAAAGGGCCCGAACTCCTAGTCATATTCCTCCTAACTAGTTTTGCTTATTAATATGCATTCTCTCATTGGTCTATAATTTGTTTTATGTGCAAAATTAAATTTTCTTCAGTTACATCTAAAAATACCTGGATTTAGGTGACAAAGTAGAAAACAGCGTGAATGGCAACTATCACACATATTAACAGAAAGACAGCACATGCCAACTAAATATTTTCAAAGGAGTAAATAACAAGTGCAGAATATGATCCATATCGTATGGTGGTGTAATTAGAATATGTGCAGAGCAAGTTTCATATGGTTGGATAACAATTACAAGAGACAATAATCCCACTCTATTTTCAATAATACACCAGGTGAGTTTACATAACTATCACCTATATATATGACATACACCAAAAATTAATAAAATCGTACTCATATATTACAGGCAGAGCATGATGGGTGTGATGATTAATTGCTATGATGAATTAAACGAAAAAACAATGGGGAGTGAATAACACACCGCGAGTTACTAAAGATCAAAACTTGTGTTAAAAATTGAAGAGGACCTGGTATAGTCCAACTATCTTAGCTCAGAAAAAGTAAGCTATAGAGACTTACAAGTAACTAGATAGAGAAAACATTTCATACCACTGAAGGACATTGAAGGATGTAAGTGGCAGACAATGTACAAAATTTAAGTAGAGGTGAGTAAGATAAGAGTTCTCAGCCATTACGACAACTGGACGTGCACATGTGCACATGTTAGTTAGAGGTTATTTAGCAGGTGACGAGTAATTGCACCTCCGAACGAATTGATGTATAGAAGAGATGTATTAGGTAGTGACCAATTACGCTACTCATTAAACAGTGAGAAGAAGTAAGAAATTGAACATTAAGTAAGCTTGTAAGTGTACAAGAGATAAGAACATGCAAAAGGAGCACCTTATCATGACACAAGAGAGAACGATGGAAAGGTATGATGTAGAAAGAAATCAAGTTTTAATGAAACAATCATTGCAGGAAGGAATGAAGTTGACCTAGGTATGTTCTGATTTAAGTGACATAAACAGATTAAGGGAGGTTGAAAATTAGTCGCAATAAACTATTGTATGCAGTAATTACCGAATGTACGCTGTTTTCAGTACAGAAAATTCTCTCTGACGAAATGAAGGACTCCTGCATGCTACAGGATTATAATGAAATATCTAATAAGGCAATATCGGCATTCTGTAGCGGTGACTGCATCAGCAAATATTCTCATATACTCTCTATGAATCTCGTAATTATGTGAAGGTGTTACGTGTGTAACCAAATCATTATGTTGTTGGATACTGTGAAACGAAGGTAACGCTTCTTCGCAACCATATTTACTGGCCAAAGACACGGTAGTACAGGCAATGTGAACGTGCTTGGCAACATGTTTCGAAATTCTGGTCAGCTGACCCACACAAAGACAACCTGCAGGTGAGGCCTACAAGTAAAAATATAGATCGGGAGTAAGAGGTTGGCCCACAAACTCTAGCTACTAATGGATATTTAGCAATGGATAATGACTTTGTTCAAGATATTATTAATAGTAACAGAGTAAAGATGGACGAGGGAGAACTACAGGAAACTAAATTAATGGAATATTCCACCAGTATTAACAACGGATGGAATCCAGTGATACCAGTATCAACTCACCCTCAATCTGAAAAACTCACCATCTAGACTTCCTGTTGTGTTTGGCAAGAGAGCCAACACCGTTTTACTAAAGGAGGCCAAAATGCACGCGTTTTAGCTCACGCAGGGAGGCGTGAGGTCTAGAACATGACCAGGAAATTAGAATCTAGAAATCCGGACGCAGCTGGTGGAATACTTAACTTTAATCCATGAACGTCGTTCTTGACGGTACATGATTCACAATGTAAATAGTAACTGATAATGGTGCCTTGCTTGGTCGTAGCAAATGACGTAGCTGAAGGCTATGGTAACTATCGTCTCGGCAAATGAGAACGTAAGTAGGCAGTGAACCATCGCTGGCACAGTCGGCTATACAACTGGGGCAAGTGCTAAGAAGTCTCTCTAGACCTGCCGTGTGGCGGCGCTCGGTCTACAATCACTGATAGTGGCGACACGCGGGTCCGACGTATACTAACAGACCGCGGCCAATTTAAAGGCTACCACCTAGCAAGTGTGGTGTCTGGCGGTGACACCACATTCCTCCCCCGAAAATCGGCGTACGATTGTGGTATAAGGCTTCCGCCAGGCGTCAGGAGGACCCCATGTTGACGTATACGACGAGGAGAGGAGCCTAACAACAGGCGAGGCGGTGCCACCCGCACCCTGACATTGGGACTGCGGGGAGCTAGGAAACGCCTGAAAACCCGCAGAGAGACAGGAGGGGCCAAAGGGTCGACCTCCATCGGGCCGGGGCACCCGACGGGGGAAGACGACATATGGTCCGGAGCGGGCAGAAGTTCCATGTCGGAGGACAACTGGTCACGGGAAGCGATCGGCGGCGCGTGACCCAGGGAGGCGCCCGGCGGTTGCAGCGACGCGTCCAGTGCGTCTTGGGCAAAAGTAGGTGTCTGCCGCTGCACAGGAACCTGATGCGGTAGATGTAGCAAAGACATCATGGTTCGATGAGGTTGACCGCGGAGCGAATCAGCCGGCGAGCAATCATCTCGGGGCTGAGAGAGATACAAGGACAAAAAGAGCAATAACGCGTCCTCCCGAGAATGCGACTCTTAACTTCATCATCTGTGACTTGAAAGTCCAGACCAATCTTTCAGCGGCACTGTTTGACTGTGGCGAAAACGACGCGGACGTCAGATGTTGAATACCTTGCCTTGCAGAATGACTGAACTTCTGCGGACAATATTTGTGGGCCATTGTCGGAAACAATAGTCTGTGGAAGACCGGCGGGAGAACAGGCGGCGGCGGCGGTGGCGGTGGCGCGTCGCCATGGGGCAAAATTGAAGGCAGTGTTGGTAACACCTGGGACTGAGGCGAGCCAGTAGATGGGTTCCCAGGGCGCTGACCGGACGGCACCATGGCTGAAAGCAGACGGCGAGCGGCAGAGCCCGTGCGACGACAGAGGCGCAGCTGGTTGAGATGCCGACGCACCTCACCAGAGGCCCCCAAAACCAGATATATAGCGCGTCAGAGGCAGCGAGAATGTGCCCTTCGAGCCAATGCCGTGAACCTCGGTAGTGACGGAAGTAGACAACGTCGCCTGGGGCAAAAACATGTGTCTGCCGCTGCACAGGAACCTGATGCGGTGGATGTAGCAAAGACATCAAGGTTCGATGAGGTTGACCGTGGAGCGAATCAGCCGGCGAGCAACCATCTCGGGGCTGAGAGCGATACGAAGACAAAAAGAGCAATAACGCGTCCTCCCGAGAATGCGACTCTTTTAACTTCGACATCTGTGACTTGAAAGTCCAGACCAATCGTTCAGCGGCACTGTTTGACTGTGGCGAAAACGGCGCAGACGTCAGATGTTGAATACCATTGGCCTTGCAGAATGACTGAAATTCTGCGGACAATAATTGTGGGCCACTGTCGGAAACAATAGTCTGTGGAATACCTTCAATGCAAAAGATAGCAGATAACGCTTGGATTGTGGCAGATTACGTCGTGGAAGGCATCCGAACAACAAAAGGAAAATTACTGAATGAATCTACCACAACCAATCATCGAGCAATCCAGAATGGACCAGCAAAATCGATGTGTAAGCGTTGCCAAGGGGGCGTTTGGCCATGCAAAGAATTTCCGCGGTAGTGCTCATTGTTGTTCGGTACACACCATGCAAAAAGAGCACATGTAAGACAGAGGACTGTATCGAACGTGGGACCACGACCCTGGACTGGTCATTATCAGAACGCAACAGCAAAACACCACGTCAAACAAAAAGTCTCTCCTTGGGAGCAAAAAATCGGCGAACCAACGGATCCCCGATCCATGACTTTGACAAGGGCCATTGCGTAGCAACAAAACGCAGAACGGTAGCAAGGACAGGGTCGGCAGCTGTGGCTGTAGCTACACGACGAATATCAATCGGAAACGATTCGACCACGTCATCGGTTTCCGAATCAATAAACATGCAAGCAAGTTCGGAGGAATCGAATGCTCTATCCACAGCAACAGGCAAACGATACAACGCATCGGCGTTTCCGTGCTTAGTAGTGGACCGATGCAAGATATCGTAGCGGTACTGCGAGAGGAAAATAGACCAGTGAATGAATTTCTGCGCTGTACGTAGAGGGACAGGCTTTTTCGGATGAAAAATCGATGTCAAATGTTTGTGGTCTGTGATTATGGTAAATTGACGACCATACAAGAAATCATGAAACTTTGTAACACCAAATACGAGAGCCAATGCTGCTTTCTTGACCTGTGAATAACTTCTTTGCGCCGACGAGAGCAATTTGGACGCAAAGGCAAAAGGGCGATCGTCCTATCCATCTTTGTGCGCAAGCACAGCACCGATCCCGAAATCCGATGCATGCACCATCAACAAAAGGGGCTTCTGGGGATCGAATGGCGTAAGGCAAGTATTGGAAAGCAACACCGATTTGAACTGGCGAAAGGCGCGTTCGCATTCCGTCGTCCAGACGAACGGAACACCTTTACCGCGTAAGCGATGAAGCGGAGCTGAAATGGAAGAGGCATGTAGCACATATCTGTTATAGTAATTTATTTTTCCCAGCACACTCTGTAGCTGCTTCAAATTCTGCGGCGAATGCAAGTCTTGCATAGCACGAAGGTGCGTGGGACTGGGATGTATGCCTTGGGCATTGAGTATATGTCCCAGGTATGGCAAATCACGAGCAAAAAACACACATTAGTCCATCCGCAAGCGAAGACCATTTTGTCGCAAGACCTGAAATAATGTTCTGAGATTGGCCAAATGTTCTTCTTCCGTCTCTCTGGAGATCACAATATCGTCCAGATAATTTGCTGCGCTAGGGACCGACGCACAAACAGTTTGTAGATATTGCTGAAACAATGCAGGGGCGGATGCACACCTGAATGGCAGTCGTTTGAATTGATACAACGCAAGATGCGTGTTAAACACCAAAACGCGCTGGGATTATTCATCCTCCAGTATCTTAGAGTACCCATATGCGAGGTCCAACTTCCAAAAATATTTACCGAGGCACAGTTTGTAAAAAGATCTTCTGGGCGGGGTAAAAGAAAAGTTGCAATCACTAGTTGTGGGTTCACTGTTGCCTTGAAGTCCACACAAAGTCTCAATCTTCCCGAAGGTTTAGGTCAAATTACTGAGGGTGATGCCCAGAGAGAAGCCTGCACACGTTCAATTACACCGTGTGATTCCAAATCGTGTAATGTTTTTCCGACCTCAACACGCAATGTGTGTGGAACATTGCGCGCTCTGAAAAATTTCGGTTGCGCGTTTACTTTCAGTTCCAAATATGCTTTATAGTTCTTAGTGCAACAAAGGCCCGGTTCAAAAATGTCTGCAAATTCTTCACATAGACGAGAAACACTGTGGAAGGCACAGTCTGGTTCACTGATAGGACCTGATTTACGATAGACAAGTTCAACAATTGAAATAAATCTAAACCAAACAAGTTCACTGCAGCAGAAGAACGAAGAACGTAAAATGACACAAGTTTTTCTTGTCCTTTGTATGTTGCAAGAAGGCTGCACTGTCCTAACACAGGGATGTCTTGACCTGAATAGCTAGTTAACTTAACATTTGCGGCACACAACAGAGATGTGCCCAGTTGTTTGTAAGTGTCTTGATTGATCAGTGAAACTGCAGCTCCGGTATTGAGCTGCAATGATATCACTTTGCGATTAATGTCCAAGTCCACAAAAGGTTTATTGTCCTGCTGACGACAAGAGCGACTGTCTCGTGCAACGTGAACTGACTCTGGTATAAAATCAGTTGCGACTAGACGGGAGTTCTGGCAGATTCGATGCGCACTATTTTCTGGGATGAACACAGTTACTGTTAGAGAGAATCATACTGGGTGGAGTGGAATGAACTACATGAATTTCCATGGGCGAAGTTTCGCAAGACTGAGTATCCTTGGTTCGATTCCGATTCTGGCGCGAAGCAAAGGGCCTGGAATTGTTTTGAGCTTCTGATCTGAGATTTTTCTGGCAAACACTCTGAACATGTCCTTTTTTATTACAATAAACGCAAATAGCTTGGCATGACGGGCAATTCTCACGCGAATGTCTAGTAGCGCACCGCGGGCATGATTTGGTCACTGCTTTTGCTTGCCGGCGCGGCACACATGGCTGAGAGCCTGGCGGCATGGCGCGGCCAGGTGCGAGGGCTGTTTACTGCTCTGTGCAGCTCGCCTAACGGGCCGGTTAACCTGACACACTGCTGGCGAAGTTTGAAATGATTCCTGAGCAAAGTCAAGTGTGTCCTGCTGATCCAATACGTCCATCACTTGTTGAAGGGAGGGACTGACTAGTTTCAAAATCTGTTCCCTTAAACGAACATCAGAAATGTTCTGTGCAATTTCATCACGTACCATAGTATCTGAATAAGGGAGTCCACATTGGCACTCAAAAGCACAATCCCTAGTAAGGCCTTGCAAGGTTGCAACCCAATCCCGATTAGTCTGACCTGCCATACGTTTTGTACGAAAGAAGGTATACCGTTTGGCAACTACATTGACACATTCTTTGAAATATGCATCTAATGCAGACAAAATTTCTTCGTAGGACAGAGTTGCTACGTCGCGTTGGGGAAATAATTTGACTATCACATTCTACGTGTTCACCCTAACTGATGATAACAAAAAAGGCTGCCGCTCGTTACCTTGAAGTCTGTAGGTGGCGAGATGGAATCCAAATTGGCGTGTCCACTGCGTCCAGCTTTCCAGTGCAGCATCAAAAGGTCGAAAACCTGGTGCAACTGCGTGTTGTGGCTGCATTAGCGGTGGAGCGGCTGCTGCCGCATCGTTTTGCATCGCACGTTGACCCTGGACGCACTGTCCAAGGGCATCCAGTAAGGCCTACGTCTGCTGATTCTGTAAGCGAATAAATTCGGACAGTACATCTGGAGATCGTGGCGAAGCCATTACACAAGTTAATCAAGGCAATATCGATAAGAACGCGGTTTTGTCTCGTAGCCAATGTGGTGGTTGGCAAGAGAGCAAACACCGTTTTACTAAAGGATGCCGAAATGCACGTGTTTTAGCTCACACAGACTGGCGTGAGGTCTGGAACATGACCAGGAAATTAGAATTTAGGAAAACGGACGCAGCTGGTCGAATACTTAACTTCAATCCATTAATGATGAACGTCGTTCTTGACAGTACATGGTTCACAATATAAATAGTAACTGATAATGGCGCCTTGCTTGTTCGTAGCAAATGACGTAACTGAAGGCTATGCTAAACTATCGTCTCGGCAAATGAGAACGTAAGTAGGCAGTGAACCATCGCTAGCAAATTCGGCTGTACAACTGGGGCGAGTGCTAGGAAGTCTCTCTAGACCTGCCGTGTGGCGGCGCTCGGTCTGCAATCACTGATAGTGGCGACAAGCGGGTCCGACGTATACTAACGGACCGCGGCCGATTTAGAGGCTACCACCTAGCAAGTGCGGTGTCTGGCGGTGACAACACACTTCCGTCTAAACAGTCTTCGTATTTCAAATCCCGAAAGACTTCTTAAAAGAAAGAAATTTGTTGATACGTGGAAGCAGGAATGTGTCTTGCTTATGTATGTGATAGGGTCTCAGTTTCTCATTGGCAGAGCGAATCATCACCTTGTAATGTAGAGTAGATTTTCAAGACTGCTGACTGTTCACATAGCTGTTAGAAGAGACGGTGACGTGGCAAGGATTCCAGAAAAGAAAGAGTAGTGACAACGATTAAGGGCGACTGAGAAGATTGTAAGCATTACAAGACTTATCTTACAATTGTGAATCAGACAATTCGTGAAGTAATTCCGTCATGAATGTGTAGATTTCAGACGGAATAGTTAAGAGATGTAACTGTTAAGAATTTAGTAAACATTTTAAGTCGTGTTTGGGGGAAAATATTACTAGATGTAAAATCAATTCTTTCTGTTAAGATCAAAATCAGCTTTAATGAGTGATCGGCCACTTAATTTATTTTTTAGCGTTAAGGCATTATGTGAGATATTCAACCAAAGCTAAAAGAAAGTTTGCAATGGGGCTTCTGGGTTGTTTCGTTATTTTTCCGACTGTTTGATTGTCTTCGAGAATTTTACATTTTTAAAAAAGATGAAGGGTTAATGTGAGACATTTGTAGCGAACAGTCACAGCGTATGTCGTAATGACGTGCGGTATGTCATATGTTATGGAGATTATTTCTGCGTTTGGCGTCTTTGTCGAGAGTTCCGGCATGCCAACTCATTTCCTCGGATCACTTAAGAGCTGAAGTGATAGTGCTGCAGAAACCGTAATAATTATAGTCAGAAAAATTTGCCTTCCGCCCATATCCTGCTACACTCTTTGTCCCCTAATGACAGGTATCTATCCCAAACAGGGTGTGGTTCAGTTACAGAAGATAACAGTGGCATGTCTCATATATTCCCCATGTAGTATTATGTTGCTTGAAACAACACTGTATGTAGCACGTGACCATTCTCTAATAATGCAAAAGCAGACCTAATGTCTGCAGGGATACCGCAATCACATATTTATGCAATGTTACTCATAAATATTTATTCAAATGACCGGTTTCGTTTCCTCTAGAACCATCTTCAGATCTGAAATGACAATGTACTAATTTACTATTTCACAAATGTAAGCCTATTTCGTCCTATCTGATCAACATCAAATGTACCAGAACGTACCTGCAAATTTCGGTTACAGCAGTAACCAGCCCACACTCAAGAACCTTCACATGCTGCGTCACATTTAATTTGTTGGCAGAATCCACGTCATTTATATTAGTTATAGAACTCTTACCGACAGGTGGCGTCTGGTAAATTTGTTACTTTACATATGCACATACTGTATTAAGTAGATTTTTCTAATTTGCTTTTCCCTCTAAAAATACTTAGTTAAGATCTATAGTTGTCCAGGTTAAAACCTGTACTTGCCATAATTAAAATACATAATAAAATTATTGTTTTTGTACGAATGAAAACAAATGGCGATTTCTGTATCCATGGCGCTGGTGTAGACTAGTTTTCCTCCATGGTCTGCTTCCCTGGTTCCCACTATTTCGGTTAGCCGCGAGCCGTAGGGACATCTGATGTCCATCACCGTGTGTAAGAGGTCCGTGCAGGAAGGCCCCGCAGAAATATACTGACTATAATACCACGTTACAACTCACTTAAATCTTGATAACCTGCCATTGTAGCAGCAGTAACCGACCTAACAACTGCGCCAGACACTTGTTGTCTTACATAGGTGTTGCCGACGACAGCGCCGTATTCGGTTTACATATTTCTGTATATTAATTCGTATGTCTCTACCAATTTCGTTAGCTCTTCGGTGTATTATGTTTTAAAATTTCATCTTACGGGCTTGTTTACTGGATTTTCAGTACAAAATAATGTCATTCCTACAGATGAAGAATAGTGTCAGTTTTGTGCCCATTGTTGGCAAAACTTCTCAGGTGTAAATCGCAACACAGCATTCCCAAACGGTGTACGCACTAGCTTAGCGTCACGTTTAGAAATATCAGAGAGATCGAAACTTTGGCATGACAGATATTTGAGCATTATTAAAACGAAACACATCCATGGCTATTATAAAAAGACTGCAGAACGTTACGTTGACGAGATGGACCCGGGACAACAGGATACGAAAGAAGAGAAGGCACGAGTCGCTCCAGGAGGATACCAGCATGAGAAGATCGTAGGATCGTTCATCTGCCTCTGACGATTACAACAGCTGCTATCCAGGCACAACAACTAACCACCAGGCACAGACTGTTCGATTATGGGTTGGGATCGTCAATTCTCATGCTTCATTTAGCGATGACACCGTATAGATCAATGGTTCCCAGACTGTGGGTAATTACCCCCTGACGGATAAAAGGAAATTTTGTGAGGGGTAAAAACTAATGGATTCGATTCTGTTTCAGTCACAAAACTAAATTATTTTCAAAAGGTCATTACTGTCATCAGAATATTGTAAGACTCTACTATTAATTATATAAGTTATGAATAATTAGTCTTGGTTAGTTAGTAGCATTAGTGCGGTGGGGTTACAGATCCCTCACAAAATGGTTCAAATGGCCCTGAGCACTATGGGACTTAACATCTAAGGTCATCAGTCCCCTAGAACTTAGAACTACTTAAACCTATCTAACCTATCTAACCTATCACACACATCCATGCCCGAGGCAGGATTCGAACCTGCGACCGTAGCGGTCACGCGGTTCCACACTGTAGCTCCTAGAACCGCTCGGCCACTCCGGCCGGCTCCCTCATAAAGTCCACCTACTGTACACGTACGTTGTGCTTCGTCCCGTACATTGCTGATGATAGATGAGAGACATACACGTAACAAATGCAAAATATCTCAAGACAATGCCTTCTGGAAGTTGTAGATAGTACCTGCAGAACTCCATAAATTGTTTCATTAGACGCAACGCTGTAGATAAGCGAATTTATTGACGGCATGAGACAGCAGTAACAAATAAGGGCTACTATACTGGTGTACACATTTTTATTATTATTACTATTATCATTATTGTTATTAGAGTGGTTAGTGTCATATTATGAATGAGATGATTGCGCATGTGATACACGGTTTTCGGAAATTCCTGTTACAAACCTCTTGCGCTTGTAGAGTGTAGTGAGTACGTAATATTTAGAACACGGGCCCACGTCCGGAAACGGTACAACTGTACTAGAAATGTTTTATTTGCCGAACAGGTTTTTGGGTTTAAAATCCTCAGTGGCCTCTGATTCAGAGGAACAAGCAGCTGTATATGTATCGATTTCTACACATACACAATTTTACCATAAGAGCGGGGAAAAATTGAACAGGACACAGGGGACGTTCTACTCAACAATTTAAGGTAGGACCATGAGGACGGAGAAGCTTTCTTAGGGAAATAATAGAAATAAAATCACCTTATTGTGCACTTTTTTATTTACATTAGTTACAGTTCACTAAAAATAACGTTATTGACACAGTTAACGTACCGTTTGTATTGTGTCGTACAAAATGTGCTGAAACTGACGGCCAACAACCTCAATACAAACATGACATCGGCGAACAAAATTCTGACGCACCCTGACAAAATCCCAGGTGTGTTTCGAACATAGGCAGCTACAACTCTGGCAACTAATTCCATCTCCGTATTCACTGGGGTCTCATACACAAGTGAGTTTAGATATCCCGATAGGAATTAATGAAGCGGATTCAGGTCAGGTGACCGCACAGGGCATGGAATACGATCGCCCCTTCCAATCCAGTGGTCAGGATATACAGCACTGAGATGCTTGCAGACATCTCCACTGAAGTGAGGCGGTGCACCGTCAAGTGTATCCACATCTTCTCATGAACAGTCAAGTGTACGTTCTCCAACAACTCAGGTTGTCTTTGCACGAACCTCAGGTATAGGTGGCCATTCAGACGGCCAGGTAGAAGATATGGCCAAGTGAGATTCTCGCCTGCGGCCCATATAGTCACACGTAAATGTACGTGATGCTGTGACTGCTACAGCGTGAGAGTTTTCCTCGTCACAAAAGCTATGCCTGCTATTCTAAATACCATGACTATCAAACTAGGTTTCGTCAGTAAACAGCTAGGTTTGGAGAAAAATCTGATCGATCAATCCATTACTGGAGCAACAACTGACGCAATGCGACCCTTGGTGCAAAGTCAGTCACAAGCATTGCATGTACTCGTTGTGGTTGCTGTGGGTGCAATTGTTGTTGCTGGAGTACTCACCACACCCTTGTTTGTCTAGCTTCCACTTCACGTGCAGTACGACGCTAACCAGTACTTGGACCCGCTGCAACGCCTCCTCTTCAAAATCGAGTGTTCGAGTGGTCCTCTTATTGCGAGGTACCTCGTTTCTTCATTCCAATGAACCAGTCGGTCGCATTCGTCGATAGAGAGAAACAGACACTCGTCGTGACGGATGATGCCTGTAAGAAAATCTTTCCCTGTACAGCCTTTCAGCAGCGAGAGCAATGCGACGTACTTCCCCATACACAAGGTACATGTCTGTGCGTTCTCTGAAACTGTACCGATACTGCTCCAGCGTATTGCACTGTACGTCTCTGAATAGCACTGAGTAGTGACGGGTCTGGCGATGATTCATAGCCCTTTCTGCCATGGGACAATGTAAATACGATACAACAGAGCCACCTTATGGAAAAGTCAAGTAAATAATACCTGCATCATGACTTCCTAGCACTCCATGTTCCCTTGCATGAAATAAGGAATGTTCACATAAATAAACCGCGCAGTACGTGTAAACTTGTACGGTTGTTATTTGTAAATAACTCGGAAGACAAATACTAGACCAAATGGTAGGCAAGTTTAGTTCCGTATCTCCTTAAGTTGGCTTCTCCGAACGCTGGTTCCCTGCATCAAATTGTTAAATGGAGCCTTCTCTAGGTACTGTTATATTTTTGCACGCACTTACGGTAACACCCTGTATATGTCAGTAATATGTTTACTTACATTATGCACTTCTATAGCAATGACATGCTTGACAGTTAATACGTGATGATCTGAAATATGTCCTATAATATAGGACATACACAGTTTGTCATTTACCTTACTGCTGTCAAATTTTAGATACTGACAATCCTTGATAATGTTTAATTCATACACTTTATCTTGAGGAATTTAATTAAGCGTGATGCGGTACAATTATTGGGCAACATTCGAAAGGAAACATCCGTTTATAACTTACGCATATTTGTTTGTATTAACATTTAAAACTTACATGTTTACATTATTCCAAAGCAAAGAAGAGCACAACATACCGTATGTACAGAACAACAGATGCATTACAACAGTGGAACGATGTGGCGACCACCAATATTTTTTTCAGATACTGTAGCACTACCTACGAAGCATGTTCTGGTACACACCCTCCATCCCACCTGGTATATCCTCAGTTTCTAGTGCAGCGGCCAGAACTCCTGCCAGCAGATCTTACTCCACAGAAACCTCGTAAACTAAACTTTTCAAGAGACAAAGGTGACCGTCTGACATAGGACATGTCTTCCCGACCACCCTGCTGTATACCAGACCAAGCAACTCTGAAAGATCTCTGTTTTCCTCAGCAGACATGGACAACTTACAAGTCTGAAGTGAAGCCGTAGTAGAATGGAAACGGTACGTTTCTGGTCATTGGTTCCCATTCAAATATTATGTTCCCACTCCCCTCTACAAGTTCCAACAGTATGTAACAGAAAATGGCTCTAAGCACTATGCGACAACATTTGAGGTCATCAGTCCCCTAGACTGGGAACTACTTCAACCTAACTAACCTAAGTACATCACACATATCCACGCATGAGGCAGGATTCGAACCTGCGACCGTAGCGTTCGAAGGTTTGAATCCTGACTCGGGCATGGCTGTGTGTAATGTACTTAGGTTAGACACTTGTGATAATTCTCATGGATGTTCTCACTCGTTTATCTCTAGGTATCAAGTCATGCGACCGCAGCTGCAGCGTGCTTCCGGACTGAAGCGCCTGGAACGCCTCGGCCACAGAGGCCGTCAGTTTGTAACAGAAATTTCCGACACCCTGCATTTCACTGACAGCAGCATCAGCCCTCCCTTATCCAGAGCTATACTGGGAATCAAGTGCCAAGTTCAAGGAGAGGAGGGGAGGTAGACCCCCTTTCCCAAGTGCGACTGCAGACATCTACATCTACTTCTACATACTCCGCAAGCCACCTGACGGTGTGTGGCGGAGGGTACCTTGAGTACCTCTATCGGTTAATCTCACTGGATAGATACTTTCCCAATATAATCACCTTTCTTTTAATTGTTTATAATTTAGGTTAATTTGAAAACGCGAATCATCCTTATCTATCCCGTGAGATTTTTTTAAAAAAAGTATATAACAATTTCCATTTAAAAAATCTTATCATTTATTTATACATATATCTTCTTTCATTATTAATCAAAACCATTTGATGGGTGCGGGAGTACTGACTCCCAGGGAGGTGGGTGGGTATTCACTCACCCCGAGTGCCAACGCTTCGCAGTCAGTAGCGTGCACATCTTATAGTTTGGATGCAGTGCAATAGATTGACTGTGATTGTGACATCACGAAAATAGTTTAATATGTAAAACTTGTTTTATATTACGGCGATCGTTAAATCGTTCACCTACTTGCAAGGGAAACGTCAAAGGGCAAGGTGTGGACATATATCAACACTCCCTGCTGGTAGGCAGTGTATGTATTAACGCCAATGTTGATTAACCGGAAAAGGAAAACAAAAAAAAAGCTTAACTAATACTGGCGGTTTGCCTTACAGGGAGGCAAAATCATTGCTGCAGCAGGAAACTGAGGTGAACATAATGCTGTCCAATCTAACCTGCTGTTTCAACACCAGTGGCTGCGAGCATGTCAATGTCGGTATGATATCGAACAGGAAGTTCTACCTCGGTAGTATTTGAAAACCTCGCTTTAGTTACCTCAAGATAATACTGTCAATAAGTGAATGGCGTAAACCACGTGATGTGTCAGTGCAGATTTTTAACCTCGTTCCAAGGAAACATTCACTGTCCGTCAGTGATACTGGATGCATGTACAATCACTGTAGGGGAAATACCCTGGCACAGTTAAAATATTTAACAACAGAGGGTACAAACCTTTACAGGAGCAGAATTTTAAAAGTGTAAGGAATCTCGTCTATGCAATACAGCATGAGCTCGAATATCGACAAATGTTCCAGTCTATTGACTCTATGAGACATTGTGGATTAATCTACTGGAGATAGCTCACCAAAATCTCTTGGATGTTTTTTGTCAGTGGAGATGGAAGGATATGATTGAGCATTGGCAGATGTGGGCACAGAATGATTATCTTATTTAAGTTTGTTCCTATATCCAGCTATATGTAAGAGCTTATAATCACCCCTGCATTCCTATCTACATTAATAGTTATGACATCGAGCGAGTAGACCAAACAACCTCACTGAAAAGAGCTTGCAGTAAGCAACTGGTCCTGCAGTGATGATGGTGGACAACTGCAGATCAAGAATGGATCGTTACTCGCCGACATAATACGTGCTTTGGTTATTGGGGTTTCAGGTTACGGGAGAACTAATGTGGTTCTACATTGTTAACAGAGCTTAAAGAAGTTTGCTCCGAGCATGTAGATAATTTTTGAGCCACTCTGCTTCAGATTTTGCCTGACATTGAGAGAGTAGGATACTAGACATTCACAGGAAGCCGTGATATTCCACCCCCAAAAAATAAAGCCAAAAAAACATTTATATCTGCTGAAAACCAGCATGAAATCGACAGATATTTTTGCTATGGTTGCTATATGCAAGTGAATAAATTTTATTTTAGCCAGACATACTGAGTGATCCTGAAGCAGTTTGTCTGGGATAAAGCGAACCTTATTACTGCCTTCAAACAGGACAATTGGAATTTAAAGCATCTTTACCAAGGACATATAGAAACTACTATGTGATTCAATTAATTTGTTACCATACGTCGGATGGAATAACTCGCCGTACGGCTCGCTGGTTATTGATAAAACCAGGAAACAGACGAAATTTAAGTGTGATTCTGAATACGATGCAGTGTCAGTGTATCAAAACATAACTGTATCAGGATACAGTTGACTATGGAGAAATTTACAGATGTGTCACACACTCGTTCAGAGGGTGCAAATGGCATGCATGTTTCTTCAGAAAGAAAAATCGACACAATCAAAACTGAATTAACTGAACTGGAAAGCCTTATCGAGGCAGGGGTTATAAATGTCGAGGATTTTAATGCTAAAATACAGCAACGTGAACTATATATCGAGAAACTTGAGGAAGTCAATGCAAACGCAATAGATATGGATGGATATACACTCCTGGAAATGGAAAAAGAACACATTGACACCGGTTTGTCAGACCCACCATACTTGCTCCGGACACTGCGAGAGGGCTGTACAAGCAATGATCACACGCACGGCACAGCGGACACACCAGGAACCGCGGTGTTGGCCGTCGAATGGCGCTAGCTGCGCAGCATTTGTGCACCGCCGCCGTCAGTCTCAGCCAGTTTGCCGTGGCATACGGAGCTCCATCGCAGCCTTTAACACTGGTAGCATGCCGCGACAGCGTGGACGTGAACCGTATGTGCAGTTGACGGACTTTGAGCGAGGGCGTATAGTGGGCATGCGGGAGGCCGGGTGGACGTACCGCCGAATTGCTCAACACGTGGGGCGTGAGGTCTCCACAGTACATCGATGTTGTCGCCAGTGGTCGGCGGAAGGTGCACGTGCCCGTCGACCTGGGACCGGACCGCAGCGACGCACGGATGCACGCCAAGACCGTAGGATCCTACGCAGTGCCGTAGGGGACCACACCGCCACTTCCCAGCAAATTAGGGACACTGTTGCTTCTGGGGTATCGGCGAGGACCATTCGCAACCGTCTCCATGAAGCTGGGCTACGGTCCCGCACACCGTTAGGCCGTCTTCCGCTCACGCCCCAACATCGTGCAGCCCGCCTCCAGTGGTGTCGCGACAGGCGTGAATGGACGAATGGAGACGTGTCGTCTTCAGCGATGAGAGTCGCTTCTGCCTTGGTGCCAATGATGGTCGTGTGCGTGTTTGGCGCCGTGCATGTGAGCACCACAATCTGGACTGCATACGACCGAGGCACACAGGGCCAACACCCGGCATCATGGTGTGGGGAGCGATCTCCTACACTGGCCGTACACCACTGGTGATCGTCGAGGGGACACTGAATAGTGCACGGTACATCCAAACCGTCATCGAACCCATCGTTCTACCATTCCTAGACCGGCAAGGGAACTTGCTGTTCCAACAGGACAATGCACGTCCGCATGTATCCCGTGCCACCCAACGTGCTCTAGAAGGTGTAAGTCAACTACCCTGGCCAGCAAGATCTCCGGATCTGTCCCCCATTGAGCATGTTTGGGACTGGATGAAGCGTCGTCTCACGCGGTCTGCACGTCCAGCACGAACGCTGGTCCAACTGAGGCGCCAGGTGGAAATGGCATGGCAAGCCGTTCCACAGGACTACATCCAGCATCTGTACGATCGTCTCCATGGGAGAATAGCAGCCTGCATTGCTGCGAAAGGTGGATATACACTGTACTAGTGCCGACATTGTGCATGCTCTGTTGCCTGTGTCTATGTGCCTGTGGTTCTGTCAGTGTGATCATTTGATGTATCTGACCCCCAGGAATGTGTCAATAAAGTTTCCCTTTCCTGGGACAATGAATTCACGGTGTTCTTATTTCAATTTCCAGGAGTGTATCAAGGCGTTAGCTGAGGCACTTGACTCCAATCATCACTAGTAGTTCAAAATGGTTGAAATGGCTCTGAGCACTATGGGACTTAACTGCTGAGGTCATCAGTCCCCTAGAACTTAGAACTACTTAAACCTAACTAACCTAAGGACATCACACACATCAATGCCCGAGGCAGGATTCGAACCTGTGACCGTAGCGGTCGCGCGGCTCCAGACTGTAGCGCCTAGAACCACTCGGCCTCTCCGACCGGCTCACTTGTAGTCTCGAAGTATATATAAACTATACACTATCCCCAAAACAGCTTATTATATAGTAGCATGTCGTCGAGAGAGTGCGAAGTTATTGAGGCACGGAAGTCTATTCGATGGAAGTTAGGATAGTTAAAGGTAAGGCAGTTGCAGTGAGATCAACGTCTCTAGGAACCTTTTAAACCAGTAACCGAAAGCCTAAAAGGGCTGCTCTGCACTATGGATGAAGGCAGAAAAGAAGAAGTGGAAGATTTCTTCATAATACGCTAAGTAAGGCAGAAGATAATGGCTCAGCTGGACGAAACCATATATATTAGTTAAGCACTCAAAACATCTAACGGGAATACAGTACAAGTTGGAGAGAGGATGAGGAATCTGAAAGAAGCACCAGTTTATTAAAGTTAATATTCTGAAAAATGTCGAATATCAAAAAGCATGTCCAAAAAACTATAAAACTCTATGGCCAAATATTATGTGTGACCACCATACAAAGAACCTCAAAAGGATGAATGAAGGACTCGAAGAGTGACAAATATAAGAATGTAATGATACCAGCAGTAACAGCTGCACATAGCGCAGGCAAAGGGGATGAAGTTCTGAACGAAAGACTGAACGATCTACCTCTTGAGTATATATATACAGTAAAGACTCACTGGCCATTTGACCATTTTCTTCTTTGCGGATGCACAAACAGTGCCCGATCTCTTACGGAAATCGGCGGTAAAGCCGCGAGTAATGAGTATGATGGGCAGGGGCATTATGAATATAGTGAAGGATAATAAGTTGTGTATGTGGGTCTCCCAGGAGGCGTGCCAGAGATAAGTCACTGCACTCGCACTATTCTCTGTGTCCTCGGACCCTCAGATGGATAGAGCAACTGCCATATGAGCAGGAAATCCCAATTCGGGTCCCAGCCGGGGCACACATTTTCAACTGTCCCCGTTGACTTATATGAACGGCTGTATGCAGCTAAGGGTACTGATATCATTGTAAATGTATTATTATGACCCAAAAGATATCAAGGATCGATTACAACTACTTACTGCATCTGCTGCTGCAGAGAATCTAATTCACATAAACAAAGTAATATCAGTCATGTAACATCTCCAAGAAACATGCATCACGGAGTAGTATAGGAGACAGTTGGTTGTGAGCTTCTCAGACCCGCATGCAGAAAATTTCCACACAGCCATGTGATAGTGTGAGGGCTGAATGATTTATGGCACTCTGATCACATAGCTTACGATCCAATGACGGTTTAGAGGACAATCTGATGGTCACAGATACATTTCCCAAATTAATATGGGTCCTGTCTGTGAAGGTAAAGACTGGGAAGCAGGTATCAAAGGTTTCTGAACCATTGTTGAAGATTGGAACGAATCGGTGTCCCAAAGACGTTCAGACCAACTACGGAGGAGAATTTTACCATTGGCATTTCAAAGCAGTAATGGAACTATGTGGGATAAATGACTATTCAACATTCCCCCATTATGAAGCCACTGTTGCGAAACGGTTGGGAAGGACATTCAAGAACCGTATGTGGAAACAATTACTCTTCAAGGGAAGTGTAACTGGCTGTATATCGTACCAGAATTCATTTATGAATATAATCACACTACTCACCACACAATTAAGAATAGGTCTATTCATGTTCATGATAATGGACTCCTAAATATTGATACAGTTATAGTACAATGGCGGATCCACATAACCAGAAGTTCAATGTAGGTGAAACGTATTTTGTAATATACAACTTTGTTTGAGAAGTCCTGCCTACTGAACATGCAAGTGGAGAAGTCTACTATTTCCAGGTTGCAGCACACAAACTTGAGAACATACATCCTATTTTGGCAGGGATGTCACAGATGTTGCAGGGAGTCTTTACACAAGGGAGTAGCACAAAAGCTTCAAACCGGAGGTGTTCCACATAGAGTGGCTCATCAGACGTCGAGGGAAGTGTGCAGTATTGAAATGGATTGGCTTCTCATGTAAGCGCAATGGTTGGATGAGCGATCGCCATTTGCTGCGTTATTGGACATGTGAACCTCAAACCGTGCAATAGCATAACTTGAGTGGTAGGAAAGGTATCAACAGAGGTATGGAAATAAGCGTTTGGCGTCATTGGATGGGAGGCCCATAGGGGCAGGGCCGGCCGCCTTGGTGCAGGTCTTACTACATTCGACGCCACATTGGGTGACCTGCGCGCCGGATGGGGATGAAATGATGATGAAGACAACACAACACCCGGTCCCTGAGCGGAGAAAATCTCGGATCCAGCCGGGAATCGAACCCGGGCACATTAAGACGGCAGTCCGTTGCGTTGACCATTTAGCTAACGGGGCAGACATCAACAGATGTGGGGGTGGCATTCTTGAGAATCTACCATTCGAAATATTTGGGACCTGGAACGAAATTAAAATAATGAACATTCATCTGTATTGAAAGCGAACTACTGCTCTCCAATGGATCTGAGAAAGGGGATATAGGGTATAGGACTCATCGGCCTGGAAACATACAATAGCATATGTCACTGAGGTGGATTATAAGTTACATCTAGGGAGTGGGGGAGTTGTGGTAAAGCCTCCAGGCTCCTATGAAATTGACGAACAGAATGTGTGTATAAATCGATGCTTTAAAGGGCCTAAGTTACATGGAGGCCTTACTGCCACTCAGTATAATTCGTGTAGAGTGTATTATCGCGATGAATTCGTTCATTCCCCTCAGATTATTCTATAACACATATGCAATTTTTCCTACAGTGGGCCTAGCGGTAACAAGACTTGTGTCACCCTGTGCTCTGTTCAGCAGTAGCATTCCCACAGCCCATCTTGTTCACCAACACTAGGCGTATCACACGGCCACATTACACTGCTCTCTGGTTTCTGGTGCTGTCGTGGATAGAAGCTCACTGTCCTGTCCGCCGCACTCGTCTAATATAGTGTGTCTAGCAACCTGTTTTCTCGGACAGATAGGCAAAATTTCAAGAAAATCTTACTAATACAGTTCATTGCGGTAAATTCAATTGGCAGTTTTAACTTTGGCTTTTTAATAATGTCTCAAGCAGTTGGCGACATGCAAAAAGTCAACGTCCTTCGATATATATATATATATATATATATATATATATATAATTTTTTTTTCAAGAAAGGCAATAAAAGACTTTCTAAAAACTACAGAGGAATAACCCTCATGAGTCATACAGCCAAGATTTTTGAAACAATTTTACTAAATCGAATAAGTGAAAAGATAGAAAAGGAGCTGAGTGAAGAACAGCATGGGTTTAGGAAAGGAAGGAGCACAATCGACCTGATATTTTCTATCCGTCAACTGATGGAAAAAAGTTGGGAGTACAACAAAAGGGTGATAATGGTTTTTATAGACATAGAAAAGGCATATGACTCAGTTGACAGGGAAAGACTCTGGGAAGAACTGAAGAAGATAGATATAGAAGATGGATACATTAATGTTATAAGAACAATGTACAGAGGCCACAATTGTAGAATTAGAACACCACTGGGGAACTCTGAATACTTCGAAATAAGAGAAGGACTTAAACAAGGAAGTATTCTATCTCCTGCGCTTTTTAATGTTGTGATGGAGGGAATGAATAGGGCAGTTAAAGATATAGTAAAAGAAAAAGACAAAAAGATGATTTTTGCAGATGATATGGTAATATGGGGTGATAAAGAGGTAGATGTACAGTTACAGCTTGATGCGTGGAAGGAAATAATGAAAAGGTATGGATTAAGAATAAATAAAGATAAGAGTGAAGTAATGGTATTTGGAAGAGAGAAAGGAATCAATGGAAATATTACCTTGAATGGAGAACCCCTCAAAGTGGTAGAAAGTTTCACTTATTTAGGGAGTGAAATATCTAGAGATGGAAGAATAACTAACGAAATTAATAGGAGGTTACAGAAGGGAGGCAATTTCTATCAAACAATAAAACATCTGATTTGGAATAATGAAGATTCAGAAAGAGCAAAACTCCTGATGTATAAGAATTATTACTTCCCTATTGTCACCTACGGTGGAGAAACATGGACAATGAAAGAAAGGGACTGGAGCAGACTGCAAGCAGAGGAAATGAAATTTCTCAGAGCAGTTAAGGGAAAAACAAGAATGGACAGAGTAAGGAATGTAGAGATTAGAAAGGACCTCAAACAAGAAAGTATGAGAGAAGAAATTGAAAGAACGATATTAAGATGGTATGGGCATGTTAAGAGGATGCATGGGCAGAGACTCCCCAAAATTATGGAAGAACTAAAGATGGATGGGAAAAGACCTAGAGGGCGCCCAAGAACACGGTGGAAAATGGGAGTGAGAATATCTGTTGAAAGGAGAGGTGTGACCTGGCAGCAAGTGGAGGAAGAAAAGAGGTGGGAGGACCGAGCCAAATGGAGAGGACTCGTCAGCACCCAGACCCGGCAGTAGCTGGAGCGGGATTCGGATATAGATAGATATATATATATAGAATTTCAATGCAAGCAATTCATATAGACCACAAGTCACGGCTAAATCGTTTCGATCACGGATCGTCTTCTAGTGCGGCCGAGTCCTAGTGTAGCGGCGCTTTTATTCTCTTCGTATAGGGGCCGCTTCTCTCGTGGTGTCGTCCTATTGGCTGACGTTGTCTCACAGCCCTCTCTGCTGCATCGTTCCAAGCCAAAGTGTCGGCGCTTTATGTTACGCCGGAACACTTAACAGCCCTGCACTGATGTCAGTGATGGATTTAGAGATGGGAAGGGTGCTGCCTGAAATCACCAACGGCCAGTGTTATCCGACAATCATGTAGAAGCAGTTATCCGCTGCAAGCTGGCACACCCCCCCTGGAGAAGGCAGCAGTGATTCTGCAGAGAAAAGCATAGTCAAATCTTACGTGATGTCGCACCACATTTCAGTTGCTGAATGGTATGGAAGTTTTACCGAGAGCATCATACTGAAGCGTTTTACCGATATGAAGGGACGAGGCTCTGGTAAACCAATTAGGTACTCAACCTTAAAGTGTACTCACACGTTTTTAATCTAGTTAATGGGGGTTAAGGTTTCATCCATCTTCCAGTTGATATTGCCACTAAACAGAATGAATCAATGTGGAGAATCTAGATGATGGGGAATGAATATAGCTTCCAGAGGTCGCTTCTAGCTTTCAAAGAAATGACGCGAAACATGGTTAAGGATACACATGAAACAACAAACGTCTTCGAAGGCATCACGTTCCTCCTGAACAATCCGGATCTTCTAAAATTCGAGACTCAGAACCCTAATACTCGGTTCATGTTTAAGGTCTGTATACAGATGAGGAACAAAGCAAGCACAGAGATATAAGGCATAGAGTAGTGCGATCCCTCATTTTTTCCAAAGTAGCCAGTCACCATCCTTAGCACATAGACTTCTTGCTATTCTCCAAAGGCGAGAAACAACACTACATCTGGATGAAATCATGTGGCGCCTGCTTTCCACTCAAATGTTGAAATACCATGGCATTAGACACTTTTGGCATAGATGTCTCAATTCTTACTAGGCGTGACTGTTCAGAAAGACATATGATTGATTGCTCGCACCATGGAACGGTACATGTGGAAATGTTCACAGAGGATAAAAGAATCTTAAATTTTAAGAGCGCCCACCACCAGCAACTGTGTCTATTCCATACGCTGCCTTTGAGTGCTTACTACACTCCTGGAAATTGAAATAAGAACACCGTGAATTCATTGTCCCAGGAAGGGGAAACTTTATTGACACATTCCTGGGGTCAGATACATCACATGATCACACTGACAGAACCACAGGCACATAGACACAGGCAACAGAGCATGCACAATGTCGGCACTAGTACAGTGTATATCCACCTTTCGCAGCAATGCAGGCTGCTATTCTCCCATGGAGACGATCGTAGAGATGCTGGATGTAGTCCTGTGGAACGGCTTGCCATGCCATTTCCACCTGGCGCCTCAGTTGGACCAGCGTTCGTGCTGGACGTGCAGACCGCGTGAGACGACGCTTCATCCAGTCCCAAACATGCTCAATGGGGGACAGATCCGGAGATCTTGCTGGCCAGGGTAGTTGACTAACACCTTCTAGAGCACGTTGGGTGGCACGGGATACATGCGGACGTGCATTGTCCTGTTGGAACAGCAAGTTCCCTTGCCGGTCTAGGAATGGTAGAACGATGGGTTCAATGACGGTTTGGATGTACCGTGCACTATTCAGTGTCCCCTCGACGATCACCAGTGGTGTACGGCCAGTGTAGGAGATCGCTCCCCACACCATGATGCCGGGTGTTGGCCCTGTGTGCCTCGGTCGTATGCAGTCCTGATTGTGGCGCTCACCTGCACGGCGCCAAACACGCATACGACCATCATTGGCACCAAGGCAGAAGCGACTCTCATCGCTGAAGACGACACGTCTCCATTCGTCCCTCCATTCACGCCTGTCGCGACACCACTGGAGGCGGGCTGCACGATGTTGGGACGTGAGCGGAAGACGGCCTAACGGTGTGCGGGACCGTAGCCCAGCTTCATGGAGACGGTTGCGAATGGTCCTCGCCGATACCCCAGGAGCAACAGTGTCCCTAATTTGCTGGGAAGTGGCGGTGCGGTCCCCTACGGCACTGCGTAGGATCCTACGGTCTTGGCGTGCATCCGTGCGTCGCTGCGGTCCGGTCCCAGGTCGACGGGCACGTGCACCTTCCGTCGACCACTGGCGACAACATCGATGTACTGTGGAGACCTCACGCCCCACGTGTTGAGCAATTCGGTGGTACGTCCACCTGGCCTCCCGCATGCCCACTATACGCCCTCGCTTAAGTCCGTCAACTGCACATACGGTTCACGTCCACGCTGTCGCGGCATGCTACCAGTGTTAAACACTGCGATGGAGCCCCGTATGCCACGGCAAACTGGCTGACACTGACGGCGGCGGTGCACAAATGCTGCGCAGCTAGCGCCATTCGACGGCCAACATCGCGGTTCCTGGTGTGTCCGCTGTGCCGTGTGTGTGATCATTGCTTGTACAGCCCTCTCGCAGTGTCCGGAGCAAGTATGGTGGGTCTGACACACCGGTGTCAATGTGTTCTTTTTTCCATTTCCAGGAGTGTATTTCTTGTGGTGCATTGTGAAGGTGATTCCAATGCGTTTCACTCCACTTTCACAAAAGATACCTTCCGTAAATGGCACAATATCAGGTTACACGGGTTGCAGGGTTGCATCTTCATATATTTCCGATCGCAACAAATTTTACTCGTATGTTGGGCATAATCCTGCGAGATGGTTGTTCTCTGAACTCGAGAAGCACCTTTGTAACAGACACATTCTAATGATCACGTCACAGAAGAATAATGCATAATACATGCAGGCACTTAGCTGGCCGGGGGGCCTAACGCTTCTAGGCGCTACAGTCTGGAACCGCGCGACCACTACGGTCGCAGGTTAGAATCCTGCCTCGTGCGTGGATGTGTGTGATGTCCATAGGTTAGTTAGGTTTAAGTAGCTCTAAGCGGACTGAGGACCTCAGAAGTTACGTACCATAATACTCAGAGCCATGGGAACCATTTTCTTGCTGGCACTTAAAAATCATATTTATGACATGCCTAGTGGTAGAAATCGGAAAATTCACCTAGAGACCACTGTCATCTAATGAGGTAGTTCTGAGATGCAGCTCGCGAAGCATGCAGCAGTACAAACTGCCATAACACAGATCTGCCTTCTTCCATACGTGATGTGGGTACGTCGACTGCCTTCTGACATTGGTACCACAGGTTCCCCCCGTCACTGACATTAAACAACGTACTACTTGGATGGATGACCGTTCGAGGTAACTGGATGTCGCTGATTTTTGGCATACGGAAGTCGCCGAAGTGGGGTCCAATTGAAAGACTTGCAGTATCTCGCTGCACCACACTACGTTTATTTATATTCAGTGGGTATAATGCTCACTTTCTTTTTGAGCTCATTGGTGCTGTCGGGTTGGAGAATGATAATGTTAGTATCACATGTGGCAATGTAGAGATATACATTCAATTCTCTAATCGATTTACGCAACTCCTGAATTTGCCAAGATTTAGGCAGGCACGTCTTCAGAAACTTGCTGAGATAATATGTCGAGGGTATTAGTAACTTGTTTCAATTTGTGTGTGATAGGAAGTAAAGTCATAAAATTGTCCCTCTCGTAACGTCTATCAATATATTGACTCTATAGGGCGCGACTTTAAAAATAAACCTTTCTCTTAGAACTTGGAACTCAGGATCTCACAAAGCACACTGTGAGTACAGGGTCTTTAAAGTAACCTCGTGAACTGCTAGAATGGGTCCAAAGATATTAAAAAAGGGTGTTCTGTTGACATTATGGAGCTAACCAAATACTTGGAGGACAGGACCAGTTCAACCATGAAATTTGGAACGTAAGTTTCAAATCAGCTGTCATCAATCGCTGTTTTCCGCAGCAGTAGGTTCAGTTTCTGAGTGTAGGGAGGTAGGGGAACAGCGTCATTGATTTTACGAAACAGGTACAAGCGTTTATAGCAGATAAGTAACAAGTCAATAGTTGACCTTCTGGCATGAGAGTGATTTTTCCAACAATTGTTAATGAGAGCAGAGTGTGATTGTTGTTAATACAGTAACGAAGGTGTGGCGTCGCGTGAGATGCGCAGGTGAAAGCGCTGATTGGCTTATTGCTGCTCATACTGTTGTTTATCGCTTCGCTGAGCTGCATTTGCTGCTTAATGTCAGCTAGACTTACTTCTAGTAAAAGTAATTTCGAATAACTCTGAATTCAGCTACCCTAGTCTCTGCTGCAAACAGAACAATCTTGACACTAAGGAGATAAATTTAAGAACCGTCCTTAGATATTTATCATGTCACTATAACCGGAACCAGGCACGACCAAACCTTGTGACAAAAGAGTCTGTGCATTACTTCTAAGGAACACAAAACCACATGAAGAACTACATACCGTCGCTAGGCAATGAAAACCTCGTAACTCAAATTGGTCAAATTTTACAGGAGAAACAAAAAACTAATTATAGATATCATATGAGGACCTGATTAGTCAAATGTAGTAGTTTCTGCTACACAATATGGATCCGGTCATTGGGCCATAAGACTATATTATGCACTTCAAATTGTCTGCCGGTTTTTGGAGTTACGAGGTTTTCACAGTTATTCTTTTGGTAGTGATGGAGATAAGAGGCATGTAACGAGTGCACGGTTAAGATTTGAAATGAATTTGTTTTACAAAAACTTACTTAAATTTTGCATTATTTGTGTATTATGAAACATCTGTAACGATACATTGTTACAGATATAAAGTGAAATGAATAATTGCACATTGATCAAAATATTGGAATCTGGATGTTAATAAATTAGAGTGTTTAAAAAACATAGAAACTATGTTGTTAGTTTTAATTAATCTTTTATTACTGTAAACATTTGTGCAGTTTATTAACATTTATTATTGTTACTACTGCTGTAACACTCAGAGTCATAGGTGACTGTAAACAAGTTTATTTTCGGGTGCATTTTTTTTAGACACGGACATGTTCACTCATTACAAATGTGAGGCAGTGTGTCATAAAATGAATGCACATCCTTAGGAAGGACCAGATTTATTTGCTGCAAATGCGTAAACTTTTCTGCGCTGATCTTTAGAGATGAACTGTATGGAGGGGGCACTGTAAATGAGCTGGGTATGTTTGACATCCTTATTGCAAGTGGTTCCCATGTATCGATGAATTTCAATTTATATTCCATTTTTCCGGAGGGATCATACTGGAGAAACCAGATATCAGTCACTGTTGGATCCCCCATTATGGATCCTGGCCGAATAGACGAATACAACGAGTGTTTATCATAGGACTTGAAAAACGTGTGGTCCAAATAATTGACAACGTAAGGTCTAGGACTTTGTTTTGCTGTAGCACAAACTTTTACATAGCCAGCTGGAGTATAAATCTGTCTGTTTTTTAACTTCCTTTCTATGGTGGAGGTCATAGAATTACACTCCATTTGAGTGTGACCTTTCTCCAGAAACTTTTGCACTATTGTAATGCCTTTTTGATTGGCGAGATGAGCCAATGCATTACTCATGACTGAGTTTCGATTCTGGTACGTGAATCCGTCGCTATAGAAAATAGCTTCTGAATCACTCGGGACTTACGTTTCTATAAAATGCACAAGTATACTGGCAAATTCCGAAGCTGTTAGTCCACCTTCACTCTCGTGCCAAAGGTAACAATAACCATCGTTACTTTTTAAATTCATAGATGGTAAAGTTGTGGACCTTCAGTTTGCTTTTATAGTACAGTGCAGATGCTTTTAGTCTGGGAGAAAGCAGAAGTGCTTGAAGATCCATTGTAAACAATCTAGCTGATCCTAATTTATCACTAGTTTTCGCTTCCCTTGCCTTAGTTTTTCGGGCCATATGCTAAGAGTATTCATTGTCTGAGAGATTGCATGTCTCGTGAGAACAACAAAGATCGCACTGGTCCTTTTTAGGCGAAAATAAATTAAGATTATTTTCATCGAATACCTGGCAGAACTGTTTGTAAGAAGCTGGCATTTGACCTCTTTTCTTGCAAAATTGTATATATTCCCTATGTAGTTCTGATTTACTCCGCCAGTTAGGTTCCAAGTAGAGTTTTGTGGAAGAACGACGGCAGTAATGCGATTCCAGTTTCGGCAACTCTGAAAAAAAATCTGATGCTGATTGTCGTCCACCTGAAACTTTCGTAGGTCTCTCCTGCATTTGAGGCCCTTCTGCAAGCGTTCCTCCAGATGCACTAGAGGCCCATGTTCCGACACTCCATTCGCCTAAGCACAAAGTATTCAGAAACATAGTCTTGCAGACAGTTTTTCTCTGTCGTTCCATTACAAAATTGTAATATAGTGTGTTGGAACGGTGAGATTTATTAGATTCTGAATTATTTCTGCGTCTTTTAACTGGCACGTAGTAGAGATGGCTTCTAACAAAAAATTTTCTTTCACCCCAAGACATATCCTGCCAGAAATGACTAAATATTAGCTGTCTCTGCTCTTCTGTAATATCCTTGCAATTCCTGTTCAGATTTAAGGAAGAATGTTTACAAGTACATCGTGGTTTCATTTTTCTCCTACTTCTGCTCATTGTTGGTCTCTTTTTGCCAATCTCATCTTTTTCCATTCCTAAATAATGCTGTCCCCTCGTACGTTTTCCTTTCTGCAAACTTTGAAGTGATTGACTGCTTTTGCTTTTACGGCGCTGCTTAGTACTTTTTACTCTAACATCAACTTCGTCATCGTCCTCTTATGTGCTGCTTTTACTGCTATGGTCATTTTTGTTTTTATCTGGATCATACACATCACTACTGCCACTGGAGATATCATCCTCGCTGCTGTGTTCGAAAAGACTTTCAAACTCAGAAGTGGAATTCGCCTCTGTATTGGCGTCTTTTACCTCATTATCTGTAGTGTAAACAATAATGTCATCAATAATATTTAAATGATTTAATCACCTCAACTTCCAAACAAGGATCTTACTTGAAGTTACAACAATATGTACTACGGTTTAGCCTCATTCTGTAGGTCTACTCTTTCCTTTGGTGCAGGACAAGGAGGAACCTGACTAGAATCTTCTTCCGGTGATTTCATATGATATGATCCGTTATCGGCTTGTTTCACAAGGTGAAGAGTGAATTTACTCTTTTTACCCATAGCTGAAAACAAAGTATTTACTGTATAATGTATAGGATTCTGTTCAGTTCTAAAATTAGAACCTCGTATGTACCGACTGCAGTCTGCTTTACGCGCGATGAAAAACTCGCAAGTCAACATTGTATTTAACGAAGTCATTATTAATTCTGTATATTAAAATACAATACATAAATACCTAGAAGTACTAACACGTACCTGTAGCAATAAAGCAGTGTTAAGTCGTCAGTCAAAAAAGTTACTATCACATCAAAAAACGTTTTAATCTCGGAGCATGTGTTCGCCCTGCACACTAACAATGGTGATTATCGGAGATTCGAGGTTTACAGCACAAACTACATATCGCTGGAGATGTGAGTTAATCATTATTGGCAACACCGTTCAACTCGAAGAAGAAAGGTTTCAACAGGCTATGTGGCATTATTGTCTACATTTGGTAATGCAGTTACGCGGATTTCATTGTCAGATGGAGTTAAGTGGTTTTCATTGCCTAGCGGCGATAAAATATGGTTAGGAACTCGTTAACCTACTTGTCCTGCTCCAGACGTCATGGGATTAACGCCAGACAGAAGTATTATATTCAAAAACAATAAGAAGAGCGACATAATCAAAATCTCCACTTGATACCAGCTGTTTCGCAAACTGGAAGGATCAATAAGGGGCTTACAACATTCAACAATCCGTGCACTTGCTACCGCACAGTGTTTGCAACGGAATACGGTCTAGTATAGGTCATCGTATACTGGAGAGATGCACATAGAGTTGAATAAAAGATTTTGCCTTATAACAGGTTGTCTGAAGTCTACCCCAACGTATAAACACAATGAAATAGCTTGAATAGCGCCACCCTGTCTACGCAGAGAAATGGCTGCTAATGAGGGAGGTATGACGTGGAACAGACCCGCACAGAGGAAGCTTCCTGTACTGGAAGTCAGCGGTTCACGGAGAAGGTAGGCCATTTTCTTCTCTCGCCAGCGACTACGTTGTTCTTGTGAGCGTATCAAAAATTTGCGGTTCAGTATACGAGTGTTCATAAATTGAGTGTGATGGAGTGCCTTGACCAGATCGTAGTTTCACTTGCAATATACGAAGGGACAGGGTGACAAGACTTGTGTTAAGAAATCTGGAAATACATCCCCCGATGCTAGAGGTAAATGTAAGCAGTAAAAACAGTACAGGTAGACAGCTATTGGAACACACCCGACAAATACTGAGGACTTATGATGCAAGTGCCGCTCTCGGATGAAGAGGAAGGCACAAGAAATGAATTCGCGGCAGGCCGGATCTAACAAAGCGGAAGAATGATGACTCAAAGAAAAAAGTTATCGATGTCGAATTCTGCTGTCGAGTTCACGAAAGCCACATCCAGAATCCATCCTCTGAACTGGGTAAGAATCAGGAGCTGTCCTGTACAGATCTATCCATGTCCCAACCCTGCTTGGTCATGCGTAACTGGTATAGTCTTATGTCTCCCTTATGCCAAATTTCCTTCCGAATCGCTTCAGTTCACTTTGCCAGTGCTTAACAGTATCATGTCCAAGAAATATGTTCTCACTCAAAGAAAGTTAGGGAATTTGCGTTTAAGTCCTTGCCAAAAAATATGGATTCCACTAAGCGTAAAATGAAATGCGTAGGCGTACAATATTCTCAGCTTCATTAAGGAAGTGTAACAGCATAATTCTGTGGTACCCGGAAATAGGGACGTGTGCCTCTTTCAAGAAGTAGTTCAAAATGTAGTTAATTGCACCACGGTGAGCAGAAACCAATGAAACTCATTCGTGAAAAGAATGAAAGATAGATGATATATCAACTTAAACTGTCACAAGTAAATTGAGTAAAATTCAATATGGAAGATGAAGTTCAGAAGAATTTAGAGTCATTGATATTAATGGTTCGTAACACAAAATCTCACACTTAGTCCTCTACGCTGTCATCACAGAGTTATTACGGTATTAATTACGCCTAAGAGAATCCTCTACACTCTTAAATGAAGGAATGATAAGATTTACACCATAAACAGTGGCACAAATGCTTCCAGAGCCTGTACCGACAGGTATCAGTGAAAGCTCTTGAAGCGTGTACCTCACTGACAGTTTAGGTGATTGTAGAAGAAAGAAGCCATACCTTTGAATCAGTCAGTTGCAGTCTTTTGTCTCGATATCATGATACAGTCTAAAATGCACTCAAATAGAATTAAGGCTACGAAGTTTTCTGTCTCTTCTGTGAGTGCCGAATTTAACCGTAACTATACTGTGTTTTTACAAAAAATTGCTCAATACAAATCCTCTCTAAAAGTTATTAAGCTGGATACACAGATCTCTGACGTGTATGACAAATGTGAGACAAGTGTTTCCAACGAAATGTAGAGTTATATAAAACGTTGGTCTTGCACTGTAGTCCGTCAGGTAATGGTAATAACAAGAGCACAGGAGTTAAAGAATAAAATCTGGTTTCCCACTTTCAGGGAAGCTTCCCGCCAGAATACAGACTGGTACACAACTCCTCAGTTAGAAAACTCAGCTTACTAACTTTCTGTATGGTCTTCGTCTGAAAAAATATAACTTTAATATAATGTCCATTATTAGAAAGTGATTGTGTGCCCAAGATGAATAACTGCATTTAAAACTGTGTACTGCTGAAAACAGAAAGTCGAATCGAAATTAATAAGTTCCTTGAAAGTGGTGAACCGCTAAACACTGAAACAGGAAAAGTAATGTTCTTGTTAATTGTACGCGCTTCCCTGATCCCTTCTATTTACCCTCAGTATTTTCAAATTCGTATCTCTCGACATTTAACGTAATCAAGAAATCTTTATACAATTATCACCGCCTACGTTCGTACTACTTTGTGCTTCATGTTTATCTCCATATCTTTTCTGCGCAAATACTGATCCATAAAATTTCCAGCTTGCAGCCGCATAAATTTTATGGATCACTACTTTGTTCTTCCTTTGCCACAGTGGCTACTGCATTTGGGTTACCGAATACATTGTTCTGTACTGATGACATCATATCCGTTAAAATTCTTCATATATTAGCTTGTATCTGCAGTAATTACAGAAGTTGAATTTTTAAATCATTATTGACAGCCTATGCAGACTGTGATTGGCTATAGCTTACGTATACATTAAGCGACAAGCGTTAACAAAGACATAATTAAGTATGATGCAGATCTCTTGCTTTGTGAATTAAACTTCCTATCCTGACGAAATAGATTTTTCCGTGTTCTTCGAACCTACCGGTAAGAGATCTAGCAGTACTGAACTGCTTCGACGTTTTCCTTTTGTCCGATCTGCTGCGGATCGCAAACGCTAGAACAATACTCACCAATGGCTCGCACCAGTGCCCTATATGCGGTCTCTTGTACAGATTAACCACATTTCCCTAAAATTCTCTCAATAAACCGAAATCGACCATTCACGTTCCACATTACCGTCCTTAGATGGTCATTCAATTTCATATCGCTTTGCAACGTTATTCCTAGATATTTAATCGACGTGGCTATATCAAGTAGCACCCTACTAATACTGCATTCGAATATTATGGGTTGGTTTAGAGTTTATGTCTTTCCCTTGTCCTCAAATTTGGTACATCGTGATTCACATTAAGATCGGAAATACCTGCAAACAGTTACAACGCAAGGAGGAGTTTTCGTAAAAGTGGCAAAATGCTAATGTGGGTTGTGGCTGATAATTAGCCATTTTCACAAACACAAATTTCATAGATGTAAGTTCACAAGGTTGTCGAGTGAACAAGAAACGGAAGGTAACAATAACTATGCCAGTAAAAGGCTCCTAATTTAGGCAAACAAAAGTTCACTTCTAATTTTCCACAAAGGGTTGTGGTAAGACACACACGCTAGTAACAGTCCAATTCAGAGAGGAAGACGTAATCTTCAACGGTCGCAGCACACGAGGTGGGCATCCAGCGTGAACAGAACTTCAGTGCTGGTTCTAGCCCTCAAATAGCTGTCTCCAGCCAGTCAGGTTTTGACGTAGTGATACTTCCAGCAGGCCGTGGCTCGAGCTCCCTTGCAGGAAGTAATGCTCGGAATGTATGTTTCCATTATCACCTATGTAAATAGCCGGTGTTTACCATAGTGCTTTCGGTACGCCTTGGGCATAGACAACCTCGTCCCCTGTGGTGTAATATAGGTTGCCGGCCCTCAGGGGCTACCGTGGCTCCGGTTTAACAGTGGGGTACATTTAAATAAATATGTGACAAACGATCGGACACTGGTCCATATGGTTAATTCGATAGACACTGTCGGAAAGTTCCAGCGTCCGTATTCCCATCATCATGTAATTTAAACAATTGGCGTTAAAAGTATTGGGTGAAACAATGCAATCATACAGGGCGTTTCAAAAATGACCGGTATATTTGAAACGGCAATACAAACTAAACGAGCAGCGATAGAAATACACCGTTTGTTGCAATATGCTTGGGACAACAGTACATTTTCAGGCAGACAAACTTTCGAAATTACAGTAGTTACAATTGTCAACAACAGATGGCACTGCGGTCTGGGAAACTCTATAGTACGATATTTTCCACATATCCACCATGCGTAGCAATAATATGGCGTAGTCTCTGAATGAAATTACCCGAAACCTTTGACAACGTGTCTGGCGGAATGACTTCACATGCAGATGAGATGTACTGCTTCAGCTGTTCAATTGTTTCTGGATTCTGGCGGTACACCTGGTCTTTCAAGTGTCCCCACAGAAAGAAGTCACAGTGGTTCATGTCTGGCGAATAGGGAGGCCAATCCACGCCGCTTCCTGTGTGTTTCGGATAGCCCAAAGCAATCACACGATCATAGAAATATTCATTCAGGAAGTTAAAGACGTCGGCCGTGCGATGTGGCTGGGCACCATCTTGCATAAACCACGAGGTGTTCGTAGTGTCGTCTAAGGCAGTTTGTACCGCCACAAATTCACGAAGAATTTCCAGATAGCGTGATGCAGTAATCGTTTCGGATCTGAAAAATGGGCCAATGATTCCTTTGGAAGAAATGGCGGCCCAGACCAGTACTTTCTGAGGATGCAGGGACGATGGGACTGCAACATGGGGCTTTTCGGTTCCCCATATGCGCCAGTTCTGTTTATTGACGAAGCCGTCCAGGTAAATATAAGCTTCGTCAGTAAACCAAATGCTGCCCACATGCATATCGCCGTCATCAATCCTGTGCACTATATCGTTAGCGAATGTCTCTCGTGCAGCAATGGTAGCAGCGCTGAGGGGTTGCCGCGTTTGAATTTTGTATGGATAGAGGTGTAAACTCTGGCGCATGAGACGATACGTGGACGTTGGCGTCATTTGGACCGCAGCTGCAACACGGCGAACGGAAACCCGAGGCCGCTGTTGGATCACCTGCTGCACTAGCTGCGCGTTGCCCTCTGTGGTTGCCGTACGCGGTCGCCCTACCTTTCCAGCACGTTCATCCGTCACGTTCCCAGTCCTTTGAAATTTTTCAAACAGATCCTTTATTGTATCGCTTTTCGGTCCTTTGGTTACACTAAACCTCCGTTGAAAACTTCGTCTTGTTGCAATAACACTGTGTTTTAGGCGGTGGAATTCCAACACCATAAAAATCTAAGGAATAAACCATGTTGTCCACAGCACACTTGCACGTTGTGAACAGCACACGCTTACAGCAGAAAGACGACGTACAGAATGGCGCACCCACAGACTGCGTTGTCTTCTATATCTTTCACATCACTTGCAGCGCCATCTGTTGTTGAAAATTGTAACTACTGTAATTTCGAAAGTTTGTCCGCCTGAAAATGTACTGTTGTCCCAAGCATATTGCAACAAACAGTGTATTTCTATCGCTGCTCGTTTAGTTTTTATTGCCGTTTCAAATATACCGGTCATTTTTGAAACACCCTGTACATCAAAGAAAAATTACTGTAATATTATTTTGGGCAAATCACGTTGGTGTAAAGGAACTCTGAGCTACGATCCTGAAACTGAGCATAGGGTGCCACAATACCACACATTAGTGGGCTGTCCAGCGGTCGCGTAGTGTTACACGCTAATTTGCAGATCCATTAGCCAGGGCAGGCCTACCGCCGTGGATTTTGGTGTCTGCCGCGCAATTACTAGCGACGCAGGCCTACTCAATTATTCGAGTGCCGGTATTGGTTCGTTACTGTCGTAATGAGCAGGACTATAGTCTCATACGCCTTCTCCAAATTAACGCCGTTCTGCCCAGACTGGAATGACCATAGAATGAAAATTTCTCGAACGCCGTGCCTGTGGCCACTAAATAAGAGTGGCAACTGTACAATCTGTATATATTTAGTTAAAGGTAAGCATCTTTCGAAGTTACATACTCAGGCAATAACGGTGTCCACAAATTTAAACGAATGAAATCAAATTGAATATCAGTCTTCATAATTTGTCCTAAAATTTATAGTGAGAGACTGGATTAACGAAAGCAGAAAGCTTAAATTATACACGGTCTAGTCACATTAATGTGACATGCGCCTATGTTCGACGTCAAAGTGCAATAACCACTTACAGATAGTGGCTGGCACCACTAAGAACGTATGGTATATAAAGCGTAAGTGTGACCGGGGGACACGGAAAACTGTGTAGTCAGTGTCGTAATGCGGAAATCGAGTGATTTATGTGACATTTGAGGGGCACTATCATTGACTTTCCGGGCGAGGGTCGAAGTCTGTAAATTGTTCGTTGTCACCGTGGCTACAGTATACCGTGCGTGGCTAAATGGCGCTATCCAAAGCTGGCGCCAAACAACTGCGGTGCACAGCGGGTCGATAGATGAGAGGGGTGAATGACGGATGTGAAGATGTGTAAGGGCTAATGAAACTGCAACTGTGGAACCAAGGGCATAGTAACAATATCTCGTCAACGACCGCACACTGCATGTTGCTGCTTAGGACCTTTGCAGTAAACGCCTTGTCCATGCACTCTTGCTGGCTGCTCTTCACCGGCGGCGAAGGCTGGAATTTGTACCGAAACTGGAAGTCCACTGAGCGGCACCGAGCGAGGTGGTGCAGTGGTTAGCACACTGGCCTAGCATTCGGGAGGGCAAGGGTTCAACTCCGCGCCCGGCCATCCTGATTTCCCTCAATCGCTCCAGGCAAATGTCTTGATGGTTCCTTTGAAAGAGCACGGCCAACCTCTTTCCGCGTCGTTCCCTAATCCGATGAGAACGATGGCCTCACTGACTGGTCTCCTTCCCCAAAACACCCCAACCCCACTGAGTGGTGACAAGTGGGCTTTTCAGATGAATGACGCTTTATGTTCCATCGGCGTGAAACTTCTGAAAATAAACACCTGCCAACAATCGTAGGAAGGATCTAGATCGGAGAAGGGAGCGTTATGGACTGGGGAACGTTCTAGTGGCATTCCCTGGTTGAAAGCGTCATTCTGAAAGGCACAATGCATGAACAAAATTATGTATTTTTCCTTGGGGCCATGTCCATCCCTACATGCAGTTTGTCATTCCTCGTCACGGTGACATCTACCAGCTCGCAGTGTACGTGAGTGGTACCGAAGAGCAGCAGGATGAGTTTACCATATTCCCCTGGCCACCATACTACCCGGAATTCAACCCAGTCGGGAGTCTGTGGGACTATTACGACCGGACTCTTCGCGCTAGGGATCCTCAATGAGAAACCTTGTACAGCTTTCCACAGCACTGCAGTCAGCTTCTCTCCACGTCCATGTCGGCACCTTCCAGACCTCAATGACTCTCTTCCTGTAAGTCTTGCAGTGGTCCGCGTCAAGAGAGGGTGTTATTCAGGCTTAGGACAGGTGTCAAAATGGTTTTTATGTGACTGGAAGGTGCAAATAACTAAAAAACTAACAGACAATTAAGGTAAACACTGGATTCTTTACCTCTATAGTACATATTCGAGACAACTGTAATGAGTTACTAAACCTAACTGTCGCCATGGAGCTATGAAACTCTCTCCTCGGTGTGCTAGAATTGAAATGATTATCAAGGATTGTATGTAGTCTAACTAAATTAGGTGATGCAGACTGACTTAGATTCTGAAAACAGGCACTAAATGTAGTAGATGAGTTGTGTATCAAAATAACTGATGATGACAGATGTACAAAAAATATAAATCGTGGAATAGCAATAGCAAGAAAAGCCTTTCTGAAAAAGAGAAATTTATTAACATCCAATATAAATTTAAATGTTAGGAAGTCTTTCTGAAAGTATTTACCTATTGTGTAGTGTAGTACGGAACTGAGACGTAGACTATAATTCAGAGAGAAAGAGAATAGAAGCTTTTGAATCTTGGTGCTACAGAGGAACGCTGTAGGTTAGACGGGTAGACGGAATATCTAATGAGAAAGTGCTAAATCAAATTATGGGTTCCAACGTGGCAAAGTGAAATGTTAATTAACCATCCCCCTCATCACCATCACCATCGTCCACCTAAGTCCTGTCACAAACTTTAATTGTTTTTTTTAATTTTTTGTAATTTTTTTTTAGAACAATGTGTTTCGAAACACTGCGAACTCGCGATTAGACTATTATTAACCTTCTCCATCTGGCAAAGTGAGATAATCCTTTCACAGAGACTCCTTGGACCTGTCAACTTTTTCTCTAGATTTGACCCATTGCTTAGGTCCAGAGTCAACTGTGATCTAAGGTCCAAACCTACTCATCTTCCAAAATTTCTTCTCTACTGAACGCTTCTGTCGATTGTACGAGGGTTGTCCAGAAAGTAAGTTCCGATCGGTCGCGAAATGGAAACCACTGGGAAAATCCGGTAAAGCTTTGCACAGAGGTGTTTGGCAGTGTCTCCAGCATGCCCATCGATCGTGTCGCGTCGCTCTTTTCAGTTCTGAGTGAACAGTGAGCACGTAAAGATTTATGGTTGGTAGCGTCTCCCGCCCAGTATGCGGGACTGGTTAGAGATTACGCCTGTGTCATGCAGCCCACATAACACAACTGTCGAACAGTTCCTTCTTCATTACAATTCTCGCCAGGATACTCCAGGAGCAATGAATACGCTTCTGCAGCGCTTCTGATGAGAAGTGTTTGATCACCCACAATACAATACCTAATTGGCTCCCCCTGAGTCTCATCTCTGCTCACAAGAACTGCTGGCTGTGAAAACAAATTTTTTTCCACAGATAACGAGCTGCAGACCAGTGCAGATAACTGGTCAAAAGTACAGGCGGCTGCTTTCTAGGACGAAGATATTGGAAAGCTGATACAATACTACGACGAAAGTCGAAGTTGGAGCGGCGACTATGTAGAGGAGTAGTTGGAAGGTGTACCTAACTGTTGCAAATAAAACGT
Source organism: Schistocerca cancellata (assembly GCF_023864275.1). Taxonomy (NCBI): domain Eukaryota; kingdom Metazoa; phylum Arthropoda; class Insecta; order Orthoptera; family Acrididae; genus Schistocerca; species Schistocerca cancellata. The sequence goes on from NC_064626.1 coordinate 53,870,476, forward strand.
TTCTGGCTTTCTCTGTGGTTTCCATTGCGCGAGCGATCGGAACTTACTTTCTGGACAGCCCTCATACCATTGTGAGAGATCTCTTAAAAATTGATAAGCATGGCCAAAGATAGTGAGACGATGAAACTCTTTAAGAACAAGTTATGGATTTGTAAGATATGAATTAGATCCTCAACTTACCTAAACCTTAGGATTGTACTGATGCTCTCAAAGGGGTTGAAAATTGCCTTTACGTTTGGATTTAAACGTTTCCTCACGACCAGTAGGCAGGAAATAAATATATTTTAGTTGGGGAAGTACGTTTTGTCATTAATGAAGAAATATGTATGAAACAATAGAAAATAAGGTGATATTGACGTCCAGTGAGCACAACACGGCAGGTGGTTGTCGAAGGGCGTAGGCGCCCTTTAATACTTATTATGGATTAGAAAGGTGGGAAATTTTCTTAAAACATCGAATTAGACTCTTTTGCAATACAGATGCAATTAACTTTGGTTACACAGTGTGCAATTCAATCACTTTTCGTGTTACCATTTTGGAACACCTCTGCCTCGCTGATCTTCGTGCAAATCCTCAAAAGTCACGCACTGTCTCCAGCCCCTAACTCATGATACTGCGACTTCCCTTGCACGTCTCAGTGCACATAATATCTCCAAAAACCTCCCTTCCTGTTTATATGAGTGCCCTACCTCACACATTCGCTCTCTGAGAAATCAAACACTGGACCAACTTGAACTGCACTAACCATAAGTCACGACGGGCTCTTGTATCTGACTTACAGCTGTGTGCACCTCGATTTCAGCGGATAAATACAGCGAATCTGTACTAACATACTGGGACGATATACTTTATTATGCATCCCGCTGGTTTTTTATGACAAAATTTGGCCCCACAGTCAGTAATACAATTTACTTCATTTGTATGACATCCATCAGCTTTTAAGCGATAGATGCACATCTCGAGCAAGTCAGTGAGTGTATGACACACACACACACACACACACACACACACACACACACACACACACACACACAAACACACACACACACACACACACACACGCGCGCGCGCGCGCGCGCGCGCGCATATGCACACATCCACGATCATAAATATACAGCGCCTTCATCCTCACATGAGTCATAACAGTATAACCACTTGCTTAACAGTGTGTTGGTGTACCTTTGGAACACACTATAGCAGCGACACTGCGTGGCGGGAATTCAACTGTTTGAAAGCTGGTAGGTGGCACAAGGTGCCTACGCACAATTCACACATTTCCGGTAAATGATAGGCTGGTGGTGTCTGTCCGCGGAGCTAACACCCAGTAGTGTCCCACATGTGTCCCATCTTGTTCAGATCAGACGAATTTGGTGGCCACGAGATCGTGGGTTCGCTATTATGACCGACAAATCACTGCACCATGTTTCTGTCCTTGTGACACCGACGGTTATCTTGCTACAAGTTGCTATATCTGAAGAAGACATCGTGAAGGTATTCAGGTGCTGATCAATAATGTCTGCGTAGCCCCCACCTGTCCTGGTGCATGTGATTACTCCAACAGTTCAGATACGAACCAAGCTGAATTTCCGCCGCGGCATTATACTGCGTTGAAGCCGTGGTGCAAGAGTCGAACAGCCGTTCGCTGAATTACGGCGTGTCCCGATACGATTATCGACCTGGCGGAAGAATAAACGTTTATCATCGCATCAGGCAACACATTTAGACTGATCCACGCTCTAATGTTCATGATCGTGTGCCACTAAGATCACAACTGACCATGTGTTTGGCTGAATATGGGAAAAAGTAGTGGTCTTTCGCTGCAGAGGATCATATTCTACTTTGTCACCTGAACAAATTGCTCCGAAGCACTTTTGCCTGCACCAGTGTCGCCATACGTGTCACAGGTCGCAGCCCAGCGTACTTAACATAGCATAGCCTACTTAACGTAGCAGTCACACCACGTGCCTTGTCTTTCTGTGATCAGAGTTCGCCACGTGAAACACGGGCCCCGCAACGAACTTGTGGTGTCGCTTTAGTCGGCTTTTCCGCCAAATTTCGCGAACGCTCAGTTCCGTAAAAGGCCCACGGGAAACCAGTACGTAATCGGTTAGGTGCCCACTACAGGTCTCAACTTTTTTGTGTGCTATGGAAAGCTCGTATGTATTTAAACATGTAGTCAAGAATTATTAAACTCGTCTCAAGTAATCATTCACCTCTCACTGCATACGGCTGCTGGCACTGGTAAGACGAGCAGTGCAGAGTACTGTGATGTAAACACCAGAGCCTGTCTTTGTCATATCAGATATGGGCTTTGACCACTTGGTCGCCTACTCGAGGGTTCGTCGTCTTTCAAATACTTCTCATAAATGCTTCATGACTTTATAAACTGAACAGCCGAACTGTTTCGCTGCTCCCAGGATGCTAGTTCCAGGACGTGAGGCTATAACTAGCTGCACTCCTCTGAAGTCGGTTTTGTGAGTGGATTCTCCAGACTGCCACCTCTATAAAGCGTCGCTAGAGTGGCTTCTCATTGGTCTCTGCTCTACACCAAATCCTGTACTGGGTATCTCACCCCGCAATTGGCAATAGCCGTAATGCTTTTGTCTCTTCATTGTATATTTGGTTTTTGGTCTTTGAAAAATCTTGGATAGCTGATAAATGCCACACTTCACATGATAAAACTTGAATTGGTTCTGTTCCATAAGTTCTGGAATTTTTTCTTTAAGTTTAGGTTTACACAAAAGTAAATAAGAAATGAATAACGTACTCTCCATTGTTGTTTACGACTTCTATCTACGTTCAGCAGGCTTCTAAATGCCTACCTGGGAGAAATGACCTGGTTTCCACTCGAAAAATTCGTCCGGTCAGGCCAACAAATCCCTGTCATTACTGAGCGAAACGACACATTGCGTTCGGGAGTGATCGGAAGAGATGTAAATACAAAGTGGTCAACTCGGGTGAATGCGGAAGATGTGGCAGCACGTCCGAACCGAGTGTTTGAATGGCTTACTAGGTAATACGACGGCGTTGCCGTGTTGCAGAAGAATATGCCGCCGACTAGATCCCTTTTGTTGGACAGCGGAGTTGTGTCCTTGCATTTGTTGGACGTAAAGTTGTATTAAATGTGTGGTTCCGATCTAGCAACTCTAGGTACATCTTTTGCGCTCTGAATTGCCGTATTTAAATAGCTTAAATAGATTTTGTGCCTAAAAGGCATCGCTTCTTCTCTATATACTTGAAAAAATCTCGAAATGCTTCTGTGGCTTTGGCACTTCGATCAAACGCGAAAATGCTCATTTGGCTCTACGTGTCACTTCATTTCAATGAAATGAAGAGAATAGAAAGAGTATCAGAACAAAAAAATAAACACACAGTTTTTCAGTGTACAAAATCCTCTAAAATTTTTATTTGACGACACAAACGGTCGTCAAGCAACAGTCACTAAAAAAATGATATATTTAAAAGGTTATATAACTAGTCTCAACGCACTGAGTCGTCATCCTCAAATGTAATCACAAACCTGGAAAACTGCGTTAGCAACTGCAACCAAACTTCCCTCAAATGTTACTAAAAATACACTACAACGAGTAAACTGAAGCAAAGGCAGTAGAAGCCGATCGCCAAACGTCACTAAAATGTTTGGTTGACCAATAATTTCACACCTTAATGCAATGTAAATGATAACTGCTTCGGGATGAAAGACATTACACACTCTTGCATTACGTACTGAAGTTATGGGGCCATAATTTTGCCCTAAATGGGAGAGCATCGAAGATTTCATTACCAGAACTCAGTAGCACTGTGTGCGGTTAAAGCGTCGCTACAGTGGCTTCTCATTGGTCTCTGCTCTACATCAAATCCTGTACTGGGTATCTCACCACGCAATTGGCAATGGCCGTACTGTTTTTGTCTCTTCATTGCATATATGGTTTTTGGCCTTTGAAAAATCTTGGATAGATGATTAATGCCACACTTCACATGATAAAACTTGAATTGGTTCTGTTCCATAAGTTCTGGAATTTTTTCTTTAAGTTTAGGTTTACACAAAAGTAAATAAGAAATGAATAACGTACTCTCCGTTGTTGTTTACGACTTCTATCTACGTTCAGCAGGCTTCTAAATGCCTACCTGGGAGAAATGACCTGGTTTCCACTCGAAAAATTCGTCCGGTCAGGCCAACAAATCCCTGTCATTACTGAGCGAAACGACACATTGCGTTCGGGAGTGATCGGAAGAGATGTAAATACAAAGTGGTCAACTCGGGTGAATGCGGAAGATGTGGCAGCACGTCCGAACCGAGTGTTTGAATGGCTTACTAGGTAATACGACGGCGTTGCCGTGTTGCAGAAGAATATGCCGCCGACTAGATCCCTTTTGTTGGACAGCGGAGTTGTGTCCTTGCATTTGTTGGACGTAAAGTTGTATTAAATGTGTGGTTCCGATCTAGCAACTCTAGGTACATCTTTTGCGCTCTGAATTGCCGTATTTAAATAGCTTAAATAGATTTTGTGCCTAAAAGGCATCGCTTCTTCTCTATATACTTGAAAAAATCTCGAAATGCTTCTGTGGCTTTGGCACTTCGATCAAACGCGAAAATGCTCATTTGGCTCTACGTGTCACTTCATTTCAATGAAATGAAGAGAATAGAAAGAGTATCAGAACAAAAAAATAAACACACAGTTTTTCAGTGTACAAAATCCTCTAAAATTTTTATTTGACGACACAAACGGTCGTCAAGCAACAGTCACTAAAAAAATGATATATTTAAAAGGTTATATAACTAGTCTCAACGCACTGAGTCGTCATCCTCAAATGTAATCACAAACCTGGAAAACTGCGTTAGCAACTGCAACCAAACTTCCCTCAAATGTTACTAAAAATACACTACAACGAGTAAACTGAAGCAAAGGCAGTAGAAGCCGATCGCCAAACGTCACTAAAATGTTTGGTTGACCAATAATTTCACACCTTAATGCAATGTAAATGATAACTGCTTCGGGATGAAAGACATTACACACTCTTGCATTACGTACTGAAGTTATGGGGCCATAATTTTGCCCTAAATGGGAGAGCATCGAAGATTTCATTACCAGAACTCAGTAGCACTGTGTGCGGTGTTCTAGTTTTGGTCTTGCTGCACTTTATAATATTACCGTGAGGCAATGATAACTACTTATCCCATGGCTGCTGTAGCGATGATATTACTTAAATGTACATTTTTTTTAATTTTCAGAAGTGTGAGCCTTTGCTTGCAAAATGATCGTTGGCTCACTTCAGGACGTAATACGAGGGTATAAATATCTTTCACCTCAATGCAGTTTTCATTCACACTGCAAAAAGGTGTGAAATGACTGTTCAACGAAAAACTGTAATGACGTCTTGTGATCCGTTTCTGCTGCTTCTGCTGCTGTTTTCTGGTTTTAGTGTATTTTTTTAAAGAAGCGGGGTTGTAGTTATTAACGCAGATTTCGAGGATTGTGATTACATTTGAAAATAACGATCCATTGCGTCAAAACTAGTTATGTAACCTCTTAAAAATTTCATTAATTTTGCGACAGTGGCTTGATGATCGTTTGTGGTGGCAAATAAACATTTCAAATTTCATTCTGTCACACTCCTTGAAGACAACAATAAAGAAATAGAAAAACATAATTTCTATCGAATAACATAAAACGCATTGTAATAACATTTTATTTGTCCTGAAAAATTTTCACTCAAAAGGAAAAAAGTCAGAAAAGTCAATACTGGGGTTTTTCTTTTATTGACCGGAAACATTTCGCCCGTTATCTGCAGTCTGCAGTTCTTTCTGCCATATTTTACATAATTCTTCACTGTTCATGCGATGAGGCCCTCTGTGTTAATCCCTTCAACCACCACTGTATGACATTGACAGTAGTATGTCGTTTTATAGCAGCCTCGTAAGATAGAAAGAAGGAATTATCAGAATGGGCCGGAAATCGGTAGATATGATGTACATGCACAAACAAATGACAGCAGTTTCTGATAAAGTGGATAATTTATGCAAGAGAAAAGGCATCATAAACTGAGTAAGTCGATAACACGTCGGTCAACCTCTCGCTCTTACGTAAGCAGTTATTCGTCCTGTTATTACTTGATAGAGTTATTGGACATCCTTCTGAGATATATCGTGCCAAATTCATCCCAAATGGTGGGCTAAATCAACAAAATCCCGAGCTGGTTGGAGGCGGTGCCCATTATGCTCCAAATGTATTCGGTTAGGGGGAGATCCGGCAACCTATTTGGCCCATTTACGGTTTGGAAAGTACGAAGACAAGTAATAGCAACTCTCCCAATGTGTGGCCGGGCATTATCTTCCTGAAATGTAGACCCAGGATGGCTTGTCATGAAGGGAAAGCGAACGGGATGTAAACTACCGTCGACGTACCACTGTGCTTTAATTGTGCCGCAGGTGACAACCAAAGGAGCCATGCTGTGAAATGAAAAGTTACCGCATACCATCACTCTTGAGGGTCGAGTCGTACGCGGGAGACAATCAGTTTCGTATCCACCGCCTGACATGGGAATCTCCAGACTCGTCTTTGCTAGTCGTAGCGGCTCACATCGAAGCAGGACTCATTATGTGAACACAACAATTCAACCTCAGTCAAACAGACTCCAGGCCAAATGTACATGACACTTCTTTAAACGGGCTTGTTGCCGTGCAGAGGTCAATGACAGTCGGCGCAATGGGCGATGTGCTTCTCAGCTCCCTTTCTGTGAGGCGCCTGCTAATGGTTCTTGTAGTCACTGAATGACCGGTTGCAGGTCGGAACGATGATTATGATGAATTCGGGGCCCTCAGTGCCTCTCTGACGATTGCTGGGTTATTTACGTTCTGTCGTCTCTCTACGTCGACTGCTTCTTTCCTGACGCTGTGTTCGGCCATGTTTCACCCATTCCTGTCAACATGGTCGAAGAGTGGCATCCCGCCAAACGTCGAGCGATTCACCGTTTACTGTTAGAAGACGATTATATGATGTCATTCTCTACTTTCAGCGAGCATGGCGGTCACGTCGTCGTACCCCACAACACCGTGGACTCCGTTACAGATGAGTAGCGAATCATGCGGAATGGACGCCCCCAGGATTGGCGCCTGTTACTGTTTATGGGCTGATATGCGCTGATAATCACAGACAATGTACACTCCTGGAAATTGAAATAAGAACACCGTGAATTCATTGTCCCAGGAAGGGGAAACTTTATTGACACATTCCTGGGGTCAGATACATCACATGATCACACTGACAGAACAACAGGCACATAGACACAGGCAACAGAGCATGCACAATGTCGGCACTAGTACAGTGTATATCCACCTTTCGCAGCAATGCAGGCTGCTATTCTCCCATGGAGACGATCGTAGAGATGCTGGATGTAGTCCTGTGGAACGGCTTGCCATGCCATTTCCACCTGGCGCCTCAGTTGGACCAGCGTTCGTGCTGGACGTGCAGACCGCGTGAGACGACGCTTCATCCAGTCCCAAACATGCTCAATGTGGGACAGATCCGGAGATCCTGCTGGCCAGGGTAGTTGACTTACACCTTCTAGAGCACGTTGGGTGGCACGGGATACATGCGGACGTGCATTGTCCTGTTGGAACAGCAAGTTCCCTTGCCGGTCTAGGAATGGTAGAACGATGGGTTCGATGACGGTTTGGATGTACCGTGCACTATTCATTGTCCCCTCGACGATCACCAGTGGTGTACGGCCAGTGTAGGAGATCGCTCCCCACACCATGATGCCGGGTGTTGGCCCTGTGTGCCTCGGTCGTATGCAGTCCTGATTGTGGCGCTCACCTGCACGGCGCCAAACACGCATACGACCATCATTGGCACCAAGGCAGAAGCGACTCTCATCGCTGTAGACGACACGTCTCCATTCGTCCCTCCATTCACGCCTGTCGCGACACCACTGGAGGCGGGCTGCACGATGTTGGGGCGTGAGCGGAAGACGGCCTAACGGTGTGCGGGACCGTAGCCCAGCTTCATGGAGACGGTTGCGAATGGTCCTCGCCGATACCCCAGAAGCAACAGTGTCCCTAATTTGCTGGGACGTGGCGGTGCGGTCCCCTACGGCACTGCGTAGGATCCTACGGTCTTGGCGTGCATCCGTGCGTCGCTGCGGTCCGGTCCCAGGTCGACGGGCACGTGCACCTTCCGCCGACCACTGGCGACAACATCGATGTACTGTGGAGACCTCACGCCCCACGTGTTGAGCAATTCGGCGGTACGTCCACCCGGCCTCCCGCATGCCCACTATACGCCCTCGCTCAAAGTCCGTCAACTGCACATACGGTTCACGTCCACGCTGTCGCGGCATGCTACCAGTGTTAAAGACTGCGATGGAGCTCCGTATGCCACGGCAAACTGGCTGACACTGACGGCGGCGGTGCACAAATGCTGCGCAGCTAGCGCCATTCGACGGCCAACACCGCGGTTCTTGGTGCGTCCGCTGTGCCGTGCGTGTGATCATTGCTTGTACAGCCCTCTCGCAGTGTCCGGAGCAAGTATGGTGGGTCTGACACACCGGTGTCAATGTGTTCTTTTTTTCCATTTCCAGGAGTGTACATCGATATGGAACCACACTATTTTATACTACTGTGTGTGATTTCATGAAACACCTAAAACAAAATCTTGTTTTTCGTGGAAGCCATTAGACTGGAAAATTGCAACTAAAATTTGGATCTAGGATAACCGTCCAGCCATTTACGTACATGTAGATGTTTTTGAGTAAGTGTCCTTAAGGGTGCAAGTAATCAGTGTGTCCATTAAAAATATGCCAGGAAGCTGATTCATTGTATTTCATTTCTAGAACAACTGGCAAGCTCTCAGTACGATGATACGAGTAGTCTACATCAGGCCCAACTGCCAGTTTAAACAGCAGTACCGGACTCGTCATTTCAGTCATCATAAAGAGACTATTTTCATCGAGGGTGTTGATCCGTCTGGATCTGCAATCTTCCGCAGCGGAACTTGCAGCTGCATGTTTTATTACGACAGGTAATCGCTGATGCTCCACGAAGAGAGGTGTACATTAAATATTTTCCGTTATTATCTTTGTTCTTATTTTTAAATTTCAGAGGCACTGCGTCGTTTTGATCTACATTCCTGAGCCAAGACATTGGATAGGATGGACGCAGATGCGAACCTAAAAGTTGCTTGCACAGTGGGTACTGCTAGGGGCGAGAATTTTGGGCAGCGATGGTCGCCACATCGCAGGAACTACGGCACAGAGCTAGTCTCCCAGTATTGCCACTCCCATCTCAAGGGAAGTTCTGCAGCAAAGCGAGAAGAAGATTGTCGCTCTTGCCTGCCGCTTACCCGCACACACCCACACACACAGCCACACGGCGCTTGTCTAGAGTCTCCTACGAAGGCTGGGCAGGGACAACTCTCGGAGCGAGAGAGAGAATTTAATCACAGCCTGCTTGCTGACGCCGTCTCTGTGTGTTCGGCGGCCTCCTCGAGAGGAGGGAAGCGACAATTTCTGCGTCTCATCGGCGCGCCGCTCCAAGCCGACTCCGGAACACAAAAGCAAACGCCCTGTGTCTACAGTCTGCCTTCCTTGCAACTCCAGAGTTTCTTCCTTTGTAGGCACCGGAAAAAAAAATGTTGCAACCATTTAGCATGAAGAAAAAAATATTCATCTCGCATCAACTCCATATGAGATACAGCATAGATTTAAGAATCCTACATTACGGAAGAAATAGTTCAATTAATCGACACCAGATTTGCTAGAAGAAGTTGTTAGCTTATTGCATGGCTCATATTAGTAACTCTTCAGGAGATGGACATGAATTGGAAACATTTTTATAGACTGTGGCACAGAAAAACGACGCTCCACGAAAGAGTTACGCTTTTTGGTCAATAATTGGTATTCACATAGGTTTCGACGAAAATGCGAAATTGTAAAATTTGGTTGCCGATGGATGAATGTGTGACGCTTCAGCGCAGTTTCACAGCGCAGCTGCGTCATGTCCCCTTGTAAACAGGGAGTATAATGATACCAGGGCATAACATATTTGTAAATTTCCTGCCGTGTACTCAGTGGGACAGTAACCATGCCTCGTAGACAGGAGATGTCCGGAGATGTCAGCATGTGAGAGAGGGCATGTAGTTGAGCGATACATGATGTCCTGCAGCCTCTTCGAACACCGAATTCAGTAATGGAGTACTCAGCCAAAGGTTCGTTTGAGTTAATGGCGTGGATATTGACCATCCTGTACACCTGTTGAAAGTGGACGGCTTGTATGGTGTGAATTCTCAACGCTACCTGTCAACTGGAGCCGAATCCATGTTCGCACCACATCACTTTGACTCACATACAAACGTCGAGCATGTAATCTGGTTCACTAGCCTACTGTGCTTAACGTGATTATGCGGACCTGACCATTGGTCGTAACTGCCCATCTACATCTACATCTATACTCCGCAAGCCACCTGACGGTGTTTGGCGGAGGGTACTTTGAGTAACTCTACCGGTTCTCCCTTCTATTCCAGTCTCGTATAGTTCTTGGAAAGAAAGATTGTCGCTATACCTCTGATTGGGCTATAATCTCTCTGATTCTATCCTCATGGTCTCTTCGCGAGATATACGTAGGAGGGAGCAATACACTGCTTGACTCCTCAGTGAAGGTATGTTCTCGAAACTTCAACAAAAGCCCGTACCGAGCTACTTAGCGTCTCTCTTGCACAGTCTTCCACTGGAGTTTGTCTGTCGTCACAGTAACGCTTTCGTGATTACTAAATGATCCTGTAACGAAGCGCGCTGCTCTCCGTTGGATCTTCTCTATCTCTTCTATCAACCCTATCTGGTACGGATCCGACACTGGTGAGCAATATTCAAGCAGTGGGCGAACAAGTGTACTGTAACCTACTTCCTTTCTTTTCGGATTCCATTTCCTTAGGATTCTTCCAATGAATCTCAGTCTGGCATCCGCTTTACCGACTAACAACTTTATATGGTCATTCCCTTTTAAATCTAATGCCTACTCCCAAATAATTTATGGAATTAACTGCTTCCAGTTGCTGACCTGCTATATTGTAGCCAAAGGATATGGGATCCTTCTTTCTATGTATTCGCAGCACATTACACTTATCGAAATTGAGATTCAGTTGCCATTCCGTGCACCATGCGTCAACTCGTTTCAGATCCTCCTGCATTTCAGTACAATTTTCCATTGTTACAACCTCTCGATATACCGCAGCATCATCCGCAAAAAGCCTCAGTGAACTTCCGATGCTATCCACAAGGTCATTTATGTATATTGTGAATAGCAACGGTCCTACGACACTCCCCTGCGGCACACCTGAAATCACTCTCACTTCGGAATACTTCTGTCCACTGAGAATGACATGCTGCGTTCTGTTATCTAGCAACTCTTCAATCCAATCGTGGCGTGATGAAAATTCCCCATACATGGATGTCTCTAATGGGTTCCTGCCAATGCTTTATTTTTAACTTAAGTACTGCAGCCAATTCGAGTTCGGCGTTCTGTCCACCGGTAGCGTTCATGGTAATTGTGTGTGCGTTTGCAAGCTACGTGAGGAGTTACCTTCGATCAGCGCGGTAACAGTTGAGACTATCTTAATACGATTCTACTATTGCAACTGAATGAACATGATGTAGCTATTACGTTTTACTCCGAAACAGTATAACTTTTCAAATCCAATTACAGTGTCGCCCTCGTATTGTAATCTAAAATACTTTTAGCCAAACTGGTTCCTAACATGAACATTAGCTGACTGAATGACTTCTGTTGTTTGTGATGTCAGTTACACTAAAAAGAATTGAAACCTGGTAGTGAAGGGAAGTCAGGGTTCGGTTACGACTGTGGACCAGGTCGTAATCAGTTACTTTTGGTTGCCTTTTACAGTTATACACAATTCAACAATGAATAAAAATACCACATGTCATTAATGAAGGAATGAACAACTGTCTAAATAATAGTGTTTTCAGTGAGTTAAAATTTAGCAAATCATCATTAAATATGGATACAGTGGATAATGTTTTAAAAGCAAGCCACTGTGATCTGGGCAGAAGGCCTTACACGCCAGGAATGGCAATAAATTAAGGATTGTTTAAAATTCGCTGCAACTTATAAATTACATGTACTGAAATCTTAAAGACTAGTCGCCACAAACGCAACAGAAGGCATCAGCTGCCAGGAATGGCAGTGAATAAGGTTTTAAGGGCTTACTGCGCAAATACAAATACCAAATTAGAATTTTTAGGCAAATGTCCATAATCATGGCTGAAGGCCTTACACGCCAGGAACGGCAATAATATAAAAAGTTTAGATACCTCCTGTGGAACAGCAAATACAATAGTCAAAGTTAATTAAAATCAAGCAACTTATCGCCAAACGGGTGAAATAAGATGATGGTAAACTTTGTAACACAGCCCTTAACATCCTCTGAACACTACACTGCTAGATTTATTCCAAAAGGCGACCAAAACTATTAACTACACATATATGACCTTTAATGTTGGCATTAGATGGTATTGTAATAAATAATACAATAATAAAACACAAGGATCTGGACGTAAGTTCCTTAAAGGGTACTGAGGAAGATTATACCCGCAAAAGACGTGGATTGAAGGAGCATTACTGTGAACTACTGGCCATCGGACCTCCTTTTAGAACACACATGACTTAAAAGAGCCGGCCGGGGTGGCCGAGGGGTTCTAGGCGCTACCGTCTGGAACCGCGAGGCCGCTATGGTCGCAGGTTCGAAACCTGCCTCGGGCACTGATGTGTGTGATGCTCTTAGGTTAGTTAGCTTTAAGTAGTTCCAAGTTCTAGGGGACTGATGACCTCAGAAGTTAAGACCCATAGTGCTCAGAGCCATTTGAACCATTTTTTATCTTACAAGAACCAAGGGGCCACAGACTCCACGAATCGACACCTGAGAAGGTCCAGCAACAAACACCTCTGCGAGCAATGAGATAGGCAGCCAAGAGTTGCATTCACTTCACTAGTGGCAGTCTAACGAATGACTAATGATAATCTTGCTGAAGCTACCTGGAGTCTGATAAACCAAATGCAAGGATGGAATTGAACGCCAAAGCCGGAACCGGCGGTCTGCACTCCGTCCCCAGAATACTGTGCTTGGAGCGCCCAGAACGCCACTACCATGCGTGCCGCAGGCGGACCCGGAGGTTTCTCTCACTGCGCGGACCTGGCTCCTCCTGAGTCCCCAAGCGAACTGGCACACACATACCCAGAAAAATATTGACGTGGCCCCAAAGATAGGGCAACAGTTACTACATATCCATAACCGCCGCTGCTGCCACTATCGGACAGGCAACGGTTGCGAAAACGAGTGGTGCCAGTCAACACAAAAAGAAGACTAACAACCGCAACCTTGCCAACTAAACGATACCGTCTGGCCTACAACACAGGGCGGAAATCTACAAACTACGCCAACGCGAGCCGCAGCACGGCACATGAATGTATCAATAAATGAAATGTAATAGAAAGAATAGTTATCAATAATGTCCAGATGACTTTATCACGAAACAACCACGTACAATGGCTAAGCGTTACTAACGAAAACAACTCCCTGTTAGAAATTCGTCGTCTGAATTTATATCAAATTTTGCAAACGATGTTGCTAATTTCTCTAAGAATACTTCATTTAGGGCCGGCCAGAGCGGCCGAGTGGTTCTAGGCGCTGCAGTCGGGAACCGAGAGACCGCTACGGTCACAGGTTCGAATCATGCCTCGGGCATGGATGTTTTTGATGTCCTTAGGTTAGTTAGGTTTACGTAGTTCTAAGTTCTATGGGACAGATGACCTCAGACGTTACGTCCCATAGTGCCCAGAGCCATTTGAACCACTTTTTTTTCATTTAGGCTCCACCCTGTTGCTCACCTCGCAACGGATAAATCGGCTCCATTTTCTACGCACACAACATAACTGCAACTTCCTGGCAGATTAAAACTGTGTGCCCGGCCGAGACTCGAACTCGGGACCTTTGCCTTTCGTGGGCAAGTGCACTTTCCCGCGAAAGGCAGAGGTCCCTAGTTCGAGTCCCGGTCGGGCACACACTTTTAATCTGCCAGGAAGTTTCATATCAGCGCACACTCCACTGCAGAGCGAAAATCTCATTCTGGAACTTAACTGCAGTTTCCAGAACCAGTCATAACACCATTTCACTAGCACTGATGAGCACGCTCTTCAGACAAATATTTTCATTGGGCGCTCAGACATTACAGACTGGCATAGCCATTAGGCGGGAGTTCCGGCAGGTCTCCGGGCACGCCCGCACCAAATGCTAACGCAGGCGAGCGCTGCCCACGACGCGGCGGAGACTGAAACCGTCCGCCGGACCCGTCACACGGCACTTCAGCTCCTGCAGTTGGCGGAAGTACGGCGGATAACAGAAGCCAGCAGTCAACCTGGACCGTTATAGAAAAGAGGTTATTCGTCATGAACCTGGGGGTTACCAGACGACGTTGCGGTAACGTGCCGCCATAGCACGGTGTGAGGAGGATGAAACATTTCACGGCCACAAAATACGCAAAATGCAGTCTAATAAATTTAGGAAATAGGAAATGAGGCCAAACGAAAGATAAGAACGACGTGATAAAAACATTTGAACGTAGACCAGAATAGCCGGCCGGGGTGGCCGAGCGGTTCTAGGCGCTTCAGTTTGGAACCGCGCGACCGCCACGGTCGTAGGTTCGAATCCTGCCTCGGACATGGATGTGTGTGATGACCTTAGGTTAGTTAGTTCTATGTTTTAGGGGACTGATGACCTCAGATGTTAAGTCACCTAGTGCTGAGAGCCATTTCTTTTGTAGACAGAATGGTGCTGAAAATATTGCGTGTGGTGTCACCGCCAGACACCACACTTGCTAGGTGGTAGCCTTTAAATCGGCCGCGATCCGTTACTATACGTCGACACTTTCAGTGATTGCAGACCGAGCGCCGTCGCACCGCAGGTCTAGTCTAGAGAGACTCCCTAGCACTAGCCCCAGTTGTACAGCCGGCTTTGCTAACTATGGTTCACTGTCTACATATGCTCTGATTTGCCGAGACGACAGTTTAGCATAGCCTTCAGCTACGTCATTTGCTACGACCTAGCAAGGCGCCGTATTCAGTTACTTCGAATCTATTCTGAACAGATGATACTGTGAATCATGTACCGGCAAGAGCGACGTTCATCATTAATGGATTAAAGTTAAGTACCGAATTAACTACGTCCGCTTTCTGAATTCTAGTTCCCTGTCGTGTTCCAGACCTCACGTCAGTATAGTTCTCTCCTCCTCACGCCAGCCTGCGTGAGCTAAAACGCGTGCATTTCAGCCTCCTCTCGTAACACGGTGTTGGCTCTTCTGCCAACACAACATTGAGGGTGTAAGATTCTATAATAGACAGACTTGGGATATCTGAACTTCGAAATGACCTAAGCTCCAGTAGATGGACAAAAATATAGAAACACCACCAGAAATAGCTGCAGGTTGGAGTGTGTGAGGTTCTCATATGTTTTCTGCTATTGTAAATGTTCAAATGTGTGTGAAATCTTATGGGACTTAACTGTTAAGCTTACACACTACTTAACCTAAATTATCCTAAGGACAAACACACACACCAATGCCCGAGGGAGGACTCGAGCCTCCGCCAGGACCAGCCGCACAGTCCATGTATTGTAAATAATTCACGTTTACTGCACTGGAACAATGATGAATGAGCGCACTGCATGAGTAGGGAATAAGATCGTTGACTCTGTGTTTAGCTTTATCTGTGGTCGACCCACTAGACAGTCAGTTGTGCAGCGCTGGGGAAGTTTTTAAGAGAAAGAAATCTGTTGGTTGTGAACCTGGGAGAAACCACCTGAATACTTCATTATCGAGATGAAAACTCATTAATAACACTTTCTTGTTTATATAGATGGGGAAGATTTTGGAGGAATTTTAAAGGTACGTTCGTAGTTTTATTGTAATTAGAGACTTTTGTAATTATTAGTCTTCTTATTCTGTGCAGACCTTATGTCGATAATAAGAGTTTAACTTCCAAAAACGATTTTATTTAAAGTAAAATCCAACTTCATGATTCATAGTAAAGTTTTAAATAACCTGTCGTGTGTGCTTTGCATCTTACGTAACACACAGCAACAGACTGTTTCCGACAAGCAAAAAAATGTACGGTAGATTATTCATCTTTAGCTGTTGTATCTGCTGATTTGTATTTCCTTCCGTGCCACATCCAGCAACACACTGTTCCCGACAAGTAAAATACTTTAAGGTAGATTATTCATCTTTAGCTGTTGCATCTGTTGATTTGTATTTTCATCCCAGAACGTCAGTACATGTGACAAAAAACAGCATGCTGAGCATAAGGTAAGTCACTTTCATTTAAGGGCCGATCGCACTTCCATTGTTGAGCAAACAGTGAGTAGTAAGTATTGTAAGTAGCCGGTTTAGCAACCGGATTAATTTTCAGTGGACAATATCGCTAATTTCAAACAGTTATTTTCTTAGGAGTACCGCACTAATTAACTTTTTCGGATAATGCAAGTCAAACATTGCGTTTTTTTTTATCACGAAACGTTTATAGTGAATTCAGTACTGAGTTTTAGCTTATAGTTCTCAATGAGCACACAATTGGTGTCTTTAGGCATTTAGTTCTAATCATTTTCCGTACTGCAAATTCTGCATTTCGTAAATTTTACCGTTTGGTTTCAGGGCAACTTTCACTTTTGCTTAGCAATTGAACATCATAAATAAAGTGCATGTGATGAAAGTTTATGAAATTAATATATATATATATATATATATATATATATATATATATATATATATATATATTTAGAAAGTTAAAAACTCTTACCTTTCAAAACAAACGGCACATTTACAATGTCCTAAGTGTTTTGCATAGTTCTGAGTGCGTTATATCGGCCAAGAGCGGTGGCGTGGTGGTTAACACACTGGACTCGTATTCGGGAGGACTACGGTCGTCGTAACTGACGTCTCCGTCACGTCTGCTGTGCAGCGAGCTACGTTAATTTAAGTATTAACTGTATTTTTATTACTTGTCACTTCTTCTTACGTGTGCTTTTGCTTTTAGGAAGCTTTAATTGTCACGTGCTAGTAATAGTGTTCCATATATTTCGTGTTTGTTTTGAAAATAGTCTGAGAGAGTCCCTTTAGTCAACCATAGTGCCAGTAGTGCTAGTGTTTGTTTTCAATACAGTCCAGAGACAGGTAGTGCTATTTTCATTGTCTTCTACAAGAAGTGTATAGTAACCACAGTTTAGTCAACTATCAGCCGCCTATAGTGAATTAGTAGTCTAGTTAAAAGTTGGTGAACTCTCTACAGTAAATTGATTTCTTAGGGTGGATAGGATGTGTGACTGCTGTGTACGGACGCAGGAGGAGCTGGCCACTGTTTGCGAACAGCTGAACGTGTTAATGGCCGCGGTCAGCCGCCTACAGGCTGCTGCCTCGGAGTGTAGCGGCAGTGGGGAGTCTGGTGCGTCGCATGGTACTCCCCAGGTGTTACATGCTTCACCCACTGTCCCTGCTGTCGAGACATCTTCGCGGGTACCGAGCGCGGTTGGGCCACCCTCCCCCCAAGGGGAGTAGCGGGTTCAGCGGCGTTGGCGGCGCACGAGGCGGAGGGTCAATGTGGAAGCTGGCCGTGTGGCATCGCCCGCTCTGCCTGTGAGTGGACATGTGGCCGCTCCTTCAGCAAGGTCCGAGCAGGCACACGGGTGACGGGTTTATTTGTTACTGGGAGCTCCAACATTACGCGGGTGATGGAGCCCCTTAGGGAAATAGCGGAAAGGTCGGGGAAGAAGGCCAGTGTTCACTCTCTCTGCTTGCCGGGGGGTCTCATCCGAGATGTGGAGGAGGCCCTGCCGGCGGCGATAGAGAGCACTGGGTGCACCCGACTGCAAATTTTTGCTCATGTCGGTACCAATGACTCCTGCCGTCTGGGTTCTGAGGTCATCCTCAGTTCGTACAAGCGGTTGGCGGAGTTGGTGAAAGCGGAAAGACTCGCTCGCGGGGTGGAATCTGAGCTAACTATTTGTTGTATCGCTCCCAGATCCGATCGCGGTCCTCTGGTTTGGAGCCGAGTGGAAGGCTTAAACCAGAGGCTCAGGCGATTCTGTGGAGATCTGGGGTGCAAATTTCTCGACCTCCGCTATCGGGTGGAGAAATGTAGGGTCCCCCTGAATAGGTCAGGCGTGCACTACACGCAGGAAGCGGCTACAAGGGTAGCTGAGTACGTGTGGAGTGCACATGTGGGTTTTTTAGGTTAGAGAATTCCCTCCCTAGGCCCGACAAGACGCTTCCTGAGACGCGGCAAGGTAGGTGTAGGCATAATGCAACAGGGAATAACAATATTAATGTGCTAATAGTAAACTGCAGGAGCGTCTGTAGAAAGGTCCCAGAACTGCTCTCATTAATAAACAGTCACAATGCACACATAGTACTAAATACAGAAAGTTGGCTGAAACCAGACGTAAACAGTAATGAAATCCTAAACTCAGATTGGAATGTATACCGCAGAAACAGGCTGGACAGAGAAGGGGAAGGCGATAAGAAGTGCAATAGTTCGAAGGTAATTGACGGAGATCCGAAATGTGAAATAATTTTGGTGAAGGTCACTGTTAAATCAGGCTCAGACATGGTAATTGGATGTATCTATAGGCAACCTGGCTCAGCAGCTGTTGTGGCTGAGTATCTGAAGGATAATTTGGAAAATATTTCGAGTAGATTTCCCCACCATGTTCTGGGTGGAGATTTTAATTTGCCGGATATAGACTGGCAGACTCAAATGGTCATAACGGGTGGCAGGGACAAAGAATCCAGTGAAACTTTTTGAAGTGATTTTGTCTGAAAACTACCTTGAGAAGTTAAACAGAGAACCGACTCGTGGCGATAACATATTAGACCTTCTGGTGACAAACGGACCCGAACTGATTGAAACAGTAAACGCAGAACAGGGAATCAGCGATCATAAAGTGGTTACTGCTTCGATTATTTCAGCAGTAAATAGAATTATTAAAAACGGTGGGAAGATTTTTCTGTTTAGCAAAAGTCACAAAAAGCAGATTTCAGAGTACCTGACGGCTCAGCACAAAACTTTTGTCTCCAGTACAGATAGTGTTGAGGATCGGTGGACAAAGTTCAAAACCATCGTACAATATGCGTTAGATGAGAATGTACCAAGCAAGATCGTAAGAGAAGGAAAAGAGCCACCGTGGTACAGCAACCGAGTTAGAAAACTGCTGCGGAAGCAAAGGGAACTTCACAGCAAACATAACATTGCCAACGACTTGCAGACAAACAAAAATTACACGAAGCGAAATGTAGTGTGAGGAGGGCTATGCGAGAGGCGTTCAATAAATTCGAAAGTAAAGATCTATGTACCGACTTGGCAGAAAATCCCAAGATATTTGGGTCTTATGTCAAAGCGGTCGGTGGATCAAAACAAAATATCCAGACCCTCTGTGGCCACAATGGTACTGACACAGAGGATGACAGACTAAAGGCCGAAATACTAAATGTCTTTTTGCAAAGCTGTTTCACAGAGGAAGACTGCACTGTAGTTCCTTCTCTAGATTGTCGCACAGATGACAGAATGGTAGCTATCGAAATAGACGACAGAGGGATAGAGAAACAATTAAAATCGCTCAAAAGAGAAAAGGCCGCTGGACCTGATGGAATACCAGTTCGATTTTACACAGAATACGCGAAGGAACTTTCTCCCCTTCTTGCAGCTGTGTACCGTTGGTTTCTAGAAGCGCATAGCTTTCCAAAAGATTGGAAAAGGGCACAGGTCATCGCCGTTTTCAAGAAGGGACGTCGAGCAGTTGTGCAGAACTATAGACCTATATCTCTAACGTCGATCAGTTGTAGAATTTTGAAACACGTATTATGTTCGAGTATAATGATTTTTCTGGAGACTAGAAATCTACTCTGTAGGAAACAGCATGGGTTTCGAAAAAGACGGTCATGTGAAACACAGCTCGCGCTATTCGTCCACGAGACTCTGAGGGCCATAGACACGTGTTCACAGGTAGATGCCGTAGAACGCAAGGCGTTCAGTACAGTTCCCCACAGTCGTTTAATGAACAGAGTAAGAGCATATGGACTATCAGACCAATTGTGTGATTGGATTGAAGAGTTCCTAGATAACAGAACGCACTACGTCATTCTCCTTGGAGAGAAGTCTTCCGAAGTAAGAGTGATTTCAGGTGTGACGCAGGGGAGTGTCATAGGACCGTTGCTATTCACAATATACATAAATGACCTTGTGGATGACATCGGAAGTTCACTGAGGCTTTTTGCAGATGATGCTGTGGTGTATCGAGAGGTTGTAATAATGGAAAATTGTACTGAAATGCAAGAGGATCTGCAGCGAAATGACGCATGGTGCAGGGAATGGCAATTGAATCTCAATATAGACAATTGTAATGTGCTACGAATACTTAGAAACAAAGATCCCTTACCCTTTAGATACAAAATAGCAGATCAGCAACTGGAAGCAGTTAATTCCATAAATTATCTGGGAGTACGCATTAGGAGTGATTTAAAATGGAATGATCATACAAAGTTGATCGTCGGTAAAGCAGATGCCATACAGATTCATTGGAAGAATCCTAAGGATATGCAATCCGAAAACAAAGGAAGTAGGTTACAGTACGCTTGTTCGCCAACTGCTTGAATACTGCTCAGCAGTATGGGATCCGTACCAGATAGGGTTGATAGAAGAGATAGAGAAGATCCAACGGAGAGCAGCGCGCTTCGTTACAGGATGATTTAGTAATCGCGAAAGCGTTACGGAGATGATAGATAAACTCCAGTGGAAGACCCTGCAGGAGAGACACTCAGTAGCTCGGTATGGGCTTTTGTTTAAGTTTCGAGAACGTACCTTCATCGAAGTGTCAAGCAGTATATTGCTCCCACCTACGTGTATCTCGTGAAGACAGCATGAGGATAAAATCAGAGAGATTAGAGCCCACACAGAAGCATACCGACAACCCTTCTTTCCACGAACAATACGACACTGGAATAGAAGGGAGAACCGATAGAGGTACTCAAGGTACCCTCCGCCACACACCGTCAGGTGCCTTGCGGAGTACAGATGTGGATGTAGATGTAGATGAATATGCTGTTATACGTAAATGATTAGCTTTTCAAAGCATTCACACAAGGTTGGTGCCGGTGGCGACACCTACAACGTGTTGACGTGATCTAAGTTTCCAACTGATTTCTCATACACAAACAGCAGTTGATCGGCGTTGCCTGGTGAAACGTTGTTGTGATGCCTCGTGTAAGGAGAAGAAAAGGGGACCATCCCGTTTCCGATTTTGATAAATGTCGGATTGTAGCGTATCGCGACTGCGGTTTATCGTATGGCGACATTGCTGCTCGCGTTCGTCGAGATCCAATGACTGTTCGCAGAATATGGAATCGGTGGGTTCAGGAGGGTAATACGGAACGCCGTGCTGGATCACTATGGCCTCGTATCACTAGCAGTCGAGATGACAGGAGTATTATCCGCAAGGCGGTATAGGATCGTGCGAACACGTCTCGATCCATGAGTCAACAGATGGGGACGTTTGCAAGACAACAACCACCAGCACGAACAGTTCGAAGACGTTTGTAGCAGCATGGGCTATCAGCTCGCAGACCATGGCTGCGGTTACCCTTGACGCTGCATCACAGACAGGAGAGCCTGCGATGGTGTACTCAACGATGAACCTAGGTGCACGAATGGCAAAACGTCACATTTTCGGATGAATCCAGGTTCTGTTTACAGCATCATGATGGTCGCATCCGTGATAGGCAACATCGCTGTGAACGCACCTTGGAAACGTGTATTCGTCATCGCCATACTGGCGTATCACCCGGCGTGATGGGATGGGGTGCCATTGGTTACCTGTCTCTGTCCCCTCTTGTTCCACTGACGGCACTTTGAACAGCGGACGTTACATTTAAGATGTGGTACGACACGTGGATCTACCCTTCATTCGATCCCTGCGAAACCCTACATTTCAGCAGGATAATGCACGACTGCATGTTGCAGGTCCTGTACCGGCCTTCCTGGATACGGAAAATGTTCGACTTCTGGCCTGGCCAGCACATTCTCCAGATCTCTCACCAATTGAAAACTTCTGGTCAATGGTGGCCGAGCAACTGGATCGTCAGATTACTCCAGTCACTACCCTTGATTAACTGTGGCATCGTGTTGAAGCTGCATGGGCAGCTGTACCTGTACACGCCAGTCAAACTCTCTTTGGCTCAATGCCCAGGCGTATCAAGGCCGTTATTACGGCCAGAGGTGGTTGTTCTGCGCATTGATTTCTCAGGAACTATGCAACCAAATTGCATAAAAATGTAATCACATGTCAGTTTAATATATCTGTCCAATGAACACCCGTTTATCATCTGCATTTCTTCTTGGTGTAGCAATTTTAATGGCCAGTAGTGTATCACATCCCCACACATGCATCTCTCGTATTGACCACGAGGAGAAAATTTGAAATATATGAGCCAGTGCAGATACTTACCGACAATCATTCTTGCCGCGCACTGTTCGTGAGTGGAATAGAGTTGGAGGGAACAGATAGTGGTACCGAAAGTACCCTCCGCCCCACACCATGAAGTGCCTTGCGGAGTTTGATGTAGATGCAGATTATGTCATCGTTTCACACTGTTGCTTTTGAAGAAAGCTTTGACAATTCAGCACTTACTTGTAAACCTTCGTTATAGTGAGAATGTGAACTATAACGATTTATACACAGAAGAACCACGTAATTTAACCATTGAAAATTGGTGCCTCATAATTGTCTGCATACGTGCGTTGTGTTTGAAGTCATACGGGCTAGTTGTTATTCAAGTGAACTAGTGTTTTTGTGTAGCTGATGAGTAATCAGATTCTAATGACTTTTGCAATGCAGCGCCTCTGTGTCCTGCCACACATTTCGCAAGCGGACGCGAATGAAGGGGAATAATTTAGCGGGCGGAGTTAACGAAAGTGGCAGCTCCCGCTCGCGGAGAGCCGGAACAAAACGAGTTTGCATTTTAAGCGCAGACAGGGCGTGGCCATCGACCACGCCTGGGCACCCCAGGCGAGGCGAGCCGGAACAAACGAGACCGCGCTGCGTCGCTGGCCAGGGGCTGCGGTGTCTCTCTCTCGCTCTGACCGTCCTCCACGTAGCGGACTGGTAGTTCGAATCAAGAACGGCTATTGTATCACCCTTAATACCAGTAAATGTTACAGGGTGTTTCAAAAATGACCGGTATGTTTGAAACGGCAATAAAAACTTAACGAGCAGCGATAGAAATACACCGTTTGTTGCAATATGCTTGGGACAACAGTACATTCTCAGGCAGACAAACTTTCGAAATTACAGTAGTTACAATTTTCAACAACAGATGGCGCTGCGGTCTGGGAAACTCTATAGTACGATATTTTCCACATATCCACCATCCGTAGCAATAATATGGCGTAGTCTCTGAATGAAATTACCCGAAACCTTTGACAACGTGTCTGGCGGAATGGCTTCACATGCAGATGAGATGTACTGCTTCAGCTGTTCAATTGTTTCTGGATTCTGGCGGTACACCTGGTCTTTCAAGTGTCCCCACAGAAAGAAGTCACAGGGGTCCATGTCTGGCGAATAGAGAGGCCAATCCACGCCGCCTCCTGTATGTTTCGGAGAGCCCAAAGCAATCACACGATCATCGAAATATTCATTCAGGAAATTAAAGACGTCGGCCGTGCGATGTGGCCGGGCACCATATTGCATAAACCACGAGGTGTTCGCAGTGTCGTCTAAGGCAGTTTGTACCGCCACAAATTCACGAAGAATGTCCAGATAGCGTGATGCAGTAATCGTTTCGGATCTGAAAAATGGGCCAATGATTCCTTTGGAAGAAATGGCGGCCCAGACCAGTACTTTTTGAGGATGCAGGGACGATGGGACTGCAACATGGGGCTTTTCGGTTCCCCATATGCGCCAGTTGTGTTTATTGACGAAGCCGTCCAGGTAAAAATAAGCTTCGTCAGTAAACCAAATGCTGCCCACATGCATATCACCGTCATCAATCCTGTGCACTATATCGTTAGCGAATGTCTCTCGTGCAGCAATGGTAGCGGCGCTGAGGGGTTGCCGCGTTTGAATTTTGTATGGATAGAGGTGTAACCTCTGGCGCATGAGACGATACGTGGACGTTGGCGTCATTTGGACCGCAGCTGCAACACGACGAACGGAAATCCGAGGCCGCTGTCGGATCACCTGCTGCACTAGCTGCGCGTTGCCCTCTGTGGTTGCCGTACGCGGTCGCCCTACCTTTCCAGCACGTTCATCCGTCACGTTCCCAGTCCGTTGAACTTTTTCAAACAGATCCTTTATTGTATCGCTTTTCGGTCCTTTGGTTACATTAAACCTCCGTTGAAAACTTCTTGTTGCAACAACACAGTGTTCTAGGCGGTGGAATTCCATCATCAGAAAAATCCTCTGTTCTAAGGAATAAACCATGTTGTCTACAGCACACTTGCACGTTGTGAACAGCACACGCTTACAGCAGAAAGACGACGTATAGAATGGCGCACCCACAGACTGCGTTGTCTTCTATATCTTTCACATCACTTGCAGCGCCATCTGTTGTTGAAAATTGTAACTACTGTAATTTCGAAAGTTTGTCCGCCTGAAAATGTACTGTTGTCCCAAGCATTTTGCAACAAACGGTGTATTTCTATCGCTGCTCGTTTAGTTTTTATTGCCGTTTCGAATATACCGGTCATTTTTGAAACACCCTGTATGAGTGTAGCGATTCTTAAAAGAGATTTTCCTTCGTATACTCGAGGTAGTTATTCATTACTTGCGATTGTTGCTCTGTTCAAAAGTCAAATAAATAAAGCAGGTATTATATTAATTTTGACAGTACTGGACTTAAAGCAAAACATTTGGACAGTCATATTTGGCATACGGGTGAGCAGAATGCGACAGATAATACGTAGGTTGGAACTTAAATAGTGGCAACTATTTATTCACATCCAATACAAAAGAGTTGCACATTTGCCTCTGTTACTGTCCTGCAAAGCAGTCGCCAGGGTTGTGTAGAACTGGTTGCCAGCGATGTCGGAGGCGCAGTATACCGTTTGCAGAGCCTGTTCAGTTGATAGTGCGAATGGAGTCCAGGTAATATGGGGGATGGTACAGTACTTCCCAGTCCCATCGACCGATCAGGGCAGCCTCAGCTCGCGCTGTATGCGCCCGTGCATTGTTGTGCAAAATGATGGGTGGGTTGCGCAGAAAGAGTCGCCACTTCTTTCGGAAAGTTGGTTGCGGATGATGCTCCATAAACGACCATCTTTGCGAATTAGGCTGTGACTCTTTCTGCGCAACCCACCCATCATTTACCACGATAATGCGCGGGCGCAAACAGCGCAAGCTGTGGCTGCTCCGTTCGATCGATGGAACTGCGGACCACTGTACCATCGCTGTGACTTTTATTTGATTCCGAAGATGAAGGAACCACCTTGCGACATTCGCTTCAAAACTGTTCCAGAGATTCGACAGGCAGTAGACCGCACCATTCGCACCATCAACAGAACAGGCTCTGCAGACGGTATACTACGCCTTCCACATCGCTGGCAACGAGTTCTACACAACGCTGGTGACTACTCTCACGGACAGTGACAGCTCCAAACATGTAACTCTTTTGTATCGGTTGTGAATAAGTAATTGCCACTATTTATGTAGCAACCTACCTATTTTTAGATACTACACCGAAGTTGTTTGAAAGAAATTTGAAAAACATACCCGAACGTTTTGTCAGTGGCAATGAAACAGTTTTTCTGGGATCATATTTCCCTTTCCTGAGGAGTACCACAGGAGTCAGTCCTGAGGCCACTGCTCTATTGCTTGTATATCAGTCTTATCTCGTCGGTACTTTCCTCTTATAAATAAAATTTTTGCACCGATGGTTTCCAGTTCTACCTAATTGGGAAAACGTTAGACATTAGTACTAAGATACTATGCTCCGTCTTCAGCGGTAACATGCGCACAAATCTTGGGACCTAAACTAAATGCGAAAAATTGGCAAAAAATTTTTGTGTCCAACTAGATACTAGTAAGTTCTCGAATTTCGCGAATAATTGCGTCCTATTCTTCTCCGTGGTATTTCAGCGTCTTACCAAAAAACTGAGTAGTTTAGGCGTAACATTGAAACAACATCTCAGCTGGGCCGTACGTACTGGTTGGTTGTTTTTGGGGAAGGAGACCAGACAGCGTAGCCATCGGTCTCATCGAATTAGGGAAGGATGGGGAGGGAAGTCGGCCGTGCCCTTTCAGAGGAACCATCCCGGCATTGGCCTGGAGTGATTTAGGGAAATTACGGAAAACCTAAATCAGAATGGCCGGACGCGGGATTGAACCGTCGTCCTCCCGCCGTACGTACTGCCGCTATATGCAAGGTGATATATGCAAGGTAATATTCGCTTTCCTGAATGCCCAGAAGAAGTTCCGGAACATATATACTGAGGATGTGTGAGAAACGGAAACCAGTAGAATCACTTTTTATGGGGAACTTACACTATTGTGATGTAATCCAAGACGGCACTGAAACATGGGCGTGTTTGACCACGTCAGTGCTTCGTACGTACTGTTAGGTCTATGTATTTGTATTTTTGTAGGTTTCGAATAACGAGAACTACTACAAAAATAAGGAGACGTACATAGTAAGGTGTATATGCCAGGTGTATATGTCAACTTAAGAACATGATGACCAAATTGTAGAGGAAACGTACTATATAAAAGAGAAAATAATGGACGAAAATAAAAAATTCTGCCAAATAGTAATGGGAGACTGGAACGTCATGTGGGAAAAGAGAGAGAGAGTGAAACATAGTAGGCAGTCATGGTCTAGGAAAGAGACATGATAGAGGTGAATGGCTAACTGACCTCTGCAGGGAAAGGCAGCTGATAGCGGCAAACACATGATTCAAGAACCACAAGGGGAGACTCCACACTTGGAAATCACCAGGGGATAAATACAGAAACCAAATTGATTTTATAGTGGCAGAAGAAAGATACAGGAATGGAATCTAGAAGGTGCACACATTACCAGGTGTAGATATTAACAGCGACCACAACTTACTTACGGCAGAAATAGAAATAGCAAAACTGAAGAAGGCGACCATGGTGAAGGAGTGTGATCCAGAGAAGATAAGATCCAACAAAGCCCAAAGTACAGAAATGCTCTCACTTGAGTTTCTAAATACATTGCGGGACAAAGAACCACCTGATAATGTCATCGAGTACTAGAATATGCTGAAAAAAGGAATCATTAAAGCAGGACATCAAAATATAGGATATGTAAAAGGAAAAACGGCAAAAAAAGCCATGGGTGACACAAGAAATGATTTCCAAGATGGAGGACAGAAGAAAATTTAAAAACAAGAACACTGAAGATGCAAGAAAGATGTACCGAAAGTTAAATAATGAACTGCGTAAAGAAACAGAGCAGGCTAGGAGTAAATGGCAAGAAGAGGAATGTGGTGCAGCTGAAGAACTGGACGGGAAGGGAAGATACGACTTACTTTACAACAGAGGAAAGACTATGACATGGGATCAAAACAGAGCAGGAAGTGGAAGAAATAAATGCAGTGAGCACAAGACGATCGCTCTCATTTCACATGCAGTCAAAGTGATGTTAGGAATAACTAATAAGAGATTTGAAAAAGTAATGGAGGAGAATCTTGGAGAGGAGTAGTTTTTCTTTAGACGAAAAAAGGGCACCAGGTATGTAATAGGGCTCCTACGAATCTTGACAGAAAGCGTTACTGTAAAAGGAAGAGATCTCTATGTGTGCTTCATCGATCTAGAAAAGGTATTTGACAATGTGGCTTGGGACAAGCTGGTGACTATAATGACGGAAAAGAGGGTGGACTGGGAAACCAGAAGACGTGTAAACTCATTATACCTGAATCAAAAAGCCTCAGTTAAAGTGAGAGGAGAAAGTACAAACTCTATTTGACGTGGAAAAGAAGTAATACAAGGTTGCTGTATATCACCTACCCTTTTCAACCTCTACTTGGAAAATATGATTGGCCAATGCTCATTAGATGACAAAGGAGTAGGAATTAGAGGAAGAAGAGTAGGGCGTTTGAGCGGAAAAAGAATGACAGAATTTAGTGGACATCACTGAAACTACCGGAAAAATTATGGAATGAAAATTAACAAAGAAAACAAAAGTATTGCCACTAGGACGAAATAAAGAAATAAATATTATGCTAAATGGAGAAATATTAGAACAGGCGCAAAATTTTGACTATCTTGGAAACAGGATAAACAGTGGCTGGAAGTGAGGCACGCAAATTAAAACATGGATAGCAATGGCAAAAGTGGCATTTTGTAAGATAAGGAGAATTTTCTGCAGCAGTCTGGACAGGGAACTGAGGAAAAGACTAATAAAATGTTTTGTATGGAGTGTTCTTCTGTATGGTGTGTACAATGGACTTTGAGGAAGAGAGACAATTAAACGTTAGAGGTTCTGAAATGTGGACATGGTGGGAGATGGAAAGATTACGTTGGATGGAAACAGTAAAAAATGAGGAGGTGCTGAGAAGAGTGGGGGAGAAAAGAGAGTTACAAGATGTATTTAATTGGGCATATATTAAGAAAGAATGACTGACAGATAAAAACAGTTTTAGGAGGTTATGTAGAAGGGAGAAGGAAGCAAAGGAGGAAGAGATTTCAGATACTGGATGACGTGATGGACGGTACAACTAACATCAGCCTTAAGAAGGATGGAATGGATCGCAGAAAATGGAGAGGCAAAGAACCTTCTAATATAGCAAAAGACTGATGATAATGACACAATAGGAACGGGAAAAATTGTTTTTGGGGGAAAAACGATACGTCTTGAATTCAACTTAACCGTTTACATTTTAAATACTGCCTTGATTTCTATGTGTTCTTTCATACGTGTCCGAGCATCTGCCTAGTGAGCAGGAGACCCGAGTTCGAACCCCAATCTAGCAAAAATTTTCAACTTAGCCCACTGATGTAAATCAATGCCCGCTAACAGCTAAATATCATTAGTTTCTTTGTGCCTTCTTACCTATTTTCGTTGAAAATGACGTGGGTAATACGAATAATTTTCATGGGACTGTAGAATATAGAATATACAGCACCAGGAAACAAAACAACAGAAATAAAATTGCTATTACTATAGCTGTAAAATTACAGATAGTTTGAATAGTGACTGCGTTTTACTATCTCCGATAAGATGCGTGCATGCAAAAGCACAACTCTCGACAAGGACGCGCGTCACCAGTTCGGCCACTATCTTGCCGTGATTGAATAGAATTTTCCGTAACACTCATATATCCACGCGTGCTACTATGAAACGCAGATCTCACTCATTGATGGGTAGTGGAAGGGGAAAGGTGGCATTCATTTCGGTATATATATATATATATATATATATATATATATATATATATATATATGAGAGTGTGTGTGTGTGTGTGTGTGTGTGTGTGTGTGTGTGTGTGTGTGTGTGTGGATAGCTGAAGCGATTTTTAGACTTGATCACAACTTTCAAACACTAACGGATGTCGATCTACGTGTGCTTATCTGGACTCTGAAAGGGACCCTGCGGTTCGCCACGAAGACACACTGTACACCAGTACCATTTTCTCCCCTTTGTATTGCGTTAGATAACTGCACACGAGCAGATTTCTGCGATTGGCCGGAGCCGTTGATCATTCCGCTGATATTTTTGACGTATCCAGCTAGCCGATCTGACGTCTGTCGTTCTGACGTCTGTTGGCCTCGTCCTTCAGATACTGTCTTACAGATCTGCCGAGAGGCCAGGTCTCTTCGAGAAATCGGAGGGTTTTCAAGATTTATTTGTTGACCCAGGACTGCAATCCTAGCTCGACATGCTAGATACCACAGCTAACTTATTTCAGCAGTACCCATCGTGGAGCACCGGAAGTAGGTTGTACAGCGAAACAATAACATTAATGTTAGCCGAAATAATTTGCTTGCTATACTCATATAGTTCTCGTAAGATACATCACATAAAACTGGTAAAAAAAGAATATTGTCGAAATACAGTATCCCATACATATTGGTCTGATTCAGAATCGTGAGCAGTCCTCTGAGCGTCACGAAGCATTGATATGCTAGACAGAAGGCGCCCTTGATCATTTGTTAGCTACAGTAATATGTAATAGCTACAAAATAACGGACGTATGACAGTTACGGGTGATACACTAATGAACGTAGTACCACCAGCTTATAACTGACACCAATAACAGTAGCAGCATGGTTGCGGGGTATCTGCCCATCTCTCAACTCAGGATTCGGGTCTAGAGGTCCAAGCCTTAGGACCTGGAGAGTCATTTTTGCCGGTATTGGTGAATTGCTTAGACACAATAACGTCGTACTCCAAGATGTCGCAATTCAATATGGTGCTGGTGGGAAATTTTAAAAACTACCCAATGAGACAGGCAATCAAGGCCCTCTACTTTACTGAGACTTAAAGCAAAACAGCCAGTCGTAGCACAGTATTCTGTCAGGCATTACAGAAACTGCACCATTTTCAAGATCACGCGAACGAATTTAATTTATCGGTAACCGGAAGAATATTCACAAAAAGCCGGTATTTCGTTGTAAGGAGAAATATTACAAAAACTTCATATGTTGTGTGTAAATTGGCACAATGTCCGAATAATCCGAACAATCTAATTTTTAAGCCATATGCAAAGTAACTAAACGGCAGTATTATATATCAGAAGTACGCACGCACAGAAACTCTGCGAGAGAGAGAGAGAGAAAGACGTGCGTGGCGGTAGCACACGTAAAAATCTAATTTTTACGCCATATTCTATGTAACTAAACGACATGTATTACATATCAGAAATACACACTCACAGAAACTCAGAGCGAGAG
This sequence comes from Schistocerca cancellata, assembly GCF_023864275.1. NCBI lineage: Eukaryota > Metazoa > Arthropoda > Insecta > Orthoptera > Acrididae > Schistocerca > Schistocerca cancellata. Next base: position 53,901,432 of record NC_064626.1, read on the forward strand.
AGAGGGAGAGAGAAAGACGTGCGCGGCGGTAACACACGTACTTCAGGGGACTGGATGAAACAGAGGGACAGACAGACAGAGAAAGAGAGAGAGATAGGAAGCTTCAGTATCGCAGCACTGGATATCGTACATGTCTCCAAACGATTTGTTATGTCAGTAGCAGCTGCTGCTGGAGTGACGTGACTCAAGATATACACGCAGAGGATGCTACCGCAGACAAACCGAACCACAAACAGCTAACTGCTGAAATTTTGTTCTATCATTTTTGATGACGGGTCTATGTTTGGGATGCCTAAATAATTCCAATTTTACGATCTGGAAAGCAAAGGTGCCTGCAGTTAACCGGATTATATAGGAATCTGAGACAGTTAAAGCTACGAACATTAAATGGAAAGTACGATTTGATACAGTCGCCAAATTTTCAGCTAGCCACTGAGGTACCGCAAATGATTGCTGCAGAGTGATCACAGTGGGGCGTATCCTGCAAACGTTGAACTAGTATCAACGAATAATGCTTCGACGACGGGCACTCATCGGAGAAATCTGGAACTCTTCAAGACCGAAAATTGTAGCGACTTCAATAAGTATTGAAGGATTATCAAGAAAGAAAGAAGTATTGCTGTCAGACAAGTGCAGGCGACATTCGTGGGGCATTTTAGCATTGCTAGAAACACACAGAGGGGTAAAAGACGGAAGACCAAAGACTAAAGGCAGCAACATGGTATTAGAACGCCCTCGTGGACAATGTGGTAGTGCTTACTCTGTAAGACTGGATATAGAGATTAAGGCAGAAGTATCACGGAAACAACGAAATCAGTGTAAAAAGGGTGTAATATTGATTTTCCCTTCCGTAAGCCAAATATCTTTCATAAGCAAAATATCAAGATTGTAATGTTTAAGTGTCAACTGTGGATATAACTCAGCTAGTAAAAATCAGGAAGGAATGGAAAGTTGGACAGGAAGAGAAGGGTTCAAATTTTTTTTTATCCTAAACTAAGATCATAATTTTATAGTGCAAATGACAGAGAGGGTATAAATCTAAGAAGATCTTCATCATTGAAAACATTGCTCGTCGTGTTACAAAAACAGCAGAATAACCTTTCGCTAGGGCGCAACGGTATCTTATATCTTGATTACTGTCTGGAGTTATCCGAGTAGAAAGCGTACCCTTGGATCGCCGTTTCAGCTGCAAGAGATCGAAATTGGATCTCGAAGTTTGAAACTTAAAAGTAGACCCAAAAAACTAAAAGTAATTTGTCGCACTTGTAAACGTCAAGGAAGCTTATCCGTCGTGGATGTAGGACCCTATTTACAAATGACCTCGATTTAAAACCAAATGAGTGCGATTATCGCGTAGAGTACACTGAAGATCCTTTCTCAGAAGGTACAATTGAAATGGGAGAAAACCTACTCCGAAACGTAGCTGAACCAGGAAACGAGAGATGGACTAAATTAATATCCGATCTGGACATAGAACAGAAAACTTAAAGAGTTTGATAGCTGATAAGAAATCTTAGCAATGTTCCAACGAGACCTCCATGGAGTACAAACGTCACTCGGAAACGAATTTCTCATCAACTGCCGCCGAATGGCAAGAGAAGACAGAAAGCGACTAGATTGAACCTTAAGCGAATCTAGGAACTACACTCTCACCTGGAGAACTGGAAGAGCAGTGCGAGAACTGACAGAAAATAAAGCAACAAGCCCAGATGACATAGAAGTGAAGAAATAAAGCCTTTAGGTCCAAAAATTAGTGAACTGCTATTGAGGGTGACGAGCAAATGTTTGGAAACATTTCAGATTCCCAAACTGTGGAGCAAAGCATAAGTAGTAGAATTACTTAAGCCTGACAAAGAGCCAACTGAGCCAAAAAATTTCCGTCTAATGTCCTTAAGCTGCCATCTATATAAGTTATTTGAAAGAAAGATTCTGTCAAGAATAGTATCCAACTTCGAGACAAAATTTACTCTGGAACAAGCTAGATTTAGACGAGGGAAAGCGAGTGGCAATCTGACTCAACGCACTGAAGACGATTTTGAAAGAAAACCGGTAACTGCTGCTGTTTTTGTTGAACTTTTCTGCTGCGTATGATGCAATATACTACCAACGACCCCTCAAGAAGGTTTGCGAAAGAACAACGGACATTCGACTGACTTATATGTTAAGAGGCATGTTGCAGAATGGAAGAAAAATAGATGGGGAAACCAAAAGAATGGATTACCACAAGGGAGAGTTCTTTCCCTATTTTACAATATGTACACAAACGACAAGCCACACCAGCTGGAAATAAAGAGATTCATATATATAGATGACACCGCGATTACTACTCAAGGAGAAACATTTGAAGAGGTTGAAAATAAACTGATAGGCTTTGGATACCTTGGCGACTTGCTATAAAGAAAGTCACCTGCGACCTAATCCAGAAAGAAAGCATGCACATCCATTCCACTTGCGCAATACAGAAACTTCAAGACACTTGGAAACCGAATGGAGAGGGTTAGACTACAACACCGCACTAAACCAAAATACTTGCGAATCACCCTAAACCGTCATTTAAAACCTCTGCTGTGATCTAAAAGGAAAAATATGTGCAAAAAACAATATTATGCGCAAACTGACTAGTTTAACGTCGGGAGATCGACCAGAACTTCTTCGAGCATCAACAGTGGGATTCTATCTTGCAGGTGGAGACTATGCAGCACTAGTATGGGAGGCGCTAGCCAATGCAAATAAGAAGACGTCACTTTAAATGAGATTGTGAAGATTATCGCTGCACGTCTGATTGCTGCTTGCGGCCGCAGCATCGCCAAATATCAGACGAAAAGTAGCAAACCGACCCACGGCACTTCATGTATGACCACCAAACAGTGCCAACTCGTCTTATATCAAGGAGGAGTTTTATCCAACGGACGGTACCCCTAGAAGGCTGACCTGAGACCAGCCGGCTATCGTTATGGTTGATCTCTTTGCAAAATACAAACCTGCCCCCCAAAGAGTAAATCACACATGGGCAGCAGCTACAGTATAATACACGGAGAGCACTGACTAGACTGTGATAAGGATCTCGCAAAATGCAAAGTAAACATAGTTAGGTGGGGCTAGTTTGAAGATGACCCGTGAGATTGTGGAGAAACACAGAAGACACTACATCTGATCATGTGTCCACGTATGGAGTCTGTTTGCACAGCGTAAGTTATATTTTTTTGCAATGGCAAGGCCATTAAATCTGCAGAGTTTTGGTAGAAGAGATATTGTTGCCCGGACACGAAAAGTAAACTCAGTTACTAGCCACTTTCTGCTAAGGTCAGCCAAATACACTCCTGGAAATGGAAAAAAGAACACATTGACATCGGTGTGTCAGACCCACCATACTTGCTCCGGACACTGCAAGAGGGCTGTACAAGCAATGATCAAACGCACGGCACAGCGGACACACCAGGAACCGCGGCGTTGGCCGTCGAATGGCGCTAGCTGCGCAGCATTTGTGCACCGCCGCCGTCAGTGTCAGCCAGTTTGCCGTGGCATACGGAGCTCCATCGCAGTCTTTAACACTGGTAGCATGCCGCGACAGCGTGGACGTGAACCGTATGTGCAGTTGACGGGCTTTGAGCGAGGGCGTATTGTGGGCATGCGGGAGGCCGGGTGGACGTACCGCCGAATTGCTCAACACGTGGGGCGTGTGGTCTCCACAGTACATCGATGTTGTCGCCAGTGGTCGGCGGAAGGTGCACGTGCCCGTCGACCTGCGACCGGACCGCAGCGACGCACGGATGTACGCCAAGACCGTAGGATCCTACGCAGTGCCGTAGGGGACCGCACCGCCACTTCCCAGCAAATTAGGGATACTGTTGCTCCTGGGGTATCGGCGAGGACCATTCGCAACCGTCTCCATGAAGCTGGGCTACGGTCCCGCACACCGTTAGGCCGTCTTCCGCGCACGCCCCAACATCGTGCAGCCTGCCTCCAGTGGTGTCGCGACAGGCGTGAATGGAGGGACGAATGGAGACGTGTCGTCTTCAGCGATGAGAGTCGCTTCTGCCTTGGTGCCAATGATGGTCGTATGCATGTTTGGCGCCGTGCAGGTGAGCGCCACAATCAGGACTGCATACGACCGAGGCACACAGGGCCAACACCCGGCATCATGGTGTGGGGAGCGATCTCCTACACTGGCCGTATACCACTGGTGATCGTCGAGGGGACACTGAATAGTGCACGGTACATCCAAACCGTCATCGAACCCATCGTTCTACCATTCCTAGACCGGCAAGGGAACTTGCTGTTCCAACAGGACAATGCACGTCCGCATGTATCCCGTGCCACCCAACGTGCTCTAGAAGGTGTAAGTCAACTACCCTGGCCAGCAAGATCTCCGGATCTGTCCCCCATTGAGCATGTTTGGGACTGGATGAAGCGTCGTCTCACGCGGTCTGCACGTCCAGCACGAACGCTGGTCCAACTGAGGCGCCAGGTGGAAATGGCATGGCAAGCCGTTCCACAGGACTACATCCAGCATCTCTACGATCGTCTCCATGGGAGAATAGCAGCCTGCATTGCTGCGAAAGGTGGATATACACTGTACTAGTGCCGACATTGTGCATGCTCTGTTGCCTGTGTCTGTATGCCTGTGGTTCTGTCAGTGTGATCATGTGATGTATCTGACCCCAGGAATGTGTCAATAAAGTTTCCCCTTCCTGGGACAATGAATTCACGGTGTTCTTATTTCAATTTCCAGGAGTGTACTTTGTCTTGCAGCACAAAGTATGACACCATTGCTTCAACTAACACAAACGATTAATCAAGAACAAAGCCGAAAGTATAGGTAACAAACTAGCAACATTAAATTCAACGTGATACAGACTACCACTTACAGACATAAGTATGGCACCTCTGTGTACTTTTAGAGTCGGCGTTGAGCTTTGCGGCTAGTACATTGGCACGCAGACCTGCTCTCGCCATGAATAGGATCACTGTTAGGCGGGGGACGGAGGAAAGGGCTGCTTAAGGGGCTCCGGAACGCCCTATACTTGCAATGTTAAAATAATGCTTATAAATTACATCTTTCCTCACTAAGTATTTGTGGTAGGAAGTTGAACTTTTTACAGATTATTTATTGGAATATAGGCTACAACTTAACTCAGGGATTTTACAAAATTTTAGTTCAGTTATTAAAGATGATTCTTTTTTCAATTGTAATGAAAATTCACAACTTTTTTTGCAATTTTTTATTTATATATTCAATAATATAGAGTTTTTTAGAAAAAGGCTGTGTTAAATTATGCAGAAGGTACTGTGTAACATTTACTGAAAGTTTGAAACAAATATGTTTGGAAGATCATTAGAAAACATGTAATTAGTATGAGAAAATAAAAGTTTTGGGAATCGAGCGACAAAGATTGGATTAACTTTTTAGTGCATTCCAGGTCCATATAGATTTAGGTGTCAGGAAGTCGTTTCTGAAAGTATTTGTATGGAGTGTAGCTATGTATGGAAGTGAAACATGGACGATAACTAGTTTGGACAAGAAGAGAATAGAAGCTTTCGAAGTGTGGTGCTACAGAAGAATGCTGAAGATAAGGTGGGTAGATCACGTAACTAATGAGGAGGTATTGGATAGGATTGGGGAGAAGAGAAGTTTGTGGCACAACTTGACTAGAAGAAGGGATCGGTTGGTAGGACATGTTCTGAGGCATCGAGGGATCACAAATTTAGCATTGGAGGGCAGCGTGGAGGGTAAAAATCGTAGAGGGAGACCAAGAGATCAATACACTAAGCAGGTTCAGAAGGATGTAGGTTGCAGTAGGTACTGGGAGATGAAGAAGCTTGCACAGGATAGAGTGGCATGGAGAGCTGCATCAAGCCAGTCTCAGGACTGAAGACCACAACAACAACAACAGGATGGATTATCTTCATCCTCTGCAAACTCCACCTCCAGGTTCCTCTTGTTCCTCCTCCTGTTTACTCTTGCTTGTATTTCTGGACTCTTTACAGCCCTGTCTGCAGCCCGAAGCTGTTCCTTGTCTAAAGCAAGCATCGCTCGTACCATGTTAGAATGTTATTATTTACAGTAATAACACATACCTTTGGCTTTCCAACATTTATCCTTTTCTTAAAAGCCTTCAGAGGATTTCTAATAACTTTACTTTTACTCATTATTATACTTCAACAAAACAGAGACTCAAGAAACAGAATTAATTACGAATATTTTCGAGATAACGACCGAGTAAATAAACATGAAACAATCGACAATCACACCAGCGATATATATTGAACCATCACAGGTTAGCCACAACACATACTTTATCTCACATCACTAAAATGTACCTGATGAACACGGACGTTAATAATAACACCATTTGACAGCAGTTTAACAGCGCCACAGTGGGTCACGCCCATGTAGAACACATTTCAAAAAAAAAATTAGAAGTAGTTGTAGTCTTCGGAATTGAATAAATTATATATCTATTAAAAGGTAATAGTCTGCAGATTCAGAAAACGCAAAAAAGTAAAAATTGAACTTTTCATGATTTTGAGCCTTTCCGGAGCCCCTTAAGCTATTTGTGGCATTCGACACCACATAAGTCGATTCGCGGTATGTGACGCTTGGAATTACCAGTTCGCTTCACAAATCTGGCTGCAACCTACTGGTGGAAGGTGGGTGACCTAAGGGAATGTTGCAGGTCACTAGACAGCACATAGAAGATAGGCACAAACTAGAAATAGGCATGCGGACACTTGGCAAAAGAGAGGGACGAGAATGATTAGGGCCGTCGAGTCCATTCATTTTTCCCCAATATCAGGGAGCGGTTGTGGGTGAGCCATGTCAAACCCGACATGGATCGTTTTGTGACTGGACACGTACCTAATCCAACCCAAGCGGCGCACATGCGGGGTAATTGGCCATTTGTGCATACCACTACCTTCTTCGTGACTAACGGTCGACACCAGCTGCGTAGAGTGTATTTTTAACGTTTTATTATGCTGCAGGATCGCCATCGGACTGTTTGTCCATACACGACGACGAACTTTTACTGCCGCTATTTCTGATTTTGAGAGATTACTGGTTATGGGCGCGGGGCCCGATTAATGTCCAGCGTAAAAAACTCTAAAAATCAGTCCTTTGCACCTGGTGTGGACGTTTTAGTCACCATAAAGTTTCCGACATTCACGCAAGCTGAAAATCACTATGTGTATCAAATAATTATGCGTGTATTACTTCTAAACAAAATTTCAGAATGTACTAATGATTAATGAACTATAAAACACGAAAGTAACTCGAAATACATCTTACACTATTAGTTTAAAGAGATATTTTTAAATTTAATATCTAAATTACAAATTAATTCGCTTCTATTTGATAACATTTCGATACCCTCAAATACGACTATGTTCTGAGTTGGTGAGCCCTTTGAAAAATTCTTGAATTTACAAGTTTATCTCTTGCTGAGTAAGATTTTCATCCTCGTTTCAATGTCTGCCGAGTGAAGCTTTTTGTTTGGAAATCGATAGTGGGCTAACACCCTTGAATACGGTGTGCTTCGACGTCATCCATTTCATAGTCTTTAATCTTTTACTTTCTATTGTAGTAAGTTTCATTCTTTCCACTCTTTGTTACTTTCCCCTTCGTTCTGTATGTGACCAAAACGAATTGCGCCACTATGAATTAGATATATTAGGAAATCTTGAATCATAATGGCATTTGTGATGTCAACAGTGATATCAGCCATAATTAATATGGAAATTAACAACAACTGTGAGTAGCTTCAGTTGATAAAAGGAACAGCCAGCCAGTTGCCAGATGTTTTGTTTGAACTTCAGTGTTTTTGAGTTCGGCGTTCGCCTTTGTTCAATAGCCATACCCATCTCACTTCGAGAGTTTCGGTGAATATTGTAATTATATCTATTGCATGTGATTTGAGCTGGTTATCTCTTGATTCATGTAACAAGATTTAATGTAATCTTTGTATCAGCATGTACTGTTAAAGAAGATACTCATACTAATCCCGAAACATAGATCAATTTCAAATAAACAGAGTTCTGGCAAGCGCTGTGTTGTTTATTTTTCTAATTGATGGTCATAATTAAGTGCTGCCTCTGTTATGAATTTCCCTTTCACTTTTTCATTGAATATTCATGAACAAGGAAACGAGTAAAGAGTGAAAATTAGCAGAATTGTTTCCACCTCTTGTACTTCTCTGAAATCGGACATCTCTCCAACTGAATATGTAACCATAACAACCTGTATTTTGTCGCGTACTTCATGTGTAACTATTCAAAGCCAGAATAGCCGTTAGTGTGCCAAATACTTTAAAAATTAGAAAGAATCTTGATGAACCTTATTCTTTTTCTCTTTTCTGGGTGAGGACACCTAACAAAATACTCGAGTCTTCTGTGAGCAGATACGTACAGAATCAAAACTTATAATGGTGCTAGGCTACAGGAAAAATGCTGTAATGCTCTTAGATTGCTTAAACTGTAGCACACTTGGAAAGAGTGCCAGCAAAAAGCAGGATGAAGGATTTATACTGACTACTTCGTCAGGAACACACTGTCAGTAAGGTATAAAATTGTTCCCGTAATCATACACCTGGCAGAACAGCGTAAAAGTGATTTAGTCAGTGTAGGTGAAATGTGGGTATTGTCTCCCGGCGCTGACGCAAACTCTGTTAGTTCCAGTTTACGTGCACGCCTATGAAAGGCAGGCTGCTGGTACTGAAATACTTTGCCGCTGGGCGCTGCTTGCGAGAGGGACGCTTAAGCCGCAACCAGTGCGTCAGAATATCCCAAAATCCCGACGAGGGTGGCTTAACTGAAGTGTTTGCTTCGCTCGGTAAGGGTTGCTCTGTGTAAAGTCTGGGGGAGAGCAAGAGGAATGCCACCAAGTCACTTGCAAGTGGAGACTGACAAATGGTGTTCTCGTAACATAAAAGTGTGACGGTTGTTATGTGGCAGCTTTCTTGACTACTCCGGAATGCACACAGTCACTTGAAGAATTAGGTGGGGTGACTGCCACAACGAGAAACAGTGTACGAGACGGGAGTTCTCAGGTTAGAAGCCAGCCACCATGTGACGAAAAATTTTCATCCTGCACGAAGTGTCAGTCGACCGTTGTGTTGGATTGCAAAATTTGGCACGCCAGTGACAAAGCTGATGCAGTGGAAGCTTCATTACCTAGGAGGACACAGTGAAGTAGACAAGAAACAGAACTGCGAACCAGCAGCAGCCGAGGAATCATTCAGGCAGTCGACAGTCAGATGGATAGTCGAACAGGGAAACAGTGTGTACATAGTGATGACAGAGATGTTAGTAGGAGAAGAGAATCTGGTGAGGTGGTGAGAAGGACGAGTTTGCTCCTGGAGGCATACCAACCAACAGTCGACTCAGTCTTCAGCGTTTTAGTCACATCCCTTCATTCATGCCGACGTTTATCTCCGCTTCGTAACATATCCGTTTTCGCTACGCTTTGAACGAGCGAAAACTTTCAGTCCGGTACTCTGGTTTTTCAAATTCTGACTCCATTCTCTTTTCTGTCCTCAGGTTTCAAATTTTACGCTAACTCTGCTTCTGTGGGACATTTAGCACTGATAATAGTAGTAGAGGCGACTGTTCCAGGAACACCGTTTCGGTCGCCGTGCTTTATGCCTGAGTGGTTTAGTCAGCCGGCGCCGCATTAAGAAGATGTTAAGCCACCCAGGGTATCGCCGCAAACCCACAGAACACGGGAAAGGGAAGCTGCCGGATGTCAAAACGCGGCAACAAAACCAACAATGTGTATGAACGCGTCGCGCTTATCTCACATTTACCGTACATACCTCCATGCCAGAATGACTCCGTCGAATGTGAACTAGGACCATTTACTCACCACACCACTGTTTTCCCTATTACTGTCGGGTGAATAGCCAGTGAAAATGGCACTGAGATTTACATTTGTGTCGATGATGTTATAATAAATGAATATGTCTCTTTGTTGTAATCCTTCAACTAATTTCTTTGATTTGCATATCAATCTATTTCGTTTCACCACATTTCGCTGCCCAGAGAGGAGCGTTTTGCGTATTAATTTCCATTATATTTCCAATACAATGCAATACGTTACTGGAGCCATCACTTCATACATTTTCATTAATTACTCGTTTTTAATGGAAGTGCATAATTCTCGACTGGAATGTCAAGACCCAATTTCCGCTCACGGAGCATTATTACGAGTATTACTATTTACAACATGTACATGAGATGAAGAGGCGGGGAGCCTGTAGTGTGGGTAAAGATCTTAGGAAGAGCTGACTGAAGGTGAGGGCAGGAACGAGGAATTGGTTACGAGGATCATACCGAAAATCAGCTTCCCACAACGTCGCACTTATAAAGGCCTCTGCGACTGTACTAGAGATTCGTGTGGCTGATACACATATCATTCGTCACGAGGTAACGTCTGCAACAAAGTAGCGACCGCGTGCAGTCATTGTTGAGTTCCATCTAGTACCTGGGTCAGACGATAAGAGCCAGTAGATGCGTTGTTGTAGTTTCCGTAAGTCGTCAAAGGGTCCGTGAACAAGAATGATGCTTACAGTTTTCTATCATAAATCATATGAGACTGAAACCGTGACACCTGTGGAGAACAGCCGCTAGAGGACTGCATGCGTTCGCTATTCTGATGGTTGTCATTGCAACGGACGTTTCGAAACAGGAGGAGTGGATTCCACCGCACACGCCGCTGCAGAGTGGAGGCTGTTCTTAGAAAGAGGCGTTGGGCACGATCAGTAGAGCGACTACGGTGTATGTAAACAATTACCTTTTGGAGAGGCGTTCACATCCTCATCCATATTCCGCAAGCCACCTGACGCTGTGTGGCGGAGGGTACTTTGAGTACCCCTATCGGTTCTCCCTTCTATTCCAGTCTCGTTCGCGGAAAGAAAGATTGTCGGTATGCCTCTGTGTGGGCTCTAATCTCTGATTTTATCCTCGTGATCTCTTCGCGAGATATACATAGGAGGGAGCAATATACTACTTGACTCATCGGTGAAATGTGTTCCAGAAATTTCAACAAAAGCCCGTACCGAGCTACTGAGCGTCTCTCGTGCAAAGTTTTCCACTGGAGTTTATCGGTCACCTCCGTAACGCTTTCGCGATTGATAATGTTCCTGTAACGAAGCGCGCTGCTCTCCGTTGGATCTTCTCTTCTATCAACCCAATCTGGTACGGATCCCACATTGGTGAGCAATATTCAAGCAGTTCGCGAACAAGTGTACTGTTAGCTACTTCTTTGTTTTCGGATTGCATTTCCTTAGGCTTCTCCCAATGAATCTAAGTCTAGCATCTGCTTTACCGACGATCAGCTTTATATTATAATTCCATTTTAAATCGCTCCTAATGCCTACTCCCAGATAATTTATGGAATTAAATGCTTCCAGTTGCTGACCTGCTATATTGTAGCTAAATGATAAAGGATCTTTCTTTCTGTGTATTCGCAGCACATTACATTTGTCTACATTGAGATTCAATTGCCATTCCCTGCACCATGCGACAATTCCTGCATTTCAGTACAATTTTACATTGTTACAACCTCTCAATATACCACAGCATCATCCGCAAAAAGCCTCAGTGGACTTCCGATGTTATGCGCAAGGTCATTTATAATATTGTGAATAACAACGATCCTATGACATTCCCCTGCGTCACACCTGAAATCACTCTTACTTCGGAAGACTTCACTCCATTGACAATGACTTGCTGCTTCCGGTTTTCTAGGAGCTCTTCAATCCAATCACACAATTGGTCTGATAGTCCATATGCTCTTACTTAGTTCATTAAACGACTGGGGGGAACTGCATCGAACACCTTGCGGAAGTCAACACGGCATCTACTGTGAACCCGTGTCTATGGCCCTCTGAGTCTCGTGGACTAATAGCGCGAGCTGGGTTTCACACGACCGTCCTTTTCGAAACCCATGCTGAATCCCACAGAGTAGTTTTCTAGTCTCCAGAAAATCATTATACTCGAACGTAATACGTCTTCAAACATTCTACAACTGATCGACGTTAGAGATATAGGTCTATAGTTCTGCACAACTGCTCGACGTCCCTTCTTGAAAACGGCGATGACCTGTGCCCTTTTCCAATCCTTTGGAACGCTACGCGCTTCTAGGGACCTACGGTACACCGCAGAAAGAAGGGGGCAAGTTCCTTCGCGTACTCTGTGTAAAATGGAACTGGTATCCCATCAGGTCCTGCGGCCTTTCCTCTTTTGAGCGATTTCAATTGTTTCTCTATACCTCTGTCGTCTATTTCGATATCTACCATTTTGTTATCTGTGCGACAATCTAGAGAAGGAACTACAGTGCAGTCCACGGCTTTGGAAAAAGACATTTAGTATTTCGGTCGTTAGTCTCTCATCCTATGTTTCAGTACCATTTTTGGTCACAGAGTGTCGGGACATTTTGTTTTGATCCACCTACCCTTCTGACATAAGACCAAAATTTGTTAGGATTTTCTGCCGAGTCAGTACATAGAACTTTACTTTCGAATTCACTGAAAGCTTCTTGCATAGTCCTCCTCAAATTACATTTCGCTTCCCGTAATTTTTGTTTGTCTGCAAGGCTTTGGCTATGTTTATGTTTGCTGTGAAGTTCCCTTTGCTTCTGCAGCAGATTTCCAACTCAGTTGTTGTAGCACGGTGGCTCTTTTCCATCTCTTATGATCTTGCTTGTCACACTCTCATCTAATGCTTATGGTTTTGAACTTTGTCCACTGATCCTCAACTCTGTCTGTACTTGAGACAAAACTTTTGTTTTGAGCCGTCAAGTATTCTGAAATCTGCTTTTTGTCACTTTTGCTAAACTGAAAAATCTTCTTACCTTTTTTAATATTTCTATTTATGGCTGAAATCATCGATGAAGTAACCGCTTTATGATCGCTGATTCCCTGTTCTGCGTTAACTCTTTCAAATAGTTCCGGTCTGTTTGTCAGAATAGTACCTGGCAGGGCGAAATCAGCTGCATAGCGACGTCGGTTACTACATTCCCTAGAAATACTGCGTTGGTGGAATCTTGGTGCGGCACGCTGGAAACTTTCAGAAATAGGTTAGTCCGAAAAAGGGATTTCTATGTTGCCCAGCAGGTGAACTCTGGGCTTGTACCACAGGCATTAGTTGGCCTGCACTCTCCGCCATACCGTAATCAAATAAATATTATTAATAGTATTTATTGTTTCTGTTCTCGGATTGCAATTAAAAAAGTATCGGAAAATGTCAGGAGTTTTCCTTCTTTTTTCTAATATGGTGCATAGTTGTTGAAAACCGTTATCTCTACTATTATTTCAAGCGGAGTCAAGAATAATTTTAAATGCTACAAGAGCTAATTCCAGTTTCTGTGAAGTAATGCTTTTGAAATCAGCCTAACGATAATTAAATATTGTTTACTTATTTCAGACTTAAAACTTAATTTAAATGGCAGTACCATCATCTAAAACAGGAAAATCACACCATAATATGATTTCATTAGAAGACCACCATGTAACTTTTCTTCACGTAAGCTAAGAGTTTTTCAGTCTCTCTTCTGCTTTTGTTTCTCGGAGCGGCAACAAAAAGCAATGACGGTGACTTTATATTAATATTATTTATACGAATTTGTTGCGTATACAATGCAAGGATTCCACATTTATTTGCAAAATTGTTTCAGAAATGGTACATGGGTCGTGTCTTACACTTACATTAGCTGTCAAAGTAGACCAAATGTAGCAACCAAAGATTCGGATTATATTCCTGGAAACCCTGTATTTAATGTTCCGTTTAAACAAATATATTGGAACATCCAAAATGAGATTTTCACTCTGCAGCGGAGTGTGCGCTGATATGAAACTTTCTGGCAGATTAAAACTGTGTGCCCGACCGGGCGTGAGTTGTGCTACGGTAGCTCAGATGGTAGAGCACTTGCCGCGAAAGGCAAAGGTCCCGAGATCGAGTCTCGATCGGGCACACAGCTTTAATCTGCCAGAAAGTTTTATATCAGCGCACACTCCGCTGCAGAGTGAAAATCTCATTCTGGATACATCCCCCAGGCTGTGGCTAATCCATGTCTCCGCTATATCCTTTCCTTCAGGAGTGCTAGTTCTGCAAGGTTCGCAGGAGTGCTTCTGTAAAGTTAGGAAGATAAGAGACGAGATACTGGCAGAAGTAAAGCTGTGAGTACCGGGCGTGGGCCGTGCTACGGTAGCTCAGTTGGTAGAGCACTTGCCCGCGAAAGGCAAAGGTCCCGAGTTCGAGTCTCGGTCAGGCACACAGTTTTAATTTGCCAGAAAGTTTCATATCAGCGCACACTCCGCTGCAGAGTGAAAATCTGACTCTGGAAACATCCCCCAGGCTGTGGCTAAGCCGTGTCTCCGCTATATCCTTTCTTTCAGGAGTGCTAGATGTGCAAGGTTCGCAGGAGAGCTTCTGTAAAGTTTGGAAGGTAGGAGACGAGATACTGGCAAAAGTAAAGCTGTGAGTACTGGGCCTGAGCCGTACTACGGTAGCTCAGATGGTAGAGCACTTGCCCGCGAAAGGCAAAGTTCCCGAGTTCGAGCCTCGGTCGGGCACACAGTTTTAATCTGCCAGAAAGTTTCATATTGGAACATTTACAGTACAGTCACCTTTCAACATCAGTGCTGTTGAAACTTTGTGGCAGATTACAACTGTGTGCTGGTTCGAGACTCGAACTCAGGACGAGTTCCAGTCTCCGTCTGGCACACGATTTTAATCTACCAGGAAGTCAGGAAGTTTCATATCATGCCTTAGTCCACTGCAGAGTGAAATTCTCATTCTGGAAGCAGTGCTGTTGTTCAAATACTAACAACATAAGGATGTATTTTGCTTTACACAGGCAGAAAGATGCCTTACCATATGTTCAAGAAATGGCTCTGAGGACTATGGGACTCAACTTCTGAGGTCATTAGTCCCCTAGAAGTTAGAACTAGTTAAACCTAACTAACCTAAGGACATCACGAACATCCATGCCCGAGACAGGATTCGAACCTGCGACCGTGGCGGTCTTGCGGTTCCAGACTGCAGCGCCTTTAACCGCACCGCCACTTCGGCCGGCTTACCATATGTTAATATCAGTTTCAGGTTAAGCATGACCAGCATATGAGTAGTTCAGTTTTAATATTTGTTATGTCTGAGAGAACTTTGTAAAATTTGTTCACGAAACAATGGTTGTTTTGTGGCAGCTGATGACATTAATTACGCGTACTTAGGGATATGGCTAAAGTGGCATTTAAGAGGAGCGATTGCGCACGTGATCAAGGGGTTGTGGCTTTAACAAGTGATGACAAACTTTGTGGGTCCCAGGTTCGATCGCCGCTACAGCACAGTTTTTGAACAAAAATCGTCAGTAATTACGCCCGAAGGCATCCGTCATAAGGAGTCATACTCGTACTTGCAACAGCCTAGTCAAATAGGGCGGTGGATCTCTTTAAGTTTGAAGATACTCTGTGGCCCTTTGGGTGAATAACTGCCTTTAAGTGGCAGAGGAATCAGCTTTGACCAACGGCATGAGTATGCAGGAGGCAATGGAATGAAATGAATTAAAGACACAACATATATAACCACAGGACATCGGTTGCGATGCAGGGACGTGAGTGGAGCAGCCTTCAGCTGCCATATTAATTTTACATATTGAAGAATTCCAACTTAGCTTGTTTTACAACCAGGTAAAGTTTCTTACGAAGCAAATATTCTCTTGCGGTCTGATTGTTATAGTACATTGACGAATCTGTATTCTCTAGAGCTAGGCGAATTATTAATATCGTTAGCATTTTAAATAAACCTGGGCGTTGTGTCACACTTGTATTATTAAATACTATGAATAACAAACTAAAGGAAGTTCTGTTCACATAAAAAGATTTAGCAGCCCTAAAGAGCACAGCCTGTTCGGATAGTTCCTGCCAAGAAGAGACGCACAATCACTAGACAAGAAGTAAAACTGTAATTAATTTCCATCGAAAGGCATCATGTAGATTAGCAATTCGGGTTATTGGAAGGACTGATTGAGCTTACAGAAAAGTCAAGACAGTCTTCCTTGATATTAAAAGCAAAAACAGCAACTTTAAGGTTAAAGGTTTATATGAACTGTTTTCTTTTGTTTTACTTGTAGAATAACATATTAAAATATTTGCATATTTTCGTGAAGCACCCTGTTTATATAATGTTTCCACATATCTATGCGTGTATGTATATGTGTATTCAGCAAGTCCTCCTGAACCACCGGACCGATTTCAATCACGTTTGGTGCTCATATTGCTATCGCAGAAAAAGCACTGTGAATGAGAGAAGAATCTGGCTCACATAGCAGCAGAGATCATGCTCTACCAGGACTAGACGTGTGAATGGACACTGCTAAGTAGAGGGGAAGGAGATAGATCGTGAGAGAGGGAAAGGATGAGGTGAAAAGGACGGAAGGGGAAGGAGGAACAGGACAGAAAGACAGAAAGACAGGAAGGCAGAGGGGATGGACAGAGAGGGGGTGAAGGAGGAGTGGTGCCAGAGATGGAGAGGATGAGATGGACAGAGAGTAGATGGAGGAGGGCGAGATGCTGGAAGAAGGTAGAAGTTTTGAGAGGTTGTCGTTAGGTCGGTTAGGAGGCGATATATTCGGAGAGAGATTGAGAGATACGGGAAGATTTCAGTTATATCATGGCCAGGCACAGATTCCGATAATAAGATCGGTAGAGAGAGGTGGAGGACGATATGGACGGAAGCAAGGTAGAAAGATACGGGCAGAGAGGGGAGTGGAGGAGACGGCGAAAGAGAGAGTGAAGTAGGACATGAAGAGACAAAGAGAGTGGGGAGGAGAACATGGACAGATGGAGGTTGGAGGATAAGGTGGACAGAGACAGGGAGAAGAATAAGTGGACTAAAAGAGGGGGAAGAAGAGGTATGTCGAACATGTATGCAGGAGAAATCGTTGGGAAAGTGACATCACCCAAAAATTTTATTTGTACGTGTATGTAGATGTGTATGTATGTATTCCGCAGTCTAAGGGTAGGGTCTTTGTTTACTAACCAAAACAACTTTGGTGTCCTGAACCTGCCACTGCTTAAATTTGGAATAAAATTCATCAGCAATCGCGGCCGAAGACTTCTGGCATAAGAAGTTATCCTCACTCAGCCAGCTGCCTTGCGAAAGAGGGCGGAGAAGGATACAGTGAATCATGGCATTCTCTTGCCTTTCGGGTGGAAAACTACCCCTATAGGAGGAAGAATCAGTGATTAACGACATGAGGATGCTGTAGGCAATGAAAAACACTGCATCACAGACACATAACGTGTATCCACTGGACATGTGGCCTGTAACTGAAATGTGTCATGATACCACCAAGCAGATCTCCAGGAGGCGACTGCCAAGGGAGAGCTAAGATTGGAAAAAAGATTGAAGTAAGGATGACGTTCTGCGAGTCAGACTTTGAAATGACAGATGTTTGAACGAGGTACGGAAGCTAGAAAATCTGAGAAGGAAAATTCTAAGGCCCAAGTTAGATACGAGGTGTGGCTAGAAAAAAACCGGCCTAGTACTGCTGAAACAATAAAACGAACGCAATAATGCTCAAAGTCGCGTGGCCTGTCACGTGACTCTCGCTCCGCCTACAGCTCGAGTTTCATCTGCCTCCTGCACTCAGTCTGCCCGTGCCGTCTGTTTTAAGTAGTTGACGTTTTGTCTGTCCATCGGAAAATGTTGAGTGTACAGAAAGAACAGCGTGTTAACATCAAATTTTGTTTCAAACTAGGAAAATCTGCAAGTGAAACGTTTGTAATGTTACAACAAGTGTACGGCGATGATTGTTTATCGCGAACACTAATGTTTGAGTGGTTTAAACGATTTAAAGATTGCCGCGAAGACACCAGTGATGACACTCGCACTGGCAGACCATTGTCAGCAAAAACTGATGCAAACATTGAAAAAATCGGGAAACTTGTTTGACAAGATCGCCGTTTAACAATCAGAGCAGTGTCTGAGTTAACAGGAGTTGACAAGGAAAGTGTTAGGCAGATTCTTCATGAAAGTTTCAACATGAACAAAGTGTGCGAGGGTCATCACTGGTGTCTTCGCGGCCATCTTTAAATCGTTTAAACCACTCAAACACTTGTGTTTGCGATAAACAATTATCGCCGTACACTTGTTGTAACATCACAAACGTTTCACTTGCAGATTTTCCTAGTTTGAAACAAAATTTGATGTTAACACGCTGTTCTTTCTGTACACTCAACATTTTCCGACGCACAGACAAAACGTCAACTACTTAAAACAGACGCCACGGGCAGACTGAGTGCAGGAGGCAGATAAAACTCGAGCATTAGGCGGAGCGAGAGTCACGTGACAGGCCACGCGACTTTCAGCCTTATTGCATTCGTTTTATTGTTTCACCAGTACTAGTCCGGTTTTTTTCTAGCCACACCTCGTATAGTGGGGGTCAGTGAAGAGAAATGGAAAGAAGACAAGGCTTTCCCATCAGATGACAATAGGATAATATCGACAGCAGCAGAAACTTGTATATTATGAATATGATTCGTTACGAATGGGAAAGTAGAGCAGATAATGAACAGTTCACTGATAGCATTATTCCCATCAAAATCGACAGCGAACAACACCGACATCTATATTTCAACTATGCATACCGACATCGCAAGCCAAAACTGAAAAGATACAAGAAGTGTATGAGGGTACTAAATGAGTAATTATGAATGTGAAGGGTTATGAAAATCTGATAGTCTTGGGAGACTGGAATGCGTCCATAGGGTAAGAAGAAGAAGAAACTGTTACGGGAGAATACACTATGTGATCGAAAGTATCCGGACACCTCGCTGAAAATGACTTACAAACTGGTGGCACCCTCCATCGGTAGTGCTGGAATTCAGTATGGTGCTGGCTCACTATTAGCCTTGATGACAGCTTCTACTCTCGTAGACATACGTTCAGTCAGGTGCTGGATGGTTTCTTGGGAAATGGCAGACTATTCTTCAAGGAGTTTGCAATGAGGAGATGTATCGATGTCGGGCGGTGAGGCCTGGCATGAAGTCGGCGTTTCAAAACATCCCAAAGATGTACTATAGGATTCAGGTCAGGACTCTGTGCAGGTCAGTCCTTTACAGGGATGTTGTTGTTGTATAACCATTCCGCCACAGGCCATGCATTATGAGCAGATGGTCGATCGTGTTGAAAGATGCAATCGGCATCCCTGAATTGCTCTTGAACAGTGAGAAGCATGAAGGTGCTTAAAACATAAATGTAGGCCTGTGCTGTGATAGCTCCACTCAAAACAATAAAGGGTGCAGGCCCCCTCCGTGGAAAACACGACCACACCATAAAACGACCGCCTCAGAATTTTACTGTTGGCACTACACCCACTGGTTGATGACGTTCACTGGACATTCGCCATACCCACAACCTGCCATCGGATTGCCACATTGTGTACCGCGATTCGTCACTCCAACAACGTTGTACCATTGTTCAATCGTGCAATGTTTACTCTCCTTACACCAAGCGAGGCGTCGTTTGGCATTTACCGGCGTGATGGTGGCTTATGAGCAGCTGCTCGACCATGAAATCGAAGTATTCTCACGTCCCGCCTGACTGTCATAGTACTTGCAGTGGATCCTGATGCAGTTTGGAATTACTGTGTGATGGTCTGCACTAGATCTCTGTCTATTACAGATTACGACCCTCTTCAATTCTCGGCGGTCTCTGTCAGTCAACAGACGTGGTCGTCCTGTACGCTTTTGTGCTGCACATATCCCTGCACTTTTCCAGTTTACTACCACATCGGAAACAGTGGACCTAGGGATGTTTAGGGGTGTGCAAATCTCGCGTACAGACGTATGACACAAGTGACATCCATTCACCTGACCACGTCGAAGTCCGTGAGTGCCGCGGAGCGCCCCATGCTGCTCCCTCGCGATGTCTAATAACTACCGAAGTCACTGATATGGAGTACCTGGCAGTAGGTGGCAACACAATGCACCTAATATGAGAAACGTGTGTTTTTGGGAGTGTCCGATTACTTTTGCTCACAGTGTATGTGATTTGTACTAGGAATGAGAGAGAAAAAAGGCTAATAGAATTCTGCAGTATGCTTCATCTAGTAACACGAATACTCTGTGGAAGGATCACAAGCGGACGGGGGTATGTTCGAAAAAAGCTGGGAAATGCAGGAGGATTTTTTGTTTGATTACATAATGCCCAGGCAGAGATCCTGATATCAGATACTGAATTGTTAGGCATACGCAGGAGCAGATCACAACTTAATAATGATAAAGAGTAAGTTTATGTTTAAGAGAGTAGTGAGGAAGAAGCATTGCACAAAGCAGTGGGACATGGATGTACTAAGGAGTAAAGATATACGCTTGAACTTCTCTGCGGCTATAGATACTGCGATAAGGAGTAGCTCAGTAGGCAGTTAAGTTTAAGAGGAATCGACTTCCCTAAAAAGGGCTATTCCAGAAGGTGGAAAGAAATACATGGGTACAATGAAGATACCTATTTAGCTCTTTTACAGTATTATTATTACTGACACGGGAAAAAACATGTTTAACATTAAAACGTTTTGTCGGGTAGAGACATGTATAACACTACTCGTGTGCAACACTCTCTTCTAAACGTGGAATCAATACCTGCTCTAAGAATTTCTGAAAGGATTCTCACAAAGTAATGTAATTTTAAAACTTGGTTTGAATGTGTAGCGTATGTGGTCATGTCTATTTATGAGCAGTCGCCAATCTACATAGGCACAAAGTTATCTTCATTCGGTAATTACAAACTATAGTTGCCATTTGCTATTTTGTACATGCCTTACTAAGGAAATCTCAACCAGTTTCTTATCTACATTACAACAGGTAGCTTTCATTTTTACTTTGTCAACACAGGAATGATATCCGACAACACCCACAGATAGTATCTTTTACTGTAACCGTATTCAGTATACTACTTTATTTTATATCCTCAGAATATGGTATAATTAAAGTTATTTATCACAGCAGAAAGACCTTTTGCTTGATAATAAGTAATTCTCTTTCCTACTTTTGTTTTCATTAAGCATGTCCCTCCTTTCCTTTAATAAATAGCGGAATATTGTAATTTCCAGAAAACATTAAAGTTAATACTCCACAAACAACATTTACTTATTATATAAAAAAAAAATCACATTCAAAATACGTTCGGAGATAAGTTCGCAAAATTATAGTGCTGTATAATTTTAGAATACTAGGAATCACTTCCAGTTGGACAAGACTCTGTCTAGATACATGTCTTAGGAAACTGAAGCTTTTTGAACCAGTATGTAACAGCAACAAATTATTATCTTTAAATAGACACATTGGTTCTGGCCCTTATTACAGTTCTAAACAAAGTTCCTAACCTTTTAGTGTACACAACAGATGTGTGGTTGCAAAGTTGCTGCTACACAACCCATGTTTTCGCAGCTATGGCTCTTGGACGTTTTGAACTTAATAAATTCTTTTTGGCGTCGTTTTGTGGGTAAAGAATGTAGCCAATTTCAGTGCTATGCCACTATGAAATAGCAGTCTCCATCTGAATGTAGACAATGACTGATGTGTAAGCCACTTCCTCACTTTGTCTAAGATGTTGCCTCTATCACTTCTGCCTTCAGGCAACTTCACTCATTTTTCTACTTAGACGTAGCGCGTCATATCACTCCACGTTTTAGTTTTCCCGTATTTCCATTCCATCTGAAATGAGAACTACTACCTCTTTTACATTTCACATGCGCAACTCCAACTTCCTCAGTATGAACCAGTTTTCAATTTGGAAATACTTCTATTAACACATTTGTCTCATTGAGAAATAAATTGTTTTCAGAAAATGTTATAGAAAAAAGTCTCTTAAAATCTTATTACAGTTTAGACATAAATGTGCATTACAGCAGTTTTGTTCAACGGTATTAACTTTCACAGGTAATCCATAATACCATCGATCGATTCTTGTACGATCGGTTGTAAGGATTTTTTTTTGTTTTTCTTTCCTGGGTAGTTACATAAGTATCAGGGACAACTGTGTTACATATGCCCCTCTGCCTGGACGCAAAACTGCACCTCTGTTATCTCTAACTACAAATCTCCTTCAAAATGACGTTCTTATGAATCACACATAGACTTTTTTCAACATAGTTTCCAAAACACTTAACATTTAATCAGAATATTCATTAAAATTTTTTATTCTTTTTTATACAAAAATCGTCATATTTACCCATTTCCTCACTTTTTCATTTTAAGATGGCACTAATATTTAGTTTCACTAAACAATATACATTTTATGCGATTTCAGTCTTTCTCAGCGTGTTCCACTGACGAATTCTTCTCCAGTTATCAGCCGAGTGGTGGCGTCGTCTTGTCCCAACGTTTTAATGCGTTTTGTACCCATCATCTTTTGTGGAATATGATGGGTACGAAACTCATTGAAACGTTGCGACACGACGACGTCACCAGTCACCTGATAGCCCGAGAGGAATTCATCAGTACATATTTTAATAAACAATACACACATTTTACATAAAATCAGATATTTTTGCTTCCCTATATATAGATATGGTGGCAGCCAATTTTTGGTTTTTGGGACATACAAATCAATTGTTCTAACATTTTGTGAACCACTGCATTAGCTGTACCTTTTCTAATGGAACAAGATTTTATAAATTTTGAAAATACATTCAAAATTACTAGTAAAAAAGTTAATTCCTGAAGTTTTGGGAACAGGTGCATTGAAGTCTACTGATAGCAACTGAAGGTTATCATTTGGTCTTAAACTCCTTATAATACCTCTTTTGGAGTTATCACAACATTTAAATTGTTCAGTTAACTTTTCCAGAGCATTATTACACACCCTAAATACACTCGCTGCTTTCTCATCACACTTGTTTGATCCACAATGTCCGTAGGGTAGATGAAAATAATCTGCAAGTTCTACTTCAAATTGAGATGGCCAGTAAATTTGCCATTCCTCGTATACAACACATTTTTAAATATTTTGTAGTACTTCAGTGTTTGGGAACATCGTGAACTATCAAATTTAACTGTAACAGATTTCCATGCATCATTTCATTGTGAAATCTTCTTATGTTCCTCCAAATATTCCCTTTTCTGTTGCTACCTGGTACTTCTTTCTCATGATTTACCTGGATATGTTGATTTTATCACCTGGGAACTCAAAACGTGCATCTGCATGCAGATTGTCGTGCCTTTTACATAATGTATTTCACAATCGAACTGTTGGACATATGAAAGCATATAGTATAATCTCTGTCTTAATACTCGACAATACTTCAAAAAGGTAACTGCATTATGATCTGTACCTGTTATAACCTTATTGTGAAATTTTATTCAGTCCTCAAATTACAGCTATTGCTTGGTTTTCAGAAATCGTACAATTTCGTTCATACTTCGTTAATGTTCGGCTCGCGAAAGCCATTGTTTTGTGGATTATTTCTTCCAAGTTTCCTAATTCTTGAAATACTTCTACTCCTGCCCCTTAATTGTTGCTGTAAGGAAATTGATATGCAATGATAAAGCTAAATCTGGATGATGGAGAACGTTGTTTGCTAACAATTCCTGCTTTATTTCTTCCGAATCCCTTTAACACTCACTAGTACAAATAAACACTTTGTTCTTCCTCAGTAAATATTTTAAAGACGGACTGTTCAGTACTTGCCACTTTACGAATTTAAAAGGCACATGACCTAAGGAAAGCGTTTAATTGTTACCTATTTTTTTAGGGAGGACACTTTTCATGGTCTTTAGGTTTTTTGGGATCATTTCATGTTGGTAATAATATGGCCTAAGAATTTTAGTTCCTTCTTCACTAAGTCCCACTTGTTAAATTTAAAAGTCATACACCCATTTCCCGTAGAGCAATGAAAACTTGTTCTAGCAATTCACAATGTTGTTTCCATAGTTGTTTAGCTATTATTATAGTGTCGACTTTAGTAGTGAGTTTTATACTTAAAGCTCTTCTTAATACCCATTTTAATGCAGCACAATCACAGATACCGACGTGTATAACCCGAACGTCACCACTGTGCAATGATAACACTTTTCACGAAGGAGGAAAGCGGTATACCAGCATTTTCTAGATCAGCATCAAGAGCGATTTTTTCAGTACCGAAGTGTCAGATCCTGACTTGTTAAATATCTGACGTTTAGGAATCTTTGTACGATTCTGGCAGATTTATTTCTCTTTTCACACTTTTGTTCAATTTCCCGCCGTCAGCGACTTATCTCACTCCTCCATCATTCTTGCTTACGATAATCAGTGAATTATTGTATTCACTATTAGTACCTTCTGTGATTCCCCGTCCATCATTTTATCAATTTCTTCTTGCACGGCTTGTTTTTTCACTAAAGATACTGAACATCGACAAACAAAAAAAGCTTCATGTGGTAGTATTTCCATACTGTAATCAAAATTCTATACTCATCCAGGTTTATCTGAAAATTATTGTTTGGTTCGAAAATTTGTAACATTTCGTCTGTCTGAACTGGGTACAAATTAGGTATTTCACTGACAATTCTTTCGAACTTTTCTAACATTTGGACTAAGCTTTTAATGCTTCTGATGTGGTAACCTCAAAATACTTCAGATAATCCGTCATTTTTCCATATTATTTCTAATATGATGGAGATAAATCCCTGTTCCAGACTCCCTTCTACTTCTCAAAAATCTACATTCATATTTTTGCTTCATTCGTTGTCCTGGTAATTTTATTGGTACAATTAATGATTTTTTACTGTTTGTGTAACCAGTGGATACCCAGAGTTATTCCAGTGCTCAGTTATGAAACCACTAAGACATCATGGGTAAGCGTTTGATATTTTATTTTTAATTCCGGTACACATGCGTTTCATGGCGTTTACTGCTTTTGCTTGTAGTTCCTGTGATATTGACTTCTTCAAAAGACATAGTTACTAATCCGAATTTGTCTTCCATAAATTTGTAAAATGACTGAGACAATTACAGCTAACTGACGATCCCATATCTAACGAAGCTCGTAGTCTACAATCATAAATTTCTACAAGAATAACAATATGTTTAGTCATTCTCAAATCGTTATCTTCTTGGTACTCCCTCAGTAAAGTTTGTTTCGCTATTAGATCATCCCACAAAATGGTGTTTATTTCTATTTTTTCTTCGTCGAGTGGCTTCTTTCTTCTTTCGATAGCGAATTCTTTCACGATATCCATTTCTTGCTGATTACTGAAATTTTAGTCCGGTGATTTTTTCTTCATCTTTAACGTTTTCTGAATCCTGGGTAGAGATAACTATTCTTTACATCTTTCACATTCTGGTAATAACACTTTTCTTTCACAAATTTTTTCGTCTTCCTTCATGTCTTGTTATGGCAGTTTTTCACACAAAGTAAGCTCTTCCTCTTGTATTAACATTTCTGCAGAACTAAAATTCTTATCAGTTTTTTCTTCTCATATTTTTAAAGCACGTATCTCGTCAGTCTCTTCGTCTTCGTGTGCTTCCAGCATAAAAGCTCTGCTTAATCTTTAAGTAAACAAGTCAGTGCTGGTTTCTTAATTAATGTATTATTGAAATCGTTCTATTGCAAATAATTGTTCTTCCTTTTCTTCTGCAACAGCAACATTCTTTGCGTTTGTGATCAGTTCGTCATCCGAACTGTCTTCTTAATCTTCACGTATGACGTCAACTTGTACTTCAAAATGATAGTAGTTATTATGGCTTTCTATAGCTCGCATGTATTCATTCTTAACAATTTCTTCAGGTGGGTAAACGACAGTTTCATCTTCTCATTCTTCATTAACAGTGATTGATTCTTCTACAGTACTAATCATTGCATTTTCTAGCCAGTGCCTATCCACGACCTTATCATTTTCCCTAACCATTGCAGATCGCAAGCTTTGTGTGGTGCGATTTAATTCAGAAATAAACCTTTTCCTTTTGTCGGTATCACTCGAACTTTGCGCGGCTCCTTGTAATAATAACTCACTCTCCATTTCACCTCTCCTCTCCCCAAATTTTTCGGTCGTTTCAACGCCAATTTCATTCTCATTAAATTGCTTTAACCCATGATACAGATAATCCATCTGTAAATGCCAATCGTCAGTTCTGAACAAATCTCACTTTGACTTCTTTAATATCTGTTTACTTCTATTTTTGTCTCAAAAATAGGTAAAAATCTGCCAACCGGTTGGTCAGAGCCAGATGTAATTGAAATCCAACTTATAGATCTGAAGATGGGACTAGATAGTATAAAAATGGAAAGCGCTCAACAAGTTTAGCGCAGCTCACGATGTTTTTAATATTATCAGTAAAAACAATTTTTCTTGTCAGCCCCCTAAAAATTCAGATGTTAAATTAATCAAAAGTATCAATGCAAACTTGAACCACAATGACGCCTTAGTTACTAAATCTGACAAAAGCAGTGCTGTAATTGTCTCTAGTAAGGATGAATATATCTGTAAAACCTTAGAATTTTTCGAGGCTAATAATGTATCTTAAATAGAGGAGGGCCCTACTCCCTGTCTACAAAAATAAATGAGATGTGCTGTAAATGAGGCCAAACATTTGCTAAAGCCCTTTCAAAAGAAACAGCTGATAAACATGAACCCCAGACTCCCAAACTTGGTTTTCAATTCCAAGTAGATAAAATAAAGCACCCTATCCAACCAATTTAGCCAGGTTCCTTCACGACAAGATTAGAAAATCATACGTATTTCGGAATAATTATTCAATAACGAATAGCCATTCACTGATTAATAAAATAAAAAATTTGGAATGTAATCAGGAGACAAAGTTAATATCGCTCGACATTATTAACCTTTACACTAATTTACCGGTCCTGTATACAGTAGAAATTGTGGAGCGTAACCTTTGTACCTATAAAAAAGTTATAACAGACGAACAGTTTACTGATCTCATACGTTTGTTGTCATTGGTAGTAAAATATAACAGCTTCGAGTTAAATGGCAAACTGTATAAACAACTTGACGGCCTAGCAATAGGGAATCCGCTAGCGAGAATTTTAGCTGACATTTTCATCAATTCACTCGGGGACAAATTCTTCAGTAGGTACGACGCTACAGAATTAGGTATTTTATCCTATTCGCTTTACGTAGATGACATTTTGATTAGTGGCACTAATGAAGGAGTAGATCAACTGTTAAATTTGTTCAATAACCTCCATGAAGAAATAAGTTTCACGTGTTAGTTACAAAATGAACGCCGCGAATTAAATTTCCTGGATATGAAGTTGGTGATAATAGAGGATAGAATAATTTTTGACATTTTTCTAAAACCCACAAGTACTGATCGTACCGTACCTGCACACTCGAGACACCCTCCATCTCATAAGAAAGCTTTCTTTCATTCAGCAATTCGCCGTGCCGTGGTTACTCCTTTATCACTAGAAAAACTGCATAAAGAAATTGATGTAATTAAGACCATAGCATTTAATGACGGCAATGAACCCTCAGTAGTGGAAAAAATCCTTAAAGAAAAAAAGAGGCACCACTTTAGGTACTGGTCAAACTAACAATAATGATAAAAAGTACATCTCAATACCCTTTTTAGGTAACATATCGTATAGGATTCAGCGTCTGTTAACTAAAAAATACGGCTGCAAGGTTGCTTTCTCCACACATAATAATTTACAAAAAAAAATTAATTCATAATCAAAACGCTTCAAACGAACCTTTACGTGGCCCAGGGCTATATAAAATTTCCTGTAATACATATCCAGCATTTTATATTGGACAGACAGGCTGAACTTTCAACGTAAGATACAAAGAACATCTTTTAGGCAAAAAAGGCCCTAATGTGCACAATTCAACATTTGCAGAACATCTTTTCATTACAGGGCATAACCCCAAAGAATGAAACGAAATGACAATTCTGCATAGAGAAAAGAAAGGGAGAAAACTTGATGTCTTGGAAGAACTTTAAATTTTCAGGAACACACCAAATAAAGATGACATGTTGAATGAACAAGTACAGTTGAAAGATAGAAATTTCTTTAATGCTTTTTAAGCAGTGCTCTCCGTTTTATAGTACTTATAATCCAGGTTCTCTCCTCCTTTTCAGAAACATTATTTTACCTCTGATAATTTAAGCTCATTACTAACACACCTGATGTCCTAAGTACCCTAGTTATGCAAGCTTTCTTTTCAAATTTTGTCTCATGTGATGAACTGTTGTTCTTCATTACGTATGTAATTCCAGTCGTATTTAACCCTGGTTCTATCTGTGTTACGTAAAACGTAGCGAACATTGTTCTCTTTTATCCCGATTGAAGCTCTTTTATAAATGTTACTCAATAATTTGTAAAACTGATTTCTGTTAAAAGCTATATTGGCTATACATATGACTTACTTCAGAAAATGTGTAATATACAAAATGGTTTTGCTCACATTACTAGTGGCCCGCTTGTGGTGCGCCCTACATTACGTTTCCTTGGCTGCGTGACAAGTTGCCACACAGTCAGTCGCCTCACACCTCACCGGTGTTACTTATGTTTTAATGTTTGAACTTTTGAAGAACATTACGTCTTATATTTTAATGTATGACTTGAGCAGCTCAGCTCTTAAATCACTGTATATCTTTGACGATATGTTCATGTAAATACTATTTGTTTTACACTCGTTTACATTAATGTAAACTTTTATTAGATAAGATATATATTCTGACATATTCATTTTAGGTAATTACCTTACCTTCCGATGAAGTCACCCTTAGAGGTGACGAAACCTGGTCAAGGTATATAGAAAACCTATGCAACCAGTTGGCAGATTTTTCCATACCTTTCAAATTTGTGTATACGGTTGCTGCAAACGTCTGTCATGTTCTTACCCACCCATCTATTTTCGTCGTTTGCCTTAAATTCCTTGATTAATCGTCACATGCAATCGGCCCCTACTATTGACACCGGTGTTTCCGCATCTGCTCCCTGCTGCCTCTTTTCTCTCGCTAGAATAGCACCCCTATACTTTGCCGACCGTGCATAATGCTTCTGACCATCTGTTGCGGCATTCGCATTGTCTCGTACCGCATAGTACCGTGCTCTAAAATCTCTCTGTATGTTACGAACCATGTTCCTACGTCAGGGTCGTGTACCAAGTCCTGAGTCCGTGTGGCTCCTAACATTCGTGGATCTTAGTTTTTCGCCTCGTAATTTGTAGAATCATTACGCGAACCGTTTCCCACACCGCAGTTATTTGATATAAATGTGCTGTCTCTTTCTCTTCCCTTTTGAAATATATTTACCCTGTACTTGTCATTAACACCTTCATGGATGCTGTTTCTGTGGTCTCTATAGCATTTTTTCGGGCGGTAATTATGATTGTAACGCCAGCGATCTTCACCTGTCACTCATAGTAAGAACGATGAAAAGATTTGTGTTCGCTACCTACATATAATTTGAGCCTTAGGGTAGCTTTTTCACACGTTCCCACATTATTTCGGTATCAGATCTTCGATTCCGTAAATGAGCCAGTTTCCTATAACGTGACTAACAAAACTGTTTCATGGCCATTTGATGATTTCCTTCGAACATCCTCACCACAACAAATTGTCTCCAAAGACTGTTCTCTACTTGTACGGGCCAATACTCATCCCAAAACTTTTGTCTAAACTCAGTGAATGGCGTTTCTTCAATGCTTTGGTTGATCCTCCAGCACTTAGCATGTCCCTCTAAACCATTAATAACAATATTTAGTTTTCCTGATCCATCAGATTATCAGGAAACAGTTTGTCAGTTTTTAATAAAATCTACTGCTGATAATCGACTATTTTTCTTCGGCGTATAAAAGTTAATGTAGGCAATTCTTTCAACTACATATGTTGTTGCACTCTTCATTTTCATTTGGAGATTACAGAGTTTTCTGATAATACCCAAACTTTTCTGCTATTATATTTCTCTTCGCACTCTTATAGTCTTTCATTTAAAGCATTCTCAGATTCGTGAACAATAGTTCTCCGCTGAGAAATATGTTCATAATTGTCTCTAGTTGCGGTCCCTTAAATCAGAAATTTGTTTCTGAACATTCGTTTATACGATCAACTTTTTCCCGATTTTTCTTTATTTCTCGCACAAACCCTTTCATTAACGGTACTGATTTCTCCCTGCTTGAAATCAAATATTTTATTTAGGTTGCCAGTCCCTATCTACCTGCTTTTAATTTCGTTAGTTATTATACCTACTCATTTCTTAACCAATAACATGTGCGTAAGAAAATCTTGCACTATGTCTAAGACTTTGCCTCGTCACTCTGCACACTGACTAGCTTCATACTTTTTTTTTCTACATAGATGCAGCGCGTCATGTCATAATCTTTTCGCCTCCAGCCTTGCCATTCCATCTGAGACGTCAAGTACAACCTCTTTTACATTTCACCTTAACAACTCTAATGCACTCAGTATGAACCATCTTTCAAGTTGACAATATTTCCTTTGACACAAGTTGTTGTTCAGAAATAAAATATTTTCAAAAAATGTTCTACAGAACTCTTATACAAATTCGTCTTATTAAAATTTAGATATAAATGCTTTGTAGGAATTCAGTTCAAAGCTATTAACTATCATAGTTAAGATATAAAACTTTCGACCTATTGCTACACGTTAGATTGGAATGATTATTTTTATTTTTTGTAGAGATTTATATGTGTGTGTCACAGCTAATTGTGATACAAAGGTAATTGGTCAGTAACCATGGCTAACAGAAACGATGTTTCAGTTGATCTACGAAGAAGGAAGTACAAAATTGTTTGGGTATACTCAGGAAAGCAAAAACACATGTCACATGCAAATGAAATAAATGGGAAGTCCTAGGATGCTAAGGCCTAATGGCTGCGTGAAAAATGTGAAGCAGTGGAAAAAGAAATGATGTTAGGAAATAGTGTCTCAGTTTATAGAAAGCACAAAACAACTTTCAGCGAAATTAAAAACAAGTGTGGTAACATTAAGAATTCAATTAGGAATTCCACTGTTAAATAAAGAGAAAGAGCAGATAGGTGGAAAGTGTAAATTGATGAGCTGTAGTAGAGAGAAGAGTTATTTGAAGATGTGAAAGACGAAGAAACAAAAGTCGACACAGAAGAGACAAGGGATCCACTGATATAATCCGAATTAAAATCTTTCGAAAACTTAAGATCGAATAATGCAAAACAGATAGATAACACTCCATCAGAATTCCTAAAATCATATGGGGAAATGGAAACAAAACGACTATTCAAGTTGGTTTATTGAATGTATGATAATGGAAAAGTAACATGTGACTTTCGGAAAAACATCCGCAGAATTCAGAAGATTGCAAGATCCCCACCAGCTTAACAGTTAGTGCAGCTATGTTGCCAACAAGAACAATATGCGTAACATTGGAGAAGAAAAGTGATTATGTGTAACATGACGATAAGTTTGGATTTGGGAAAAGTAAAGGCTCCAGAGAGGCAATTCTGAGGTTGCGGTAATGGAAGCAAGACCAAAGCAATATCAAAACACGTTTACTGGATTTGTGGACTAGAAAAAGCGTTCGACAATGTGAAATGGTGCAAGATATTTGAAGATCTGAGAAAAGCAGAAGTTATCTATAGGAAGAGACCGGTAATATACAATAGTACAAGAGGCAAGAAGGAATAATAAGAGTTAATGACGAAGAACGAAGAGCTCGGATTAGAAATGGTGTAAGGAAGGAATGTAGTCTTTCGCTCTTACTGTTGAATCTTGACATCGAAGAATCAATGATAGAATAAAAGCAAGGTTCGGTAGTGGGATGAAAATTGAAGGTGAAAAGATATTAATGATAGGGTTTGCATGTGACATTGCAATCTTCAGTTAAAGTGAAGAAGAGAATTGCGGGATCTACTGAATGAAACGGTCTAATGATTACACGATGAGTTTGAATCGAAGAAAGACAAAAGTAATGAGAAGTAGCAGAATTGAGAACAGCGATAAACTTAAAATCAGGACGGGTAACGACACAGTTAAGTAATTCTACTACCTAGGCAGCAAAATAACATATGATGGACGAGCAAGGGCCGCGCGGGATAGCCAAGCGGTCTGATGCGCTGCAGTCATGGACTGTGCGGCTGGTCCCGGTGGTGGTTCGAGTCCTCCCTCGGGCATGGGTGTGTATTTGTTTGTCCTTAGGATAATTTAGTGTAAGTAGTGTGTAAGCTTAGAGACTGATGACCTTAGCAGTTAAGTGCCATAAGATTTCATAAGTATTTGATCATTTTCTTTTTTACAAGCAAGGAGTACATAAAAAACAGGCTAGCACTGGCAAAAATAGCATTCCTGGCCAAGAGAATTCTACTAGAATCAAACATAGGCCTTAACTTGGGGAAAAACTTTCTGAGAATGCACATTTGGAACCTTGGTTGTGGGAAAACATGAAAAAAAGGAAAATAGGAGCATTTGAGATGTCGAGCTACAGAAGATGTTGAAAATTAGGTGAACTGATAAGGTGAGAAATGTGGACGTTCTCCGGAGAATCGCTGAGGAAAGGAATATACCAAAAACACTAAAAAGAAGAAGGGACAGGATGGTTGGACATCTGTTAAGATATCACGGAATGATTCCCATGTTATTAGAGGAAGCTTACTTAGTAAATACTGTACTGGAAAACAGAGATTGGAATACATCCAGTAGATAAGTTGTAGGTTGCTAGTGCTACTAACAGATGAAGAGGTTGTCGCGGGAGTTGAATTCGTGGCAGGCCGCATCAAACCAATCAGAAGTATGATGACTAAAAAAAATGTGTATTCGTGTGGTCAACATCTAAACTACTGGACCGATTTCAACGAAAGCTGGTGCACGTATCACTTTCTATCTCGAAAGTGGATGTAATTATCACCTACCACTCAAAGTATTGATGGAGGGGGGGTTTAGCATAAAGCATCCCAAACAAAATGCAGATTGTATTCATATAGTAACAGAGAATGAGAGTACTTAGCAATTTTGCAACAAACATTACAAATAATTTCAAATCTTTACAACACTCTCTGATACACAGTAAAAATTCTAAAATGGAACAATTCGATTGCCTACTAAATTTTTGCTATTCAATCATAAAACTGGCAAACTCAGTTCGCAACAACATATACCAGTTAATGTACCTGCAAAATTATAACTTTGTGTGACTTATAGTTCACGAGACAAGACAGCAAACACACTGAGATGAGTGAAAAATTAGGTTTTCTGATAACGGAGAGCAAATACCCCGATTATCCTTCTTCAATGTTTGATAATCAGAGTACTTAGTGACTTCCAGCAAACTTCAGTCAGATTTTCCAGCCTCTTTGAAAATTTTTGAAACTTCTTCTCGCTTACATGCTTAGCACCAAACATTTACCCAAATAACTTATTTGTAAAATAATCAGAAATTTGAAGCTGTTAATAGACGGAAAATAGATTTTTTTGAAGAATATGCGTTTACCAGTTACTTATTACCCCGAAGGAAGTTATAATTTGTATAAAATACTGTGAGAATACGATTTCCGCGGTCACTAGGGATGGGGCTATCGACGGAGAAGGGTTTGTCTAAAACTGCTCGATAACGACATCTTGTTATTTATCCCTGTAAATGAACAAACACCTTCTGGATCATAACTTTTATTTACCGGAAAATAAAAGTTATGAGCCAGACATTGTTTTATATTATAACAAAAGGGACACGATTCCTAAGATATGGTGTCAATTATGAAATCATTTCCTGTGTTTAGTTGACTTGGAGTACTTTTAAAAATATGAAGCACAATATTTATCCCTTATTTGTGCTGTTCCGTGTTTCAACAACGTCGTGCGTGAGAACTAGTCTGGAACTAATATCAAGCCATTTGGCTGAATGACACAAATGAATTTAACGTCATCTCTGGCGTCGTAAGGCGTAAAACAGCAGAGAATCAAACATTTATATGTAGAATTTATGGCACATGTGCTTTTCTTCAACATCTCTTCTTAAATCCCTGCATCGATGTTAACGAAACTTGTAACATATTTTATTTGTATCCGAAAAGAATAATTTTGTGTGTAAAATCCTTCAAACTTCCATTGAGGTGATGATCAGGACGATAATGATGCCATGTAAACAGAAGGGGCAGAGGAAAAAGTGGACAGTGAGACTTAATGAGGAGATGGAAAGAGAGATTGGAGTAAGAGATGGACAGATAGATGGCGTGAGGAGGAGGTGGATACAGAGAGAGGCAGTAGAAGATGAAGTGACAGAGAGGGAAGGAGATGGAGACAAAAGGGAGGCAGTAGGTGAAAGACGAGATAGTGGGGAGAAGGAGATAGAGAGAGAGAGCAGAAGGACATGAATGAGACAATGGAGGATGGTATGCACTGCCACAGAATGAGTAGATTGAGAGAGGGAGTTGAGGATGTGGATAGAGAGAAATGAACAGAGAGGGGGGTAAGGATGAGATCGACAGAGAGGAGATGACAGAGACAGGAAGAGGGGAGTTGGGCTAATGGAGAATTGGGGTAAATAATTACCTAGGCAACTTTGGGTTTCTCTGCTCGTACACAATGCGTACAAGAACCAAGATGAAACAACTTGAGTGGAAGACGAAGAACGAAGTGCTGGAATTAAAAGTGGTGTAAGACAAGGATGCCATGTTTCACCACTACTGTTAATTCTATACATTGAAGAAGCAATGAGTGAAAAAACTAAGAGAAGAGGAAGAACGTTTCAAAAGTACAGTACAACATGAAGAATATACAGTACGCCGGCAGCGAGAGCACCGCACTGTAATGCTGGAGTACTGGTTACTCTTTATGTTTACTGTCCCTCTCAATACATATCAATGAAACGGAGATAACACTATATTAATTTGGGACCCCTCTATCGAAGTGAATCATAAAATTCCGCCTCAGAAATCGTCTTGTTTGTAAGGGAAACAAACCGACGCTCTCCGTCGATAATGGGCACCGTATGAAAGACTTAATGAGCATTATCAGATGTGTTGATTCCTGGTACACGTTGCAACAACGGAATTCAAATATCTATCGAAATATCAGAGGAAATGCACTTGACGACTCTGAAGATGACACCAGGTATATACTGTGAGTCCCAAGAGCAATGATCAATATTCAGCGATATGGTAGCAAAGGTAATTTGAAGCAAATAATTCTAGTAAACATGGGCTCTGAAATGTATACCTTACGAGCTACGAGCACTTCCATGCCGTGAAACAAATTCGTTCTATTGCAAGCTCTTTGCTTTACATAATTCTGATAGGTGGTTGTATGGAGCAAAACAAGAAAAAGAAGTCCAGGAAACGTGGAATCTAAAATGCATGCCTTAACAGCTATGAGCAAGTATTTAGTAGAAAAGAGGTGTTTCACAGTACCGGAGATATGTATCCGTTTTAGGGTTCATATACATTACACAATTGTTTTTTTTTCTATAATATAGAAAGCCCAAAATATGGAAAGCCAAGAGTTTTCCGTAGAACAGGTTTGTTTCACAGTACCGAAGATAAAGGGCTGCTTACAGATTGTTACTTTTACATCCCTAAATGCTAACCATTCGTCCTGCGACACCCTAAATTTTGTTTTCATGAGAAATATTGCCCTCTATTGACACAGAAATAAATCAAAGACCGTAGATATAGACAATATCCTTCTATAAACTAGATTTATTTCAACTTGCCTAGTTTCATTTAATATTGTCAAACGTGTTCTGCCGTATATATCTTCTGCTTCTGTTTACTCTAATTCATGAAGTAAATTGCTACAGTATACTATGACAAATCCTTTTTCATCGTCAATAAAGGGTATCCTAAATTTCTCGACGTTTTTATATAATTGTTGTATGTTATGGTAAAAACAGTTTATGCATTATCTGCCTGTACGAAGCCTGTTCCTTCAACATTTCTAATTTCTTCTGTTAATACGCTGTTATCTCTACTGCTTTGCGTCTACCGCTGCAGTTTGCGGTTTTCGTTTTATCGCTCCTCGTAAGATCTAATCCATATGGTGTGAACTATGTTGCTTACCAACAGAGCGCCCTAGATATAGTTGTTGAAGGTTGTGTGGGCATATTTGCATGTGATTAAATTTGGTCCCCAATCATTATATTCGTACTATCGTCTCTCGTTTCCGACCGAAACAGGAATACAGCAAAATCTGAAGGTGCTTTTACTGTAATAAGAATGCTCTTAGCCGCAGCGTCCTCTAATACTCCTCACAATTACCAGACAACACGGGAAGGCCTCAGCAAACAAGCAAACCATGCTCTGGCTTATTGAAAGCCTGCATTTTCAATAAATTGCATACTGGAAATGACAACTTCAATCTATCTTAAAGAATTTGCGAAACGAAAACTATCAAGCTAACAGTCTTTCTTACGTTCTCTGATTCGTTCATTGTTGAAAACATACGAATTTTTTACTGTGTCAGAAGAATTCAAAGAAATTACCAACCGAAAAAGATCAGCCACAATAGACCTTTTTTGAGCAAAAATGATAAATAACAACGAAGGTAACACATGAATGGGTATGCAGTAACCGTTATTCACTGCAGCATGGATGGTGTCCTTGTCCACTTAAGCATGATATAGTCAAATATTTTCGACAGTTAAGTAAGTTACCTCAGCAATCTAATTAAATTTAAGTTTCTGCGTGTTCCTCCCTGTCGACGACCAAATATTCCGTCCTTCCGTTCTCTATTAGTCCATCGATGTTTGTGGCACATTGCTTGAGTATTTTTCACTCAATCACAATCGTCTAATACAAAAGAAACCGTTTAGTGCTTCAGCAGTTCTTTGTAATGGCATTGCTCCGTGTCATACAATACCTCACAACATCTCACCCAACTACAGTCATCTTAAACAGATGGAACGGTTCAAAATTTTACCTCTGTGTTGGTCGGATGGCTGCTCGCTGGCCAATCGAATCGTACTCATTCTTTCGCTTCCAGCTCATACATCCTATCGCCGTCACATTCCATCTGTCGTCCTAATTCCCCTCTTACTGTTTTCCCTCTTTCCCGAGGAGTCACCTACTTTCCATTACATACAGTGAAGTCACTCTGTTTGCAGTCTCGGAACTGTTAATAACAATCTTGTGGGACAGATGTACACCTTCTCTTTCTCAGGCTCTGTCCTCGTTAAATTTCGGTGAATGTGGGATTTTCGGGATAGCGAGAAAATTTACGCGCTCCGGTGAACGTGTTGTCTTACGTACCTCTTATAGAATCAGAACTACCAAGACCCACTAAGCGACAGCTATAAGACAACTGAAAAATCCGCAAGCCCTAACACTCAGTTTATAAATCAGTTCCTCCGCACACTATCAGAACAGGAGTCACCTCTACAGAAATACCCTTCTTATTTCGTTTCAGCTACTCTCCTGCTTTGTCTCCCACACAGTACAACTGAGTTATTTCCTTATGCCCCTCGGCCAAATCAGTTGAACTTGATGCTACTGGGCACATTCGACAGATCGTAGATATCTGAACCTTATACAAACTTTGACCAATTGTCATGTGTTATGTGTAGGCCCATGACAACTCCACAACGTTTTTGGTGTCTCTTGAAGTACCTGCCAACAAGTGTCGTCCATTAAAACGACATAGGCCGCTAAACGATACTACGTAGGTGTTTCCTGTTCTACTGCTCTTGCATGTAATCATGTGCATGTCCTACTTCCTACATAAGTACGTCTTCGGTCGACAGAACACAACTTAACCTCAGGAATTAACTAGAACACTAGCGCAAAACTTTCTGTTTAGCTCGCTACGAAAATATTCAGAGTTGGTGAACTGAAAGTTGATACAGACAAGTCAAGTTACTTCTTCCGTACCTGAGACGGATGGTGGGTTGTCTATGTTAAGATGCATGGGATTCTTTCTGTGCCATTTCTATTTTTCCCACCCCGCACGGTTTGAGTCTTTCTAAGCGTGAAGTTCAGTTGTTTTGGAGGGTGCTGCCATGACCGATTGACATTGTCTGTCGTGTACAATACAACGGACGTCGGTACCACTAATTCTCTTGAATGACAGCTGACGACAATGTATGTTAATCACAATCCAGCCAGGTCGCTCGTGTTGGTTCGATGCTATTTCCAGTAGTCACGAAATCAGGCTTTTGCTGCTTTCCGCTTCATATTTAGAAAAGGTTTTGGATAATAGCGAACATGCGGTGCTTTTGACAACAATCATGCTAAGCTTTTCAACGAAATATTCGTAGACGTAAGTGAACGATTTATAGCTTCCTTATTAGCGGTTATGTATTAAACTGATTTAATCGACCATGGTCTCTTTCCTTCCAAAATACTTTATTATTTCATTTTCAAGCGTTTGTTGTGAACCGCATGACTCAAAGATAACACTCAATAAACAATTCAGTCCAAATATACATATTTCCCTTGGTGAATATACTCCTGTGCCGACACATTCTCTTGCATCACCGAAAATTTTCTATCTTCTTCATTCTACCAAAATGGTTCAAATGGCTCTAAGAACTATGGGAGTTAACTTCATTCTACCACTACTGTTTCGTTACGTAAACTCTTTCAACATTTGTCGCGCCTTTCATTAATATATCAGTTTACACGTATTTACCTATTTGCAGCAGTATTGTATTGTGACACGAACGCTTAAAATTCGCCATTTTCACCCTCCGTTACGTGCGCGAAAATTCGTAACATCGTCACTCGCTAGATGACTTGTGCCATCCAGAAAGCAAGCGGTCTACTTGTATACTTTGGCCTTTATTACTGGTCTTATGAATTTTTATTAAATCAAAATATAA
The DNA here is from genome assembly GCF_023864275.1 of Schistocerca cancellata. Taxonomy (NCBI): domain Eukaryota; kingdom Metazoa; phylum Arthropoda; class Insecta; order Orthoptera; family Acrididae; genus Schistocerca; species Schistocerca cancellata. The sequence goes on from NC_064626.1 coordinate 53,940,175, forward strand.
TGCAATTAATATTTGTAGATAGTACACTGTATTCAAACGTTTGAAACAGTTTGACCATTCGAAGAACAACATCTACAGCTGAATTACTGGCACTACACGGCCCCTCCTGTTGCTTACCGACGTACGGTTCTAAATTTTTTACAACAACCAAAGCAAACACTTTTAACGCATACTTTGTTGGTTTACTAGGAATATATTGCTCGAACGGGGAGTTTCCTCTAAATGCCAAATGCTGTTCGTCAACAGTAAGATATTCACTAGATGAAAAATATATTTGGCAATTGTACGTCAACAGTTCAAGTACCTCTCTGATAGCAGCCAACTTGTCACCCTCTCTGCGATATTATTAAACCTCAGACATCTCAACAGAAACCTGAATGGGTTTTCACTTATGCATTAATAATATGATTCCCTTTGAGTTATCACAGAATTTCGACATACTCTTCCCAGAACATCTTAAAAATCCACATATATATGACAAACCAATGACAACTTTGATCTCTATCGCATCTGTTTCTTTAGCGTCCCTTTCCTTAGAGAAGTTACCACGAACTTAATTAATGTATATATTAGTGCATGTTGCGATAATGCTTATTACGTTTTCATCCAAGAACCAATTCGGAATTTTTATTTCTGTCTTTCTTATAGGAGCTTGATATCTTGGTCCAGGCAAATGCGTAATAAAATTACAAGATCTGATTCTAACACTGGTAGGATATTTATTTTTTCTCTGATTAGTTATTCCTTCTTTCCCTGAAAAAAAATGAGTTCTCTTGAGTTACTTCTTACTGTCATTCATAATCATCATTTTCCGACACTTCTTGTTCTGTTCCTGAATCATGACCGCTTTCATGAACAGAAACCTCAATTTCTGAGTCAGCACTATCACTGTGAGCATCTTCATCACTCAACTCATTGAAAGATTCCAATGATACATTTGGATCTCTACTAAACTATGTCCCTTTTTTGCTTTTGGCATTTCTTCTACAATTTGAAAATAAAGAGAATACTAGGTAACATGGAAGGTAACTGCTTTCAGTTTCAGTACGTCTGAATTTACGCACATGAAAGACCTATTGAATCTATGGAAGCAATAAAGTAATACTGACTAACTTTGTTTCAACTGTAGCAGCAGAGCTCTCACGGTTAACAAGTGTCCTCCAGACTATAATAATGTTTCATGAACAATGTATCTTTTGTAACTGAAAGCCAACAGTGATTGGAGCTAACAGCCGGAGAATAAACAGAAAGGTACTGAAACTGGCGCGAGCTAAATCCAGCCCTGTCACACAAAATTGAGCGGGAAAGTCATGTGGATGACGAGTATCATCCGCACGAGCAACGGAGGGTTATCTGACTGTTAGATTTGTTCACATCCTGAGATAAATTAGCACTATCAATGACTTCACTTTCATATCTTAAAGAAAGCTCGCTACCGTTATCTGCTGATAGGTGTAGGTCTATAGTAATGCGGCCATAACTCATAGCCCAGTATCTATCTGATTTCTTCCATATTTTCTAATTCAGTCTATCGCTCTACATACAGAAGAATGAAATGTTACCGTGCAATGGATTATTGTAGACTTAGCTCAAACTGAAATAGTATTAACCAAAGAAATCGGCCTTTACTTCTTGAAGGCACCATCCCAGTATTCGTTTCAGATGAATTTGGAGAACACGTAATATCTGTAGCATAATGACTACACAGAAATTCGCACCTTGAAATTACAAATATACTATTTAAGCACTGCGCCCCTTCAGTTGCCCGATGTCTTCAAATGCATAACCCGCCACCACAAATAACTAAAAATGATTTAAGGGGTACTTGCACAATTATATCTATTTAAACATTATTAATATCGCATAGTTTCTCCTTCGAAAATCAGTAATCTAAAAATGACCAGATGTTGATAAATAAAGTAGTGGTGTAACGTTCTCGCAGTGTATAACATCCCGAGATCAAAAGCTACCAAAGAAATGTATACTAGAGATTCTCTGTGAGCACTGGACGTACCTATTCGCAATTAAAACCTTCGTCACTCGTAGAACCAGTTAGTGTCATACAAGTTACATACGACCTGCTCTATGACGCATTTTGGCGCGCTTTCATTAACACAGTTGCCTAAAATGAGGGATGTCGATGTGCACACACAAATCATAGTTTCCATAAAGCTGCCACAAGCCACCTTCGCTTTATTGCTGTTCTGTATTAGAGCGCAGGAAACATTTCTGTCGTTCAATTAATGTTGCCAATGGTGATTTACTATGATACGGTGGTTACATTGCGGAAAGAGTTCATTTCGTGAATTAGTAAACTGCACACTTCATTCAAAATATGATAACAGAAACTTACAAGCGTTTTAATACATTTGATACTATGTATCTCTGTAAATGCGGCGGCTCAGCAAGTAGGAGTATAAGAAAATGAATTAGAAATACTGATTAATCGCATAAGTGATACAGATCCATATGGTACTGAATCGTTTATTATGGCCATGACGTGTTTCGGACACAGCCCATCATCAAATGACGTGGTAAGAAATAATAAAGAGAAGTCCAAATATGTCACACAATGCAGCTCAACCAAATAAATGAAGTTACATAAATCTCAAATGAAATTAACTGCACATAATTACATTAGGACATACCATCTAAGATAGTAATTACCTGTCGAGGTGTAGAATGATTTTTTTTGCTGAGGAGTAAACACTAAACGATTCCATTCTGTTTCAGTCACGAAATCAAATTAATTTCAAAAGATCATTACTATTATCACAGCTTTGTATGACGCTAATATTCATTATATAAGTTATCAAAAATTATTTTTGGTCAATTAGTAGCATTCACACGATGGATGTTACTGGATCCTCACATAGTCCCACTCACTGCACCCATACGTTGTGATTTGTCCCGTACATCGCTGATTATAAAAGTGAGATATATACGTAAGAAATGTGAAATATCTCCAGAAAAAGTCTGCTCCAAGTTGTAGGTAGTACCTGCGGTAATCCAGAAATTGCTTCATTGCTCGCTTCGAAATAGAGAACTGAATTGAAAGTACGACACAACTACATAAGGGCTATAGTAGTGCTGTAGACTGTATTATTATTATTATTATTATTATTATTATTACTACTACTGCTATTAGTGGCTGTGGTAACACACAAACCATTAACATGCTAAAGTCTTCCCATTTTTGCCAGATCAGAAGTAAGGTGCGCAGCAATCAACTGTTTACGAACAGTAAGTATAGAGCAAATATTTTGGCTTTGTTAATTTTACATGGTGTTGCAGTGTGCAGCTCAAGCAAGTGCCGCAATGGAGAGGAGTAATTCGTGTAAGTATGTTTTGTAGCAACTGTCTACCCTCACTGTGGATACTTAGCTTTCTTATCTCAGAACGTGTTGTGCGAGGCACTTGCGATGCACCATGGAGTCCTTCGTCTTTCATTCTAGCACACACAAACACACACACACACACACACACACACACAAAATAAGTAGCAATCATCATTCACAATTTTAAATATAAAAGCGTTCCTAGAAAAGTCTTTACGGCTACAGTTTACTTAGGTGTTAAAATTGGTGATAATGAGGGGGGAGGGGGGACGCCAACAGATGGTAGGGGTGGGGGAGGGCGGGGTTACCGGCCTTCAAACGAGAAAATAAGCAATATTATCAGTGTTCACACAGATATCATTGTGTAAGTATTCCTTAAATCATTTTTAGCTGCCTGAGGTGGCGGGATATGCATTTGAAGACATGGGGCAACTAAAGGGGGCGATGCTTAAGTTCGTATATTTGTAATTTCAAGGTGCCAATTTCTGTGTAGTCATTATGTTAGAGATTTTATGTGTTCTCCAAATTCATCTAAAACGAATACTGCCTAATGTCTGGTTGCACTCAGGGATAATGGTCTAAGGACAGTTATGGACCACTGCTCTAACATCATTACATGTATTGGCAAGCTTAGATACACGGCACATTCATATCCAACTCGTATGCAGATATGAATTTAATCGAGATTTTCCAGGTTTTATTGCGTTATTGTTATTATTAGTTAGGCTGTTTTTTCTATGGCCGGTGAAATGTCACTGTAAAGCATCAAAACCACGTCTTTTTCGAATTTTATTAATAACTGAAGCCTAAATAAAAAAGAAAGCCTGATGGAGGAATTAAGTGCCTGAGTCTTCTTTCTAATAGTGACTTCACTTCAAAGAATACGCCTGTGACAAAAGATAACACTTTATAAGATAGGCAACGTAAGGTATTTGCCTTTGCAGTGCCTTCAGATGGCCAGTTACTACACCGCCCTTTCATAACTACTTGTTCTTGACAGTCAGAAAAAGAGTCCCGAATCGTCTTTCGAACATATTTTAATCTCGTGTAACACAGCCCTACATCGAGAGAGACGACCCTGTAAATTGCATTATTTTGCCTAAGGTCTTCTGTTTCTTTTCAAAATTTCTAGTTTGTGGCGTAAGCACGCATGGCCACATTTACAACTAAGTTTGTTTTCACGGTTAATGATTTATCTAGTAGTAACATCTTCATTAGTTGGTTATATATTTACCCTTAGAACATCTTCAACTTCCTTACGGTACCTTCGTTTCTGGGCCCAATATTTCGCACACTATTAGGCTCATTACTAAGCCCCAAATCAGCATCAGAGGATAGTAGAAACAGAGCAGGAATAGCATCAGTGTTCATCCTGCATGTTGGAAAGCATTTGATCATTTTCGTTTCGTCTCATTATTTTTAGGAAATATATGACACTTAATTCCTAACTTACTTAGTTGCCTGCTGTGGTTAGTGTAACTTTCAATCGCACAGCAAGCCATTATTTTCCACTTAGGTGTCTTAGAGTGTATTTCACAAGTTAACTTATTGGTAACATAATCCATACACTGAAAATTATGGCGTAACTCTGAAGAAAGTCGACAGTGACTGCTAGAAGTCACACTGCCGTAAACATTATCGGTTTCACTCATAAACGCAACTAAATGCATACGTTGTAGCAACTGCAGGCAAATGAGCTCTGGTTGGGTTCGCAATGACGTCGGTGACGCGGCTTGCTTCTACGCATACACCTCGTGATCCCTACCGCGTGTCCCAGTATCCGTGGCAGGATCTCTTTGGTTGCCATCCGTGGCGCCCTTACAGCATATTACACCACAGTGGTATGTCGACGATATTGTACACAATTTTGTTGCCCTTCGTGGCAAGCTATCGTGGGCTCGCATTTCAGCAAGATAACGCGCACCTGCACACGGCGAGATTTTGTACTGCTTGTCTTCGTGCTTGCCAAACTACGCCTTTAACGGAAAGGCTACCGGATCTCTCCCCAGATAAAGCGTTTGGAGCATTATGGGCAGGGAGCTCCAGCCATCTCCAGATTTTGAGTACCTAAAGGCCAGTTAGACAGAATTTTACGTAATATCCCTCGGTAGAACATCCAGCAATTCTACCAATCTATGCCAACTCGAATAACTGCTTGCTTAAGGGCCAGAGGAGAAACAAAGCGTTTAGTTATTGGCTTGCTCAGTTAGTGAAGCTCTTTCGTTTGAATAGATCAAACAATATTGCTGATATTTCAATCATTTATTTGTCTGTACACATAAATCACATCTACCGATTTCCTACCTGTTCGGATAATTCCCTCGTGGTGCGTCTTTTTTCTGTCTTAGAGTGTATGTAACATAACAACCTATTTCTAACGTAAAGTTGAACTAAAGCTGTTTTATACCAGGATTGTCCAGAAAGTAAGTTCTGATCGGTCGCGAAATGGAAATCGCAGTGAAAACCAGAAACTTTTTATTTGCAACAGTTAAGTACACTTTCCACCTACTACTCTACATAGTCGCCGCTCAAACTTTCAGTTTTGTCCTAGTGTTGTATCAGATTTCCAATATCCTCGTCATAGAAAACAGCCGCCTGTGCTTTTAGCCAGTTATCTGCACTGGTCTGCAGCTCATTGTCTGTGGAAATATTTTGTCTTTAGAGCCAGCTCCTCTAGTGAGTAGAGATGAGACTCAGAGGCAGCCAATTAGGGATTCTATTGTCATCTCATCAGAAGCGCTGCAGGAGCGTCCTCATTTCCCTTGCAGTGTCCGGGCGAGAACTGGAATGAAGAAGGAACTGCTCGACTATAGTGCTATGTGGGCTGCATGACACAGGCGAAATCTCCGCCCTATAACTGGCGTGAGACGCTATTCCCTACACATGTTTACGTACTCACCACTCAAAGTTGAAAAGAGCGACATGACGCGATCGACGGGCGTACCAGAGACACTGCCCAACACACATGTGGCCCGATTTTCCTAGTGGTTTCCATGTTGCGACTTCTCGGAGTTTACTTTCTGGACAACTCACGTAGATGGGAGATCGACTGTTTGAAGAGTAGCCATCCCTGGTAAAAGTCTAAGATGATGATGTGGACTGAGGTGTCACCATCTATAAGTTACTTACATTCCCGGCGTAAAAAATCACTGTCCATTTGTTACCATAGCTAATTGTTCTCTTTTTCTCCATTCCTCAAACTAGTTTGACGTACACTTCTATAATACTTTACCCTGTGCAAGGATCTTCATATCTGCGTAACTATTGCAGTCCGGAGTCGCGGGACTGCTACGGTCGCAGGTTCGAATCCTGCCTTGGGCATGGATGTGTGTGATGTCCTTAGGTTAGTTAGGTTTAAGTAGTTCTAAGTTCTAGGGGACTGATGACCATTGATGTTAAGTCCCATAGTGCTCAGAGCCATTTGAACCATTTGAATCTTCCTTGACAGTTTATATCCCTCAAACGTCCTTCTATGGCCAAATTAACAGCTCCTTGGCGTCTGGGAAAGTGTCGTACGCGGTAGGCAAATTGAAAATGGATCGTAAAATATGTACATTAAGAATCTCAGAAGATGTTGTAAATTACTACAGCTCATGAGGCGCTATGCTGAGTTTATCATACCGTAGGACGCTCTTAGCAGCTCTGTCACATGGATAGCAGCAACAGTCTTTTCAGTATCCTGCTGTAGCTCTTCTAGCGTGTGACGATTATCTGCGTACACCTGACGCTTCATTTTGCCCCATAGGCCAAAATCACAGGGAGAGAGAGGAGCCGATCTGGATGGCCACGACACTGTACTACCTCTGTTGACTGTTTTCTCCTTAGAGAACTCTTCACCGTGAGAAGATTTCAAGGCTATGTGTGCTGTTGCTCCGTCTTGCTGAAAATATCCGTACAGTCGTTCATCTTGAGTCAGTTGTTCCACATATTAGAGAGTCATAAGCAAAGGAGTGCAGCAGAAATTATTGTGTAATATAGTTTTTTGTTTATTCATTGACGCAATTACATTCTTATGACACAGTCATAACCGGTTTCAGCCATACAGTGCCATCTTCAGATTCTAAAAACATACAAAAGAAAATTTATGTTGAAACCTAAAAATACGTGCAATATTTAACCACGCGTATTAGTAATCTAACTGAATTTGTGAGAAATACATATAGTTCATAACTACAGGCGGCATACACTGAACACAGTTTTATGTGTTGTCAAACTAGCTATAAAATGTACAACACCGGTCTTATATAGGTATAAAAATTCGTTGCATTTTGTTCACCCTCTTTCATCCTCTTTGCGAATAATGTATAAAATGTACAACACCGGTATTATATAGACATAAAAATTTGGTAGATTTTGTTCACCGTCTTTGCGCTAGATGCGCGCGTTCTCTACAGGAAAGTCTTTATTTTTCGAAAGCCTGAAATATTACTGTATCAATGGGATACAAATCAAATCCCACTCTGTGCTGTTCTGTGGTAAACTGAAAGAAAATTAGATACGAGATGTCACGGAACATTTACACTCTTGTACGTTTATACTGATATTTTACGTTGTACATTATCTTAATAAAGTTTTTATGATACATGAGAAGAGGGAACAGACCCACGTGGTACAAATTACCTTTCGTAATGGTGTAATGCATTAAAAAGGGTTCTCTCTTTTTTTTAAACTATTGCAAGCCACAAAAGCCATGGTGTTCATTTAGCATTACATAAATGTTTTATTAAGGCTCTAAATAGCAAGGCATGTAAGCTGAATCGAAAACGTAAGTTACGTTCTTCTTAATTCAAAGTATTCTGGAAGCAGAGGGATACGAGAGTATGCAGGGTTTTATGAACTGTGTCATAGAACTGATCATTAGCATTACCCGGTTATTCCAGCATATGAACAGGAAATGCTACGAACTATTCTTATTTGTATTATGCACAAAAAGAAATTTGACACTCATCAAAACCTTTTGACCTTAGAATTCAGATTCATCAAAACTACAGAAGTGTTCTTATACCCCTTTGCTTCTGACCACCTCGTATGAATTAAACATTTTCCAGTTGAACGGGTCACCTGTAACACTTGGGTGAAATAATCGTGAAACAAAGCGGACTACATCAGACTCTGTGCACCAAAACCGGTCTACGAATCACGCAATGGCTATTTAGTGTACGAGCATTATGTTCCATGTTCTGTGAGTTTACGTATCCTCACGGGTTGAAACTAGCTTCATCCGAAGAAATGTAAAACTGAGGAGACAAATAAATTCGGGATTCTACTTCACTTAGATACAACCCAGTACGTGAAAGTTCAGCTGGACGCTTAAATCATGCACGAAAGAACGGTTGAGAGGATACAGAGGCAAATCCTTTTTCTTAACTTTTCAACAAGACGATCACTTAACTTGCAGAGATATTTAGATTTTGTCTGACTTTGCTTGACTCGGGCTACGTTCTTTGATACTCGAACTTCTTTCCTGTAGTTAAGGCCGTTATTCGCTACAGAGCTCGCTTTGCACCATTAATAAATTTTACATTAAAACATTGCCGAAAGTGCTCCCAAAACATTAGTAGTCTTGAAAGCCACCTGTAAGAAACGTCTTTCGTATTGTCTGTCGTTAAGAGAACTGTGAGTTATTCGCATGGCCCAAAGACATTATGGTCGATACTCTCGTCTGCTAGAGAAAACGTATCTTTGGTTGAACAGCGAGATACATGCCCGCAAGCTGTATCTAGGGTGTGGAGACTTGTAAACATAACAGACTGCTTGACACAAAATTCCCATTTCTAGTAGGACCATGTAGAGACACTCTTGACCTGGTCACAGCCCCTGATGTCGTCAGTATCCATGTTCCTTCTGAAGATTTGTTACGTTCTAACCTTTGTTGATCATTTATAAGTTGCATTGTTCGGGATATATGGTGAGAGCGTCACTTATTGGCGTTGCATTGGCGTAATTCTACACTACGAGGGGCATTTGAAAAGTCGCTGCTAAAATGAAAACTACTTACGTGTTTGGGGTAAACCTTTTTTATTTTTTGACATAGTCTCCTTATAGACTTATACACTTCGTCCAACGCTGTTCTAATTTGTTGATCCCTTCCGAATAATAGGAATTGTCCAAGTCTGCAAAATAGCTATTGGTTGCTGCAATCACCTGCTCGTTGGAATATAATATTTGACCTGCCGGACATTTCTTCAAATTGGGGAACAAATAGTAGTCCGATGGAGCCAATTCTGGAGAATGGGAGATATGTGGAACGAGTTGGAATCCTGTTTCCATTACTTTTGCGACCGCAACAGCTGGGATGTGTGCTGGTGAATTTTCGTGATGGAAAAGGTCTTTGTTGCGGTCCAATCGCCGGCGTTTTTCCTGCCGCTCGGTTTTCAGACGGTCCAATGACGCTGAATAATATGCACCTGTAGCAGTTTTACCCTTATCCAGATAGTCGATGGGGATTACTGCTTGCGAATCCCAAATGACAGCCATAATTTTTCCAGCAGAAGGAATGGTCTTTGCCTTTTTTGGTGCAAATTCTTCCTTGGTAACCCATTGTTTAGATTGTTGTTGGCCTCAGGAGTATAGTAATGTATCCATGTTTCATCCACAATGACGAATCAACCCTGAACAGCTGCAAACCATCCTTGCAACACTTCACACGATTCCGCTTTTGGTCAAGCATGAGCAATCGAGGAACCCATTTTGCGGATAGCTTTCTCATGGCCAAATGATTATGCAAATTTTATATAGTCGTTCATTCGACATGCCCACAGCACTTACAATCTCACACGCCTTACCTCTTCCGTCATCCAACACCATATCATGGATTTTATCAATGATTTCTGGAGTCGTAACCTCCACAGGGTGTCTACAACGTTCAGCATCACTTATGCCCATATGTGCACTCTGAAAATTTTGAAACCTCTCATAAACTGTTCTAATCGAAGGTGCAGAGTCACCGTAAAGTTTACCAAGCTTTGTCTTTAGACTCCTGAGGCGTTTTTCCTGTCACAAAGTAATGTTTAATCACCACACGAAATTCTTTTTCGTTCATTTATTTGTACAATCACTCGACTTCTTTTATTCACACGAATGCCAAACACAAAGAAATTGATCAATATGGCTGAAACTTGGTGTGTGTTCTTTCCAAACATGCTACTAACTAAACATGACCTCGCTACCAACCGGTGGTGCCATCTCTCGGACTTTGCACTGGCGTTTCAAACGCCCCTCGTTTATGATTTTCAGCTTTGCAAATGTTCATTTTGAGGGGGCTTAGTCCTTTGTTCGGTTCTCGTCTTCGCCCGACCTAACGAGGATTACTATCCAGTTTACCTAGAATCATCTGCATATATCTGTCGCGTTTAGTGTTATTTTCGTTCTCAGTGAATAGCATTGCAGAATTTGAAAGCATAATGGATTATCTTACATAATAAACGTTTCACTGCTCTTGTAAGTAATTTGTTTAACTACTGGCTTTGAAGCCATATCATCAGGTTCGATCTTAATTCTAGCTATTGGCTTCAGACCTACAAGACCGGTCGTTAAATAAATTATTTACAAGATAGCTAAGCGATAATTATTGAAGATGTCTACATGTGGCTGTGGTAGTCCCTCATACAAGACAATGTCTGACGTATTGGAACAAAAATCTTTTTGTGAATGTGTGATATTACATATCCGCGTGGTCCCTTCGAGGAAGTTTGTACATACTGTTGGTGGACAATTATTCATGTTCATTTAATACTGAATAAATTTAATTTCAAATCTCTCATGACATATTTTTCTCCTGAAATTATCGCTCAGTCTTACGACATTTTTATATTCATTTGCGTATATGCTCTTTTATCCTTTTCTCATGTTAGTAGCCCGAGCGAAAACAGCTTGTTGCATATGATATGCATTCAGATGAACTAATAGTGCCATAAATTGCCGTCAGCAGTAAAAGTCTTTTGTTTCTTACATGCAATTTTTCAACCTATTGAAATAGGTTTCCGTTGCAGATAACTTCAAGACACATATTAATATACTGATTCCATGGAGATTTCGCTGTGATGCATATTTCTTGCCGTTATGTATCAGGCTACACAGGGTGCAGTCACATCAGTACTGCACTCATCTTTCCTGCAAAAGAGAGGTATTTTCAATCATACGTTGTATTAGAACGGTTGACGGCCTTGGTTTCGAACTGTCTTTCTTCGACTCATTTTAAATGTTTCCTTCAAAATAGTCCTTTTCACTATGAAATTATACTTAATACCTCCTACTTTATTAAGAGTAGTCAGATTCCATTGTTAGTCATTCGTGGGTCAAATTCTATACAAACTAGAATGTCCTTGGCCCAACTATAGCAGGTAGTAGCGATTTCAAATCCTTATCCAAACTGTTTTGTACACGTTTTTCGCGAATTGTGCTTCACATATCACTCGACAAGAAACACGCGCTGTCTTATCGAGTACATCATTTTGTGTCATGGGATGAAATACATTAAACGTAACATAGCCCGTGACGAGGATGATGCTAATATGGGACTTAATGGTTGTTGTGTTTTATATCCAACACCTGATGTACGGTTCTCACGAAAATGACAGTTTTAATGTGCGTGTTCTGAACTGCTTTTATGAGGTTCTATGAGGTGTTACTTTCTGCAAGTGTTCTTATCAACTGAATCGAAAGCTTCCACAAAATCTAATGTGTTTCCAGATTTAATTTTTCTCTATCTTAAACTATAGTTTTGTATGTGAAGTATCCGTCTGGAAACAACTCTTTTACTGTCCGGAGACTGGTTCGTGAAATGTTTGTAATTTTTGTTTGATGATTATATCTAACTTCACCCTAATAACCTATCTTTTAAGGTCGGTAACGTAACTACACGATAATGGGATCCTACATCCTAAGCTCCAACCCGTATCACGACAGCTGATTTTCTTATCGTTAAAAATTCTTCCTCGTTATGCTCCGTCAGAGATGACGCCCAACAGTTACGGTTCCTTATGACTACATTATATAATTATATATTAATAAATTACGACGAATAGCTGTTTTCTTATGAAATAATAGAGCTTTCACCTTGGCTTAGGAGAACATTAAAACGTGACCTTGAACTGATGTCACAGTGGTTTTAATAGCTATGTGAATTTAAAAAAGTGTATGTTGTAAAGAAACGGACAGTGTTATAATCTTCGATGGAATACAGTGCCGAACAAATGAAATCCTCTAAAAGACTGTTCAGTAACATCCGCATGTAATACGTGGAAACTGAGAGGCCGGCCGAAGTGGCCGTGCGGTTCTAGGCGCTGCAGTCTGGAACCGCGAGACCACTACGGTCGCAGGTTCAAATCCTGCCTCGGGCATGGATGTGTGTGATGTCCATAGGTTAGTTCGGTTTAACTAGTTCTAAGTTCTAGGGGCCTAATGACCTGAGAAGTTGAGTCCCATAGTGCTCAAAGCCATCTGAACCATTTTTGAAACTGGGAGTGGAGGTGTTGGTAATTCATCTGTCACGGTCATTGGCGATCAGATGGGGCCCCCCTGAACCCTCTATTTTGACTCTGCAGGCAAGAACTGTGCTGATTTTAGGGGTGAACAATTTTTGCAACAGACATTCTAGGGTACAACCACGCTCAACGGACGAGCACGTACACCTGTCGCACAGCTTCACCCAATTATTTGAACGGGATCCATCACATGACTGCAGGAAGGTGGATGGACGTATCCAGAGATTGCTACACATATTGGGCTCAGTGTAACGGTGCTATGTCACTGCCTTCGGCAGTAGTCTGTCGAACATTCCCACACCAGTAAACCAAGTACTGGTCGTCCGTGTAGTAGGTACAGACGCACGTCAAGATCGAAACATCGTGCGAGAAGAGGTGACCGACGGAACATCATCCAGGGACGAAATCCGGGCAGTTGTCGTACCAGCTGTGTCACTGAGGACGGTTGGGAACAGTCTGGTTGCGGCACGACGAAGATTACGTGTGCGTCTTGTCTCGTTAGCACTGACATCTCGATACTGCCAAACATGGCTAATCCGGTGTCGTGAAAGTGTTGGGTGGAGTGTGGAATGTCGTTCTGTTGTCTTCAGTGATGAGAGAATGCTCTTCTTGGTGCACGGAAAAATACCCTGGTCAGTGACATCACCAGGTTTCTCGCCAACTAGAAATGTATGGGACATAACGTAGCACGACTTACTCGTACTCCAGGGCCTGCAAGAGTCATTGCCGTATTGGCAAAAAGGATGAGAATGCTCGAAACAGTCTACGACAGAGTGCCATTCGTCACTGTCTTTTGCATGCGAAAATATACACCCATGTTGCTGCAGAGTACACGATGTATTGATGCGAGTGCTAGGGCGCCCTCTGCTTTGGCATGTGTCTTTTATTTGATCTGAGTTAGTTATCACGTACTCTTACAGTTATGAGCTAAATATCACCTCTACTGTCAGCAAAATGGCCTTTTACTTGAGGATGTTGTAGTTTTCTCCGGCGGTGTTTTACTGTCCGACAGTAGGAGGGTTTGACATTTCTGTACGCACAGTTTCTCAGCAACGAAATTCATGTCACGGTGGGCGAATATATCTCCTAATTGTGTTATATAACTCAACACGGGAAATCGTCGAACATTAAAGTTTCCTCGAATGTATTAAGAGAAAGTATGGTTCAAATGGCTCTGAGCACTATAGGACTCAACATCTGAGGTCATCAGTCCCCTAGACTTAGAACTACTAAAACCTAACTAACCTAAGGACATCACACACATCCATTCCTGAGGCAGGATTCGAACCTGCGACCGTAGCGGTCACGCGGTTCCAGACTGCAGCGTCTAGAAACGCTCGGTCGTAGCGGCCTGCCCGAGGAAGTATATTGATGTATTTTTACCGTCATCGTTCATATTATAAAAGTCAGTAGTGCTGGAAGCTCCATGAAGCATGTGGCGAGGGAAGCTGTTACCTATAAGAGAGCGGTAATGCCAGAAACTTTTAATGAAAACGTGTTTCCCCTTAACAGAAGCAAATGTGAGCATAACTTCATTACTATGTAATTACATCACAGGTAATCGACCATTGAATGTATTGGCTTCATCAATCAACGGGCACATTTCCAGAGCCTGCCTGAGTGGCCGTGCGGTTCTAGGCGCTACAGTCTGGAGCCGAGCGACCGCTACGGTCGCAGGTTCGAATCCTGCCTCGGGCATGGATGTGTGTGATGCCCGTAGGTTAGTTAGATTTAATTTGTTCTAAGTTCTAGGTGACCGATGACTTCAGAAGTTAAGTCGCATAGTGCTCAGAGCCATTAGAGCCATTTGAACACTTCCGGAGCTAATACAGTGTAATGTGCAGCATAAAACTTGTTAATAAAAAGGCAAGTAATGAACTCAGCGAGAGATTTTTAAGTAAATGGAATGCATCCACAATGGATTGTTCAATTGTTCAGTAGTTACTGTCATTCTAGCATCTTAGGTTAGTTAGGTTTACGTAGTTTTAAGTTCTAGGGGACTGATGACCTCAGAAGTTAAGTGCCATAGTGCTCACACCATTTGAACCATTTTGAAGCGATAAAAAGGAGATTTTCCTGTACGACCAGATCACCGTGAATATCACAAATCCGGTAAAACATCAAATCTCCGACACCGTTGCAACCGGAAAAGATCCTACAAGAACGGGACCAACAACGACTCAACAGAATGGCTCAAAGTGGCAGATTTGCAAACCTTCAGTAGACTGCCGCCGATTTCAATGTTGGGTCATCAACAAGTATCAGCGATTGAACCATTCAACGAAATATCATCGATATGGGCTTCCAGAGCGAAAGGCCCACTCGTGTATCCTTCTTGACTGCACGATGCAAAGCTTTACGCTTCGCCTGGACCCGTCAACACCTACAATGGACTGTTGATGACTGGAAACGTGTTGCCTAGTGGGACGAGTCTCGTTTCAAATATTATCGAAAGAATGGACGTGTACCGGTGTGGAGAAGACCTCATGAAATCATGCACTTTGCATGTCAGCAAGGGACTGTTCAGGACACGCTCTTTGGTTGCTCAAGTACTCGGACGTTCGTCTACAATGCGCAACACTCTCCTCTCGAAATGGAGTGGGATGGACCTGTGTCGAACTTTTCGTAGATGGTGTGAGAAAATCCAGGTTTCTCCACAGCCATGATGTAATCGGCTAAACGTGCGCCGGTCGGGCTGCCTGCTAAGAGTTAAAGCTTCTTCATAAAATCGTGCAGCATCAAGGGCGCTGCCATTCGCTTTACCATGCATAAAGCGCACGTCAGCGTACTCTTCATTGGGGTAACCTCTGTCCACGGTACCATCACGTTCGTAACGGATTGTGAGGCCGGTACGGCACGTTGCACGTAGGGGGAAAGGGAAGTAATTCCACATGCGTAAACAAGTAGAGAACTGATCCCAAACTTTGAGATACCAAAGTAAATGCCGCGGTATCCAGGGCATTTAAATTTGGTTCCCAACTCGAATTAATGCGATACCTCGGCAACGGTTGATTTGCGGACGCATGTTTATTCGAGCTTTTTAGCTGCTTCCTGCCTGTCCTTTGCATGTGTTCATGATGGACTATCACTTCAGAAACACCCTATATACACTATCAGACCTCGTAACCGTACTAAACATGAAAAACACTGACGCACTCCCGTCACTGTGTGTACGTGTCCGAAGTTACATTGATATCCGATCAGGTGTTCCCTTTTTTGTGAGGCAATATACTACGTCGAACAAACTACTTCTCCACTGCAGTACACAAAGGAGAGAACGGAGCAACTTCGCCGCGACCAGTGGGCAGTCGCGGAGTGATGAGGTGGGAATTAAACCCTGTGGGACCCACTTGCTGACGAGGCGGCACGGCTTAATGAACGGCGGCACCGCACGAAATTGTTTCGCAGACAGTGGTGCCACGCCGCGCTTCCATTAGCGGCCGTGAATAAAAAATGGCCCTCGCGGATTAGTAACCATTTTAATCTGCAAGCTGAAATGGAACTCCTTAATTCGTAGGCCTGTCGCTTTCCAAATTCTCATGCTTAAGTTGGCGAAATAAAATAATTTTCACGACGTCAGAAAGGCAGCTATGTGATTTTCTTTACGAGAACGCTGCCTCTAGAATTGTTTTGTGCATTCATATCTCTCAAGAATTTTTAGAAACTTTATGAAACCCGTGATGTATATAGGGGCTGGATAAAAATGTACAACCACCGTGAGGTATGTGTGGTGTCACCGCCAGACACCACACTTGCTAGGTGGTAGCTTTAAATCGGCCGCGGTCCATTAGTACATGTCGGACCAGCGTGTCGCCACTGCCAGTAATTGCAGACCGAGCGTCACCACACGGCAGGTCTTGAGAGACGTACTAGGACTCGTCCCAGTGGTACGACGACTTTGCTAGCGACTACACTGACGAAGCCTTTCTCTCCTTTGCCGAGAGACAGTTAGAATAGCCTTCAGCTAAGTCCATGGCTACGACCTAGCAAGGCGCCATTAACCATTTCTAGAGAGAGTCTCACTTGTATCATCAAGAATGCTGTATACAAATGATGGAGTAAAGTTAAGTATTCCAGCAGCTACGTACTTTTCTTTATAGCATTCATTACGTATCCTGTTTCAGACCTAGCGCCACCTGCGTGAGCTGACGCGTGCATTTCGGCCTCCTCCTGCAACACAGTGTTGGCTCTTCTGCCAACACTACAGTATGCCTGCTTGAACTTAAATGCAGATGCTTGTCAAGGCTGCAGGTTGCGCTCTTGTGTTTTGCCACGGGCGGCACCTGTGACTGTCCTCGACACGTTCCAAGTGCTAGTCGTGGTCAGAGCAGTGTTCTGTGTAGTTGTGAGTGCGCCGAGCCACATCGCATGGCTCCGAGCCAAGTTGGGCGGGTTGCGTCACCAACTCGCTAGGCAGTCAGCGGGCACTGCGGCACTATGCTTTGGAATTTTGTCCTTGAGCCCCCGGTTCGCGTGACCGCGGCCATTCTGCTGTGAGCTCTATATGCAACAGCACTGAAGCACTATGCCTCGTCGACGTGTGTATCGTCAACGTCGCCATCGCATGCCTGCCTACAAACATAATATTAGCCTCGAGAATGAACTCGGAGGAAATGGAACTGCCCAAGCTGCTACATTAAATGGACCTATATTCTTCAGAGGCTGCAGGGTTAATTTTAATCTGGACGTCGCTACCGAAAATTCTGGTAGTGGTTGGTTTACTCTAGGCATTGTGCGTTGTGAAAATGCCTCCCTTCCTGGACTTGAATCTTTCGCCGATCGAGATGTCATCGCCTACAACACCTGGCATTGCGTAATAAATCCCAAGACGCAAAGTAGACCTAGTTATGTATATAGTAATATGCCATTTACATTGTCTACCCACTCCTGTAGAAAAGTTAGTAGTGATGAAAAAATACATGTATTGACGAAAGGACTTGGTGTACTTGCTGAAAATGTTACCGTCACTGGTGATATTACTTCGTACTGTAATTAGCAATAAAGTGTTATCCTTGAGCTCTCGGAGCTGAGTGAATTCTCACGTGGGTAAATTGTTGGTGTTCGTATGGCGGGTGCTTCCGTAACCAAGGTAACAAAGATGTTTGAAGTTTCTAGTGGCACCATATCGAAGATTTTCACCGCATACAGACAAAGCGGAAAGTAACAACGTAAACTAAAGAGAGAGTTGAGATATCGCGACGGACGGTCATCAATGACGAAAGGTTAAGAGTGCGGTTGCTGCAAAGCTGAATTTAACACTCGCGAACCCTGTCAGTTCCAAAATAACGCGAGGGCAGCTCCTTAAGCAGGGGATTGCAGCGCGAGCTGGAATTCCAAGACCACTCATCCGATATGAAATGCCCGTAAGAGGAAAAGGTTGGTGCTGCTGCAGTAACACATGGAATATGGAGCAATGGGAGAATGTCATAAGTTCGGACGGGTCCTGTTTCACACTGTGATTCTTGAGTTTCTCCCGGAGTATTTGATAATCAAAATATCCACGAGTGTCCTGCCCGTCTACAGTGTCCAAGGGGCACAATATTTCGGCGATCATACATGTCCATCATTAGGTGAACGTTCCGGCACGGAGATCCGTACGCTATGGCTGCTCACACGGAACTGGGTTCGGTCGCGGCGGCGACCGATTTAAATACCCTCCGCCCGCGGCGCGAACCCTCTGCTGTCCGCGCCCCGCGCCACGGTCGCGCGGTGGAACAGATTGCGACGGCGTCTCAGATGACGTCGGAGTGATGTCTCTGTCCGCCGTGGTCGTCACAACTATACCTTTGCTCGATTTACCCTTGATTAACCCAATCGCTGGTTCCCAAGCCTTCCTAAGATTATAGCCACAGTCGCACCAATGACGACCTCATAAACCGTGACTGTGTCTATAATTTTAGTAAGGCTTGGGAACCAGCGATTATAGCCACAGTCGCACCAATGACGACCTCATAAACCGTGACTGTGGCTATAATCTTAGCAAGACTTGGGAACCAGCGATTGGGTTAATCAAGAGTCAATCGAGCAAACGCATAGTTGTGACAACCACGGCGGACAGAGCGTTCACTCCGACGTCATCTGAGACGCCGTCGCAATCTGTTCCACCGCGCGACCGTGGCGCGGGGCGCGGACAGCGGAGGGAGCACGCCGCGGGCGGAGGGTATTTAAATCATTCGCCGCCGCAACCGAATCCAGTTCCGTCTGAGCAGCCATAGCGTACGGATCTCCGTGCCGGCACGTTCACTGGAGCTCAGTCCGTCAGTTCACCTGATGATGGCGACATGTATGATCGCCGAAGTATTGTGCCCGTTGGACTCTGTAGACCGGCAGTACACTCGTGGATATTTTGATTGTTTCACTCTGTTCCACAATTCCGTCCCAGTTTGCGTTCGAAGAATGAACCACAGCTGGGATTCGATTATCGTTTCAGCCGGGACATTGTGGAATTCTGTGGACCCCATGGTTACACTGCAAAGTTGCATTACTGCTCCACCTCCAACATTTCATGCTTCTCGACTCATACAAGCTATCGGTGATTTGAACTGGTGAGGAGAAATTTAATTCAATGCATAAATTGACTAATTAATTACATTTGCCTCTTAATTAATTGGTTTATAAGCTGATGAGTATACAACAGAACTTGCAATAATCTAAGGTTATGAACGAGTGTTTGTAAGTGCAATTTTGATTTAATTTAATTCTCTTTTTCATAAGAAAACTGCACTTAACAACTGATGAGAAAGTTCTGCGTGCCTTATACCTTTCAGAATGTTTCCAAGATTTCAAAGTGTCTCCCCTGTGAAAGTAGTTATTGGAGCCAACTTTTCTCGAATCCTCGTCCAACCTTACTGATTTACGTTTTCTTCGATTCCCCTAAATAACCTAAGGCAAATGCCAGAATGGTTTAGCTGAAACGACATAGCTAATTTTCCCCCTTAATTCGAGCTAGTGCTCCATCTCAGTTGACCTCGATCTTGCTGGAATATTAAATACTAATCTTCCTTTTTTAGACTTTACTAGGGAGAGTGCACTGACCACTTCTGTGACTCGTCACTCGGGACGGTGTGGGAAGCTCCCTGGCGCTTAGGTTGCCTATTTTGTCGTAACGCTAGTAAGGCACCCCCACACAGTAAAGTTCTTCTTCTGCGGAACTGACTCTCGAAGGCCAATTTGAAAGAAACAGATCCATTCTGCAACAATACATGCCACCTTGTGACCTTCTTATATTTCATGTTTGGCTGAAATTGAAATTACTTCGACATCACCATGTGACAGTCCAGTATCTGAGCATCTCACACGGTAGGTCCAGAACACCGAAAGAAATTGATATCAACTTTAGAGACTAGCACATTAAGTTTACCGACAGTTTAAGCATTCACACAATCGATCCATAATTTGGGTCATCAGATAAGCAGCTTTACCCCCTACATAAGTGTGTTGTTTGATTATTTATTAATGCAACAATGAGGCACACATTATTCGATAAAAGCTGGACTACACATGCCACAGAGGATTTTCACACATCTGTGGAACAGAACATCGTGGCAATTTCTCAGGTTCACAACCTGAATACTGCCAGACATTCTTGAGTCACCTGACATGTGGAGCATGAACATGTAATGCGGCAGTATTCGCATATTTCGCATTATATCGCACTGAGTTCCATACCTTGTCTTATTTCAGACCTTCTGTTCTTTTAAACTGTTTCCATATTTTTAATCTCTATGGCATTACAGTTAAATCTTGCTTGGTTATGACTGGGAATTATGTAAGATTCTTGACAAATTAACCCTCTATTGAGAGCTGTCATATCTGAAAGATGATGTTGCATTTTTCAGAGACAGTTATTCCAACCTAACACTGTTGTACATGGAAAATGTTGTGCAAAATCAGATAAACTTATCTGGGCATCACCTATGGTATAATCATCACACACATGTCGCACCGTCTATCACAGGAAACAACATGTCGAGGGTACATTAAAGTCACCACTAACTATAATCGTATGAGTCTAGTACGTGTTTGAAATGCAACTCAAGTTTTCTTTGAACCTTTCAGCAATTAAATCATCTGAATTTGAAGGTCGGTAAAAGGTTCCAATTGTGGTTTTATTCCGGTTGCCAATAATGACCTCTGCCCATACTAGCTCACATGAAATATCTACCTCAATTTCGCGACAAGATAAACTACTTCTAGCAGCAACAAACACGCCACCGCAAACCGTGATTATCCTATCCTTTCAGAACACCGTTAGTTCCTTTGCAAAAGTTTTGCCTGAACTTATCTCCGGCTTTAGCCAGCTTCCATTGCCTATAACGATATGAAGTTCAGTGCTTTCTATTATCGCTTTGAGTTCTTGTATCTTCCAAACACAGCTACGGCAATTTACAACTGTTACACCGATGGTTCCTTTCTCTAAGTTGTTCCTGTGATCGGCCTGCACCCTTTGTGACTGAAGCTTTTTTTTGTGTTTTCGCGAGACCCTCTAACCTAAAGAAACCGCCCAGTCCCCGCCACACTGTCCCTGCTACTCGTGTAGCTGCCTCCTGCGTGTAACTGACTCCTGACCTTTTCAGTAGAACCCTAAACACAACCACCATTTGGCGCAAGTCGAGGAATCTGCAGCTTACACGCTCACAGAACCGTCTGAGCCTCTGATTAAGACCCTCCACTCGGCTTTGTATCAGATGTCCACAATCGGTCCTGTCGACTATGCTGGAAATGGTCAGCTCTTCTTTCATGTCGCAAGCAAGACAGGAAGCCTTTACCACTTCTGCTACACTCTCGAAATCACGGAGCATCTCTTCTGATCCAAAGTGACACATATCATTGGTACTGAGATGCTCTCCATTGCATCCGTTCCACATCTGGAATGACTCCACCCAGTATGCACACGAAGTGCACATTGGCTTTCTTCCCCTTCATGTCAGCCAAGTCCCTAAGAGGCCCCATAACGCGCCTAGCGTTTTAGCTCCAACTATCAATAATCCCTCCCTCTGTGATTTCAATAATTATATGGGCATGTGTTGCTACAATCGCTTCATCTTGGCGACTTACACAGTGGTAAGGAGAGCCGGGAAGGGAGGGGGGGGGGGGTACAAAGCAATGTAGCAAGTGTTGTCATAGGAAAGATAGACAGGAGCAGAAGTGATAAGCAACAGGTTAACGCAAGAAACAGAAAATTTACTTACCTTGTATTTCTCCCAGCAAACGAAGACTCATGAATAATTCAGCACTATATAGGGTCCACCTATCAAAATGTCGACTAGTATGAGGATCACTGTAGAGAGCACAGTGTGTTGGTGAAGAGGCTCCAAGTTCAAGTGGGTTGAGTGGCTGCTGCCCACCGTCCCATATAGCAGCGCCAGAGGGCGCTCGTAGAGCAGAGTTGCTGAAGGTGTGGCTCAGTAGGTGTACAATTGAGTCCACTAGCTCCCGCGCATCTGCTGTCAGCGTCTAACGAAAAGTTGGACTTCCGTTGCCAACTTGTTGGCACAGGTGTGGTTGTATCTATATATGACACCACAATAATATAATAACAATAATAATAATTATTATTATTATTATTATTATTACACTCCTGGAAATGGAAAAAAGAACACATTGACACCGGTGTGTCAGACCCACCATACTTGCTCCGGACACTGCGAGAGGGCTGTACAAGCAATGATCACACGCACGGCACACCGAACACACCAGGAACCGCGGTGTTGGCCGTCGAATGGCGCTAGCTGCGCAGCATTTGTGCACCGCCGCCGTCAGTGTCAGCCAGTTTGCCGTGGCATACGGAGCTCCATCGCAGTCTTTAACACTGGTAGCATACCGCGACAGCGTGGACGTGAACCGTATGTGCAGTTGACGGACTTTGAGCGAGGGCGTATAGTGGGCATGCGGGAGGCCGGGTGGACATACCGCCGAATTGCTCAACACGTGGGGCGTGAGGTCTCCACAGTACATCGATGTTGTCGCCAGTGGTCGGCGGAAGGTGCACGTGCCCGTCGACCTGGGACCGGACCGCAGCGACGCACGGATGCACGCCAACACCGTAGGACCCTACGCAGTGCCGTAGGGGACCGCACCACCACTTCCCAGCAAATTAGGGACACTGTTGCTCCTGGGGTATCGGCGAGGACCATTCGCAACCGTCTCCATGAAGCTGGGCTACGGTCCCGCACACCGTTAGGCCGTCTTCCGCTCACGTCCCAACATCGTGCAGCCCGCCTCCAGTGGTGTCGCGACAGGCGTGAATGGAGGGACGAATGGAGACGTGTCGTCTTCAGCGATGAGAGTCGCTTCTGCCTTGGTGCCAATGATGGTCGTATGCGTGTTTGGCGCCGTGCAGGTGAGCGTCTCAATCGTGACTGCATACGACCGAGGCACACAGGGCCAACACCCGCCATCATGGTGTGGGGAGCGATCTCCTACACTGGCCGTACACCACTGGTGATCGTCGAGGGGACACTGAATAGTGCACGGTACATCCAAACCGTCATCGAACCCATCGTTCCACCATTCCTAGACCGGCCATGGAACTTGCTGTTCCAACAGGACAACGCACGTCCGCTTGTATCCCGTGCCACCCAACGTGCTCTCGAAGGTGTAAGTCAACTACCCTGGCCAGCAAGATCTCCGGATCTGTCCCCCATTGAGCATGTTTGGGACTGGATGAAGCGTCGTCTCACGCGGTCTGCACGTCCAGCACGAACGCTGGTCCAACTGAGGCGCCAGGTGGAAATGGCATGGCAAGCCGTTCCACAGGACTACATCCAGCATCTCTACGATCGTCTCCATGGGAGAATAGCAGCCTGCATTGCTGCGAAAGGTGGATATACACTGTACTAGTGCCGACATTGTGCATGCTCTGTTGACTGTGTCTATGTGCCTGTGGTTCTGTCAGTGTGATCATGTGATGTATCTGACCCCAGGAATGTGTCAATAAAGTTTCCCCTTCCTGGGACAATGAATTCACGGTGTTCTTATTTCAGTTTCCAGGAGTGTATATGAAGAAGTGTGTAGTAGCACTTACGTAGTTACTGTCGTGTCGTGCTGTCAATTACTTAATCTATCTGTTTCAAAAAAGGACAACGAGAATCAGTATCACACTCTCTAAAAATTGTAATAAAGTGACGACATCTGAGCCGTGCGTGGCTCGATACCTAACAATTTGGTATTTTACACCACGTTGATTTAAATTACTGGCGTTACTGAGTTGCTGTTTTGCCTGACCGTCATCGGCGATACTAGCGCCTACCGATATATCCAATCTGATAGGGTCTTTGCTCGGCTGCTATTACTTCCCTGTTATCATCTGTCGTGGTCTCAGTCGGAACATTCGAGGAGGAGAGTTCACGGCGGCAGTTCGTGTCGTGAGTTGGGCCCTGGCAGTCAGTTGCAACGCCTCTGGAGCGCAGCCCGGGCCAGCCAGTGGCCGGCTTGCAGCAGCAGTGAACCCTGCGTGGACATCCCCCGCCCGACCGTTGCCGCCACGCATCACTTAAGCCGGGCCTGACTTTTGGTGGATTGTTGGTCAGGCAGTTGGTCCGAGGACTTCTTCGTGCGGAGTAGTCGACTGGGCCTGCTGGTGGCCTTTGTGCAGTGTAAGAGTCTGTCTGGAGCTGTCCGATCGGTACGAGCATGGTCGCTCGCCGACGCAGGATGTGAAGATTAAGTGGTTTTGAGTATTACGTTGTTGGTTCCGGCGTTGCTAATATGGAGGTTTTCCTGTGAGCAACAACGAGTTAAGTGTTCGAGATACCCGCCGTCAGGTGGAATTGATCAAATTAATTTATCCATACTCAAGTGAACCAGTGGAATTTTCTGCCTCTTGGCCGTTAGTGTCCTGGTTACCTGGGCCGCTAAAGTAGTTTTAGGCAGAGCCTTTTCCTCACCTGTTGTTGCTGCCCCACATGGTGTGTAGCTCAGTTCACATACGCGTTTGTTTGGGGATACTGATACTTCTAATTTTTTGGGGCCTTGAATTCTTTTGTACTTCGTCGTGGCAAGCAACCAGTTGGTCGTTCGGTCCCTGACCGGCCCTTGGTCCGGTTCGCACGAATTAAGTGTAGTTGAACTCACAACCTGTCTCCCGTAAGAGAACGAGGGCAGATCGCTCCACTGGAGACTCCTGAGTGCCGTTCTCTTATTTATCCTGTCGGGAGTATTAATGTTGTAATTTAACTGTATTTTATATTTTTAATTTGGCAAGGTTAGTTGTGGACCTTCAGCCCTGGAAACATGTTCCCAGAGTTTCCTTCAAGTCCAAACATTGTCGCCTTCTACTCTTGAAAGGTTGTTGTAATTTCCTGTGAAAGATTTTAAAAGTTATTGTGGGCCTTCCGCCGATGGTGTTGCAAAAGTAAAATTTTTAAACTTTATATATTACTTTTTCTTTAATTTGCAGAATTTAACATTGTGGCCTTCATCCATCTTATTGCGTTTGTTTATCTCTTTCTGTGCACGTTGTGGGCCATCAGCCCTGTTAGCATCTTAAAATATTGTGGCTTTCTGCCTTCAGTAATCATCATAGTATATTAGGAAATTTGAAGATTTAATCCACGGTCTTCAGCCGCTCCACATGCTGATCTCATATATGTATACGATCTATCTTATCCTTAAATTTAACTGTGTGTCATGTCTTTTGAAAATAAAACTTATTCCACAGCATCTGTTTGGAAGCTTTCAGCCGCAAAGCCAATTTAATTGTTTCAAAAGTGTATTTGTGAACTAAGTGATAATAAATTACATTTGTGAAATGAATGCGACCGTAAATCCCTTGGTCCTTCCCACAATCCTAATTACCTGTTAGCCCTGAGCGATTTAGGGGGCGTTTCACCACCTTTTAAAAATTTTAGTTTCATGACTGAAACACGGGCAGACCTCTTAGGTTTAGACCACATAGAATGTTTCATGTTGCAGCTCATGCGGTAGCTATCCCTTAATTTGGAACCGCTACCTTCGAATCCGTAGCTCCCAGTACAAGACAATTAGGCGAACGAGTTAGGTGTTACATTCTTTATACCATGTAGTTTTTAGCTTTGCAATCCCAGAAAGGAATTGCCTGGAGACGAGACGCGAAAAATTTCCACGTCGATTCCGTTGCCGTTCGACGAACAGTGCGTAACCGCATCTCTACTGGCGACGAGGGAGGCGCAAGTGGTAACACAGAGACGGCAGTCAGGATGAAAGGCAGCTCAGAGGAGAGTCGGAGGAAGACAATGGAAGCCTTACTTCCGGTGTGGCGTGTGTGAGTGTGTGTGTGTGTGTGTTTGTGCTGTGGAGACAGTGGCTCAAGAAGCGCGAGGTAACGGCGCCACCGCCGTATCTCCGGTAGCTAATGGCTTCATTACGGTGCCGTAATGAGCGTGCCGGCGCGTGTGCGTGTGTTTTGTGAGGGGGAAGAGAGTGCTTTTACATGTAAAGCTGTGTGTGTGTGTGTGTGTGTGTGCGTGCGTGCATGCGTGCGGGTGAGTGTGACAGAGATGAGAGAGGAAGAGGGAGAGAAAGCTAGAGTATGAGTGAGATGGTTTGTGGATACGTGGGGCGGAGGGAATCCTTTGAGCTCCTCACTAAC
Organism: Schistocerca cancellata; assembly: GCF_023864275.1. NCBI lineage: Eukaryota > Metazoa > Arthropoda > Insecta > Orthoptera > Acrididae > Schistocerca > Schistocerca cancellata. The sequence continues at coordinate 53,966,568 of NC_064626.1, forward strand.
AGCCAGAAATTAGTGGTACATCAAAGTCGAAAATCTCACTGCTGGGTGTAAACATACAAGTCACGTATACTGCCATAAACATTTGCGGGGTCGTTAACTTTTGATACGTCCTGTGGTTCATTGGCACACTGATGCTGGGTAACTCGATGTGTACCTTCACGTTTATAACATTTCTTCACTCTCACCGCTCGCATTCCCTTTGCAGAGCGTCCCTCATCTATTCATCCAGAGCACACACACACACACACACACACACACACACACACACACACACACAAACACAGACAGACGACAACCTCCTCCGGTCGAGCAGGTCATTGACTTCTTTCTGTATAAAAATTAAAAAAAAATACACATTGACATATAACTGGGTTCATATTTTTTTCCAAGGGACACATCTTCCCCAAATTGTATTCAAAGTTATTTCCAGTTCTCTGTTCCGATCAAGGTTTTCAGGAAGTTTTCCTTGATTCTAAGGCAAATACCAAAAGTGGCTCTGAGCACTATGGGACTTAACCTCTTAGGTCATCTGTCCCCTAGAACTTAGAACTACTTAAACCTAACTAACCTAAGGACATCACACACATCCATGCCCAAGGCAGGATTCGAACCTGCGACCGTAGCAGTCCCGCGACTCCGGACTGTAGCGCCTAGAACCGCACCACCACCGCGGCCGGCCGGCAAATACCAGAACTAGAAATCACCACCCAAATATTCCCAATTGGAGTTCCCTATGCACAGTTACTGGTTCGTCTGTTATATGGTGCAATAGTAACTCATTATTCGATCGGTTATTACTCGAGCAGCCTGCTAGGGTAGCGAGTGAAACGTACATAGGAACCACAGATTTGATGCATGTCACAGTTAGGTTATATCTCACTGTTCAGCCGATTCTCACGGGCGATTTCCTCTGCCAAAACAGGATGTACCCTATTTATTCACGTTGAGACCTTCTTCTCCCTGACTACCATTTCGGTTCATACTCAGCGGAAAAGAACCGAGTCCTTGTAATGATCGGGGCTCCTCTACAACAATGGATACAGACTGAGGTCTCACCACACACACACACACACACATACACACATACACAAACACACACCAAAATTAAAATTACATTGTGTAAAAGAACGAATCATCCAATTTAAAGAAATTATAGCTATTATGTTTTTTGAGATACGTGCGTGAACAACGCGCTGTTGGAAAGACCAAACTCTCGAGTATCACATGGTTCCCGTTAGGCAGCAGCAGTGTGTGCCCACTTCAGTTCTAGTAACAATGGTGTCGGCAAAACAGAAAGAGTTTTGTGTTCTACGTTTTGAGCAGCGCGGTTCAATACCAATCGTTCATCGTGACTTTCGTACTTGGTATGGTGTGGATCCTCCTACAGCACAGAGCCTTAAACGATGGCATGAACTATTCCGAGGAACAGGTTGTTTGTGTGAAGGCAGCTCGCCCGGGCGTCTCCGAGTGTCTGACACAGACGTTGAAAGTATCCGCTTTAGTTTCACAAAGAGTGTGCAGAAATGCGTTCGCTGTGCAACTCGACAGCAGAACATGCCACCGATGTCCGTCTGGCGTGTGCTGTCTTGACGTTGCCGCGTGAAACCATTCAAATTCAGCTAGTGCTAGCTCTCTGTGAAGGTGACAAACAACAACGTGAGCAGTTCTACAATTTCGTTCTTGGCAAGATGGAGGATAACAGTTTTCTTCCAAGCTTGGTATTCAGTGACGAGACAGCATTTCATTTAAATGGAAAGGTGAACAGTCATCATGTGAGATTGCAGGTTGCAGAACAACCACATGAAGTTGTACAACATGAGCGGGTCACTCAAAAATTTAATATGTTTTGTGTAGTTTCACGGGGAGAATGTGTATGGTACATTTTTCTTTGTCGAGAGGACTATTACTGAAAGCACATATCTCTATATCCTTGAGAACTTTCTTTTCCCACCGTTCGAGACATTCGAATGATTTCATTTACCAGCAAGATGGGGCACCGCTATATTGTGAACTGGCAGTGCGGTGATTTTTAGATCAAAGGGTTACTGGACGTTGGATCAGTCGCACTGGACCAAATGATTCAGTCTTACATTACTGGCCTCAGCATTTTATGTGAGTTTATAAAACACCCGGTTTATGTGCCTCTGTTACCAACAACAATGAATGATCTGAGACATCGCATAAGAGCAGCTGTGAAAGCTGTAATTCAAAACAAGCCCGCTGCAGTGTAGAAGGTATTTGAATACACCATTGACATATGAACCCCCATAAACCATGGACCTTGCCGTTGGTGGGGAGGCTTGCGTGCCTCAGCGATACAGATGGCCGTACCGTAGGTACAACCACAACGGAGGGGTATCTGTTGAGAGGCCAGACAAACGTGTGGTTCCTGAAGAGGGGCAGCAGCCTTTTCAGTAGTTGCAAGGGCAACAGTCTGGATGATTGACTGATCTGGCCTTGTAACAATAACCTAAACGACCTTGCTGTGCTGGTACTGCGAACGGCTGAAAGCAAGGGGAAACTACGGCCGTAATTTTTCCCGAGGGCATGCAGCTTTACTGTATGATTAAATGATGATGGCGTCCTCTTGGGTAAAATATTCCGGAGGTAAAATAGTCCCCCATTCGGATCTCCGGGCGGGGACTACTCAAGAGGATGTCATTATTAGGAGAAAGAAAACTGGCGTTCTACGGATCGGAGCGTGGAATGTCAGATCCCTTAATCGGGCAGGTAGGTTAGAAAATTTGAAAAGGGAAATGGATAGGTTAAAGTTAGATATAGTGGGAATTAGTGAAGTTCGGTGGCAGGAGGAACAAGACATCTGGTCAGGTGACTACAGGGTTATAAACACAAAGTCAAATAGGGGTAATGCAGGAGTAGGTTTAATAATGAATAGGAAAATAGGAATGCGGATAAGCTACTACAAACAGCATAGTGAACGCATTATTGTGGCCAAGATAGATACGAAGCCCACACCTACTACAGTAGTACAAGTTTATATGCCAACTAGCTCTGCAGATGACGAAGAAATTGAAGAAATGTATGATGAAATAAAAGAAATTATTCAGATAGTGAAGGGAGACGAAAATTTAATAGTCATGGGTGACTGGAATTCGAGTGTAGGAAAAGGGAGAGAAGGAAACGTAGTAGGTGAATATGGATTGGGGCTAAGATATGAAAGAGGAAGCCGTCTGGTAGAATTTTGCACAGAGCACAACTTAATCATAGCTAACACTTGGTTTAAGAAGGTTGTATACATGGAAGAACCCTGGAGATACTAAAAGGTATCAGATAGATTATATAATGGTAAGACTGAGATTTAGGAACCAGGTTTTAAATTGTAAGACATTTCCAGGGGCAGATGTGGACTCTGACCACAATCTATTGGTTATGACCTGTAGATTAAAACTGAAGAAACTGCAAAAATGTGGGAATTTAAGGAGATGGGACCTGGATAAACTGAAAGAACCAGAGGTTGTACGGAGTTTCAGGGAGAGCATAAGGGAACAATTGACAGGAATGGGGGAAAGAAATACAGTAGAAGAGGAATGGGTAGCTTTGAGGGATGAAGTAGTAAAGGCAGCAGAGGATGGGGTAGGTAAAAGGACGAGGGCTGGTAGAAATCCTTGGGTAACAGAAGAAATATTGAATTTAATTGATGAAAGGAGAAAATATAAAAATGCAGTAAATGAAGCAGGCAAAAAGGAATACAAACGTCTCAAAAATGAGATCGACAGGAAGTGCAAAATGGCTAAGCAGGGTTGGCTAGAGGACAAATGTAAGGATGTAGAGGCTTATCTCACTAGGGGTAAGATAGACACTGCCTACAGGAAAATTAGAGAGACCTTTGGAGATAAGAGAACCACTTTGACGAACATCAATAACTCAGAAGGAAACCCAGTTCAAAGCAAAGAAGGGAAGGCAGAAAGGTGGAAGGAGTATATAGAGGGTCTATACAAGGGCAATGTACTTGAGGACAATATTATGGAAATGGAAGAGGATGTAGATGAAGATGAAATGGGAGATACGATACTGCGTGAAGAGTTTGACAGAGCACTGAAAGACCTGAGTCGAAACAGGGCCCCCGGAGTAGACAACATTCCATTGGAATTACTGACGGCCTCGGGAGAGCCAGTCCTGACAAAACTCTACCATCTGGTGAGCAAGATGTATGAAACAGGTGAAATACCCTCAGACTTCAAGAAGAATATAATAATTCCAATCCCAAAGAAAGCAGGTGTTGACAGATGTGAAAATTACCGAACAATCAGTTTAATAAGCCATAGCTGCAAAATACTAACACGAATTCTTTACAGACGAATGGAATAACTAGTAGAAGCCGACCTCGGGGTAGATCAGTTTGGATTTCGTAGAAATACTGGAACACGTGAGGCAATACTGACCTTATGACTTATCTTAGAAGAAAGATTAAGGAAAGGCAAACCTACGTTTCTAGCATTTGTAGACTTAGAGAAAGCTTTTGACAATGTTGACTGGAATACTCTCTTTCAAATTCTAAAGGTGGCAGGGGTAAATTACAGGGAGCGAAAGTCTATTTACAATTTGTACAGAAACCAGATGGTAGTTATAAGAGTCGAGGGACATGAAAGGGAAGCAGCGGTTGGGAAGGGAGTAAGACAGGGTTGTAGCCTCTCCCCGATGTTATTCAATCTGTATATTGAGCAAGCAGTAAAGGAAACAAAAGAAAACTTCGGAGTAGGTATTAAAATCCATGGTGAAGAAATAAAAACTTTGAGGTTCGCCGATGACATTGTAATTCTGTCAGAGACAGCAAAGGACTTGGAAGAGCACTTGAACGGAATGGATGGTATCTTGAAGGGAGGATATAAGATGAACATCGACAAAAGCAAAACGAGGATAATGGAATGTAGTCGAATTAAGTCGGGTGATGCTGAGGGAATTAGATTAGGAAATGAGACAGTTAAAGTAGTAAAGGAGTTTTGCTATTTGGGAAGCAAAATAACTGATGATGGTCGAAGTAGAGAGGATATAAAATGTAGTCTGGCAATGGAAAGGAAAGCGTTTCTGAAGAAGAGAAATTTGTTAACATCGAGTATAGATTTAAGTGTCAGGAAGTCATTTCTGAAAGTATTTGTATGGAGTGTAGACATGTATGGAAGTGAAACATGGACGGTAAATAGTTTGGACAAGAAGAGAATAGAAGCTTTCGAAATGTGGTGCTACAGAAGAATGCTGAAGATTAGATGGGTAGATCACATAACTAATGAGGAAGTACTGAATAGGATTGGGGAGAAGAGAAGTTTGTGGCACAACTTGACCAGAAGAAGGGATCGGTTGGTAGGACATGTTCTGAGCCATCAGGGGATCACCAGTTTAGTATTGGAGGGCAGCGTGGAGGGTAAAAATCGTAGGGGGAGACCAAGACATGAATACACTAAGCAGATTCAGAAGGATGTAGGTTGCAGTAGGTACTGGGAGATGAAGAAGCTTGCACAGGATAGAGTAGCATGGAGAGGTGCATCAAACCAGTCTCAGGACTGAAGACCACAACAACATTGACATATGCTGTGCATCTCAAAGGGACCATATTGAACACTTGAGAAAGGGCTTGTAAAAAATAAATAAATTAATTAAAAAAACTTTCTGAGTTTCCCATTCATGAAGAAACAAAATTAATTGTATATGTTTAATAGTTTCTGAAACATAGACGTGCCAAATCGGACGATTCTTTGTGATTCGCCCTGCACTTTTTCAGGAACAGTAGACAGCATTATCCCAATTCCCCAGTCGCGATCAAGGTTCCCAGGAGTTTCCCTTGTTTGAAAGGCAAATGTCGGAACTGGAGGACAGTTTATTGCCAGGAAACCCTCCAACAAACCACAATCTGGTTTCATTTGTGGCAGAAAAAAACAGAGGATCTGTGTTGTGCCGGATCTTAAACAGACCTTCAAAACAGTTGGTTTGTACCAGTTCTCCATTGTTAAAGCTGTATTTTCCGCTATCTCATATGAATTTAGTCTTGTTACCTTCGGATCATGTAATTTTTAATTCAATGTTTCATTTGAAAAGATGTCAAGATGGGTAACATGTAGTGTTCAACCATTTCACCAATTATTTTCTTCGACAGATACACATATTTTGTGGTATTAAACAACCGTTTGCTTTAATGACGATACCTGGTTCTACAAATCAGACCACATTCGGAAACATTCATCGAAACCGCACGACGATCATTATTTTGTCTTGGACTGAGAGATAGAACGTGCAAATAGGACAGTTTGAGGCAGCTTTCCATGCAAAGCGTGTCACTTAAAAATTACGGACTGAAATAATATAATTTCTTTCATTTATCTGGAACATATGACATACATTCTCCTGTCAATTCAGTACCTATTAGTAACAGTCTATGTATCTGCATAATTCACTTTCATTTCCGTTTTAACATACATGCTAAAAGCAAAATCAAATTAAGAGAAAATACTTGGAAATTTCTGGTAAGATCTAGAGGGTCTAAGCGCCTGTTGTTATCGGTCCCTGACCTAACGCACTACTTAATCTAACTTAAACTAACCTACGCTAAGGACAAAGCACACACCCATGCCCGAGGGAGGACTCGAACCTCCGACGGTTGGAGCCGCGAGGACGGAGGACAAGGCGCCCCTGACCACACAGCTACTCCACGCTACAAGAGAAAAGTGATGTACATTTAAAAATAACCTATCACATGTTCAATTCACTTTCTGATGACTGAGTGTAAGAAAATCAATTTTTAATGTGTTCATAGTGTGGCAAAAGGCTTCCTAATTTAACATAACACTGATGTCAAATGTGTCAATGCTGATCATAATTACCAAGTACACTCCTGGAAATGGAAAAAAGAACACATTGACACCGGTGTGTCAGACCCACCATACTTTCTCCGGACACTGCGAGAGGTCTGTACAAGCAATGATCACACGCACGGCACAGCGGACACACCAGGAACCGCTGTGTTGGCCGTCGAATGGCGCTAGCTGCGCAGCATTTGTGCACCGCCTCCGTCAGTGTCAGCCAGTTTGCCGTGGCATACGGACCTCCATCGCAGTCTTTAACACTGGTAGCATGCCAGCGACAGCGTGGACATGAACCGTATGTGCAGTTGACGGACTTTGAGCGAGGGCGTATAGTGGGCATGCGGGAGGCCAGGTGGACGTACCGCCGAATTGCTCAACACGTGGGGCGTGAGGTTTCCACAGTACATCGATGTTGTCGCCAGTGGTCGGCGGAAGGTGCACGTGCCCGTCGACCTGGGACCGGACCGCAGCGACGCACGGATGCACGCCAAGACCGTAGGATCCTACGCAGTGCCGTAGGGGACCGCACCGCCACTTCCCAGCAAATTAGGGACACTGATGCTCCTGGGGTATCGGCGAGGACCATTTGCAACCGTCTCCATGAAGCTGGGCTACGGTCCCGCACACCGTTAGGCCGTCTTCCGCTCACGCCCCAACATCGTGCAGCCCGCCTCCAGTGGTGTCGCGACAGGCGTGAATGGAGGGACGAAAGGAGACGTGTCGTCTTCAGCGATGAGAGTCGCTTCTGCCTTGGTGCCAATGATGGTCGTATGCGTGTTTGGCGCCGTGCAGGTGAGCGCCACAATCAGGACTGCATACGACCGAGGCACACAGGGCCAACACCCGGCATCATGGCGTGGGGAGCGATCTCCTACACTGGCCGTACACCACTGGTGATCGTCGAGGGGACACAGAATAGTGCACGGTACATCCAAACCGTCATCGAACCCATCGTTCTACCATTCCTAGACCGGCAAGGGAACTTGCTGTTCCAACAGGACAATGCACGTCCGCATGTATCCCGTGCCACCCAACGTGCTCTAGAAGGTGTAAGTCAACTACCCTGGCCAGCAAGATCTCCGGATCTGTCCCCCATTGAGCATGTTTGGGACTGGATGAAGCGTCGTCTCACGCGGTCTGCACGTCCAGCACGAACGCTGGTCCAACTGAGGCGCCAGGTGGAAATGGCATGGCAAGCCGTTCCACAGGACTACATCCAGCATCTCTACGATCGTCTCCATGGGAGAATAGCAGCCTGCATTGCTGCGAAAGGTGGATATACACTGTACTAATGCCGACATTGTGCATGCTCTGTTGCCTGTGTCTATGTGCCTGTGGTTCTGTCAGTGTGATCATGTGATGTATCTGACCCCAGGAATGTGTCAATAAAGTTTCCCCTTCCTGGGACAATGAATTCACGGTGTTCTTATTTCAATTTCCAGGAGTGTATAATATTTAAGAAAGAGTTCATGAATTATTTATTTAAATGCCAAGAGTTTTATGCGACTTATCACAAATGGCAAATATTAACAAAAACGAAGACACCCATTACATGTCCGACTAAACGTTTCACAGGTGCCCAAATGAAAATATAAAATCTAGCACGTTATCTCAGTCTGAAACATCCACCTGCACATAGTTCTCATTCATGTTTAACGATTGGCACATTTGATAAAAATTCACAGTCTAAACTAGCACTGATTTTTTACCCAGGCACTCTGGTTGTGGTGACTGCTTATTTCAATATGTTAAATTTTAACAAATAAGTAATTTTGTGGTAGAAAAATAAATTAGCGGTTGAAGAAAGAAGGTATTTTCCTTGGAATGCGAGTAGGAGCATGTTTAGTATCGATCGCAGTTGTTAGGAAAATGTATTGAATTAAATAATACGCAGTACATCACAACTTTTTAAGATAGATAAGGAAGCTACTGCTAATGTTACGAGCAACGTTTTCTTCGCAGTTCTGTTACTGCACGTATGATTATTAAACGTCTCATCACTTCGAGAAGAATTTGTTTAGGGAAATTAAATTAGTTTGTGGCGGCTGGTGGTGAGGGTGAGCAATTTAACTTTACGGTGAAGAGTGTGTGTCACAGAACGAAAATAACGGCATGTGTTTCTGGTATGACCATGTATCTCTTATTCTAACACGCAAATTCAAAGAAGTTGAAGTTACACAGAGCAGAACTGATGATTATTATGAACCGTGTATAGGCTTCTAGAAGTCGTTCATTTAGAGAACGGGAACGCTGTTTAGGGGAAAAGCTTTAGGGTACAGTAAACGAAGCGATATCGTAACATGGAGGGCAGTAGTGCGTTCGTTTCTTACTACAATAAAGAATGTTATAAGTATATTTTACCTATGAAGACTGCAAAAGATATCAGGTTTCTCCAATGATGACGATTTACTTTTCAGAGTCAGTAACTGTAACTTGCGAGATGTTTGACTACTAAAAGCAAAGAGGTTTGGATTACACACCGTGAGTATGCAGAATTGTTTTCATTTTTATACCTGCGACATATCCTTAAGTCTCCGCAAACTGTTGACAAAGCTATCAAATGCATAAAAATTCTTCCTACTTTAACTAACAGTAAAGCCTATATCTGAGCATCACAAAGGTTAACATACTCACCAGCAGTTTTCACAGAACTTCAACATGACTGCATCACTTAAAACCTGTAAAATTATACATAAAAATAACGAATTTTACTCAAAGTTTCAAGAAGAGAGCCACATTAAAACGTAGGTGGCCTATAAATGTGTAAATTCTCTGCGTGGTCTTTGCTAACAAGATTGCTTTTGCGGAGCGTCGGCTACTCAAACGTTGGTGCTTTTAAGAGAAAACTTATTCATAAAAAAAATGTGAGAGCGCTAAAGTTAGACGAAGGTGTTCCCCTAACATAAACATGTTTCCACATGCAAACGTGGTTGCCGAGGAGTGAAAATTATAGCAATATACTTTTTTACGAAACACTAACGCAGTTTACTCGTAGAGGGCTAAGAAACTTGGTGATGCCAGGGGCCCCTTGCAAGCTAAAGACAAATCACTGGCGGAAAAAACCATTCTGAATGCCCTGATACTGAGACAAAGGAATCACAAGGTAAAAAGTATGGACTCCATGGACTCGAAGTGTAGAAGAAATTTGATCTAGCAAGTCGTGCTGCGAAACTAAGTTAGCCAAAATAATTTTTTTCGTTAGAGCCGAAAGCGTAGCAGCTTTCACCCTGTCGTTTGTGAAAATTAATATACACTCAAATTTTCGGGGAACCTGTATAGTGTATTGCGGCGTACATCACTGTTTCCTTTCCCGTTTGTAAATCTTGTCCTCTTTTAATTCTCGTAAAAATGTTCACAATTCCTTCCTCTTACTTCGGCTTCAATCTTACTCCACTGCAGGTGATGTAGGTACTAGCATATCATACAAGTCATAATATGTTGAGTAGATACCGTAAAATTTCTGAGGGCTGCTGAAAGTGGTCATATGTTGCATAAAAATTATCAGGTTTGTACGTAGCCGTTATAATTGAGGGTCGCTGCTGGTACAAATATAAAAATTACATTTGTGCTAGCTTCACAATGTCTCTTATTAGTCTTTGTAACAACACGGCGCATCTTCATCAAGCTTAACTTAAGGATCTCCATCTAATGGAAATGCATCCGGTGAGACGAATTCATTTGGAGATGGCTGTATTTGCGTCTGCTAAATCATAACCCACTGTTCACAACTGTAAGCAAAGTAAAGTTACTTTTTCTCTGCCAGACGGGCAACAGGGATCCGACCGATCGCCATGTTATCTTCTGTGCATGACGTTGTCGTGCGCGAAATGAAGGGGCATATTATCAGCATATACCTACAGCTTCGTTGACACTCTGTACGTCACCGTACGATGCATGGAGGAGGGTACCCTGTAGCACTGCTAGTTACTTCCTGTCGTGTTCCATTCGCAAACAGCGCCGGGGAAAAAACGACTGTCTACGTGCCTCCGTATGAACACTAATTTCTTGTACCTTATCCTGTTGGTCGTTACGTGCAGTGCGCGTGGGCGGCAGTGGAATCGGTCGGCAGTCACCTTCAAATGGCGGTTCTCTAAATTTCCTCAATAGAATTTCTCGAAAAGAATGCCGCCTTTCCTCCCGGGATTCCCATCTCAGTTCCCAAATCATCTCCGTAATGCTTACTTTTTGTTTGAACTTTCCGGAAACAAATCTAGCAGCCCGCCTCAGAATTGCTTCGATGTCTTCTTCAATCCGAAATGGTACGGAGCCCAAACACTCCAGCAGTAAGGAAGAAGTCGTCTCCATAGCAGATGAACCACTCTTTCGTAATTTTCTCCCTATAAAGCCAAGTCGACCATGCGTCTTCTCTACTGCACCTCTCACATGTCCGTTCGGCCTCATGTCACTTTGCAACGTTACGTCCAGATATTTAAACACCTCGACTGTGTCAAGCAGGACACTAGCAATACGGTATCCGAACTTTACGTTTTTGATCTTCTTACTCATCCGCATTAACTTACATATTTCCACATTTAGGTCTAGTTGTCATTCATCATACAAACTGGGAATGTTGTGTTAGTCGTCTTGTGTCTTCCCACAGTCAATCAACTTCGATACTTACCGTACATCACGGCATCATGATCAAACAACCGCAGTTTGCCGCCCACTCTGTTCTCCGAATGATTTATGTATGTAGAGAAGAACAGTGGTCCTGACACAGTTCTGTGGGGCTCTCTTAACAATACTGTCTGATGAATGCTGGCCGTCGAGACAACATACTGGGTTCTATTATTTAAGAAGTCTCCGAGCCATTCACGTATCTGATTGTTGTCGGGTTTCTTGATCTTCTAACCACTCCTCAGTTGGCCTCAGCCCCTGCCAGCCCTCCTACTGAGGAAAAATTCGTAGCAACTCCAAGAACGGAACTCGGGTCCACCGCATTTTGAAGGCAGCAATGCTGAGCACAGCAATGAGAAGGCAGACGATAGCTGTAGAGCCACTTGCAGTCAATTGTGCGAAACATCCGCAGCAAAAAGCAGCTTGCAGCTCACAAGGGAACCTCCCCATCGCACCCCCCCCTCAGATTTAGTCATTAATTGACACAGTGGATAGGCCTTGAAAAACTGAACACAGATCAATCGAGAAAACAGGAAGAAGTTGTGTGGAACTATGAAAAAATAAGCAAAATATACAAACAGAGTAGTCCATGTGCAAGATATGCAACATCATGGACAATGTAAGCTGAGGAGCGCCGTGGTCCCGTGGTTAGAGTGAGCAGCTGTGGAACGAGAGGTCCTTGGTTCGAGTCTTCCCTCGAACGAGATTTTTACTTTCTTTATTTCGGAAAGATCTGTCCGTTCATTCATTGACGTCTCTGTTCACTGTAATAAGTTTAGTGTCTGTGTTTTGCGACCGCACCGCAAAACCGTGCGATTAGTAGACGAAAGAACGTGCCTCTCCAATAGGAACCGAAAACATTTGGTCGCAACGTCATAGATCAACCGATTCCTCCACAGGAAAACACGTCTGATACATTCTATACGACACTGGTGACGGCATGTGCGTCACATGACAGGAATATGTTGTCGACCCACCTAACTTGCACACCTTGTGAATGGGTAAAAAGATTTTTCTCCCAAAAAAGTGATGAAAACATAAGAGTTAGTCACATTAACTGCAACAAAGGAAAGCAACAGTTTCACAGTTGCACAGTTTTCCCTGTTCTCTGTCAAAACATACGTTTTTTCACGTTTTCAAATATTTCCGTGTGTAGACAGTCAAATCCTGCATATGTCCAAGCAAATCTGAACATATCCTGGAAATTTGGAGAGCGAAGTTGATTATGTGTGAGTGCCTGAACTTTGATAATAGTCTGAAAATAAAAAATTTAACCTTTCACTTGAGAGAACACTTGAACCAAGAACCTTTCGTTTTGCAGCTGCTCACGCTAACCACGGGACCACGGCGCTCGTAAGCGCATATTCTCCTTGATGTTGCTTACCTTGCGCATGGACTACTCAGTTTGTATATTTTGCTTAATTTTTTTCATAGTTCCACACAACTTCTTCCTGTTTTCTCGATTGATCTGTGTTCAGTTTTTCAAGGACTATCCCTGCGCCAACTTATAACTAAATCTGAGGGGGGTGCGATGGGAAGGTTCCCTTGTCAGTAATAATAGCTGACTGACTGATAATATATTTCTGGAAGCATATTTCCCGTACAAGAGCAAAAAATACAAAATCTAATACCATTCATGAAACATGGGTGAAGAGCAGTAGAATAGTCAGCAGTTAAGGACAGGCCAGAAAATGGGAAACTTACCCTGCAGTAATTCAAATTCATATATCAAGCAATAGGTACTAAAGCCTAAATTAGGGCGTAATTCGTTTGTTGTGTTCATACCATACGTGCAAGAATTGTAACGGGACGACTATCTGCAATTCTAGAAAAATATAATCAGGCAGCCGACATGGATACTGATTGGGTAGGCCGTGTGCTGGCTACATATTCACCAACTAAGACAGAAAATATTTTAATATGATTTCCGTACTATTGAGTTATTATTGATTACAAAAATGTTTTTGACATTATACATTGTTCAGCCAGAACGTTATGACCATCTACCTAATAAGCACTTTGCCCATCTTTGGTACTGATAACAAGGGCGACATGTCGTGGCACCAAAGCAGTAAGGCCTTCGTAGGTCACTCGAGGGAGTTGGCACCACACCTGCACACACAAGTCACTTAATTTCCGTAAACCCCAGGGAGGGGTCGATGAGCACTGACGCCATGTTCAACCGGATATAAATGTTCAACTGGGTTCAGTTCCGATGAGTTAGGTAGGGTGGGAGGTGGAGGGGGCGGGGGGAGGGGAGGCATAATATCAAATGCAACTCTCCACTGTGTTCCTCGAACCAATGCGTCACATTCCTGGTCTTGTGACATGGCGCATTACCTTGTTGAAAAATACCATTGCCACCGCGAAGCGTAATCGTCATAAAGGGGTGTACGTGGTCTGAAAGCAGTGTACGATACTTCTTGGTGGTCGCGGTGCCTTTCACGGTCTCCGCTTGAATACTGATTGCCCACGTCAATGCTCTGTTCTCCAGAGCACAATGGAACCGCCGCCAGCTTGTCGGCGGCGGAGGTCCATCGTGGAGACTGTTGGATGTACTACACTTCTGGCCATTAAAATTGCTACACCACGAAGATGGCGTGCTACATACGCGAAATTTAACCGACAGGATGAAGTTGCTGTGATATGCAAATCATTAGCTTTTCAGGACATTCTCTCAAGGTTGGCGGCGGTGGCAACACCTACAACGTGCTGACATGAGGAAAGTTTCCAAACCGATTTATCATACACAAACAGCAGTTGACCGGTGTTGCCAGGTGAAACGTTGTTGTGATGCCTCGTGTAAGAAGGAGAAATGCGTACCATCACATTTTCGACTTTCATAAAGGCCGGATTGTAGCGTATCGCTATTGCGGTTTATCATATCGCTACATTACTGCTCGCGTTGGTCGTGATCCAATGACTGTTAGCATAATATGGAATCGGTGGGTTCAGGAGGGTAATACGGAACGCCGTGCTGGATGCAAATGGCATCGTATCACTATCAGTCGAGATGACAGGCATCTTAGCCGCATGTATGTAACGAATCGTGCAGCCACGTCTCGATCCCGAGTCAACAGATGGGGACGTTTGCAGGACAACGACCATCTGCACAAACAGTTCGGCGACGTATGCAGCAGCATGGACTGTCAGCTCGGCTACCATGGCTGCGGTTACCCTTGACGCTGCATCACACACAGCAGCGCCTGCAATAGTGTACTCAACGATGAACCCAGTTGCAAGAATGGCAAAAAGTCACTTTTTCTGAGGAATTCAGGTTCTGTTTACAGCATCATGATGGTCGCATCCGTGTTTGGCGACATCACGGTGAACGCACATTGGAAGCGTGTATTCGTCACAGCCATGCTGGCGTATCACCCGGCACGATGGAATGGGGTGCCATTGGTTATACGTCTCGATCACCTCTTGTTCGCACTGACGGCACTTTGAACAGTGGACGTCACATTTCAGATGTGTTACGACCCGTGGCTCTACCCTTCATTCGATCCCTGCGAAACCCTATATTTCAGCAGGATAATGCACTACCGCATGTTGCAGGTCCTGTACGGGCCTTTCTGGATACAGAAAATGTTCGACTGCTGCCATGGCCCGCACATTCTCCAGATCTCTCACCGATTGAAAACGTCTGGTCAATGGTGGCCGAGCAACTGGCTTGTTACAATACGCCAGTCTCTACTCTTGATGATGCATGGGCAGCTGTACCTGTACACGCCATCCAAGACCAGATTGACTCAATGCCCAGGCGTATCAAGGCCGTTATTACGGCCAGAGGTGGTTGTTCTGGGTGCTGATTTCTCAGGATCTATGCACCCAAATTGCGTGGGAAGGTAATCACATGTCATTTGTAGTACTTGTCCAATGGACGCCCGTTTGTCATCTGCATATCTTCTTGGTTTGGCAATTGTAATGGCCAGTAGTGTACACTCCTGGAAATGGAAAAAAGAACACATTGACACCGGTGTGTCAGACCCGCCATACTTGCTCCGGACACTCCGAGAGGGCTGTACAAGCAATGATCACACGCACGGCACAGCGGACACACCAGGAACCGCGGTGTTGGCCGTCGAATGGCGCTAGCTGCGCAGCATTTGTGCACCGCCGCCGTCAGTGTCAGCCAGTTTGCCGTGGCATACGGAGCTCCATCGCAGTCTTTAACACTGGTAGCATGCCGCGACAGCGTGGACGTGAACCGTATGTGCAGTTGACGGACTTTGAGCGAGGGCGTATAGTTGGCATGCGGGAGGCCGGGTGGACGTACCGCCGAATTGCTCAACACGTGGGACGTGAGGTCTCCACAGTACATCGATGTTGTCGCCAGTGGTCGGCGGAAGGTGCACGTGCCCGTCGACCTGGGACCGGACTGCAGCGACGCACGGATGCACGCCAAGACCGTAGGATCCTACGCAGTGCCGTAGTGGACCGCACCGCCACTTCCCAGCAAATTAGGGACACTGTTGCTCCTGGGGTATCTGCGAGGACCATTCGCAACCGTCTCCATGAAGCTGGGCTACGGTCCCGCTCACCGTTAGGCCGTCTTCCGCTCACGCCCCAACATCGTGCAGCCCGCCTCCAGTGGTGTCGCGACAGGCGTGAATGGAGGGACGAATGGAGACGTGTCGTCTTCAGCGATGAGAGTCGCTTCTGCCTTGGTGCCAATGATGGTCGTATGGGTGTTTGGCGCCGTGCAGGTGAGCGCCACAATCAGGACTGCATACGACCGAGGCACACAGGGCCAACACCCGGCGTCATGGTGTGGGGAGCGATCTCCTACACTGGCCGTACACCACTGGTGATCGTCGAGGGGACACTGAATAGTGCACGGTACATCCAAACCGTCATCGAACCCATCGTTCTACCATTCCTAGACCGGCAAGGGAACTTGCTGTTCCAACAGGACAATGCACGTCCGCATGTATCCCGTGCCACCCAACGTGCTCTAGAAGGTGTAAGTCAACTACCCTGGCCAGCAAGACCTCCGGATCTGTCCCCCATTGAGAATGTTTGGGACTGGATGAAGCGTCGTCTCACGCGGTCTGCACGTCCAGCACGAACGCTGGTCCAACTGAGGCGCCAGGTGGAAATGGCATGGCAAGCCGTTCCACAGGACTACATCCAGCATCTCTACGATCGTCTCCATGGGAGAATAGCAGCCTGCATTGCTGCGAAAGGTGGATATACACTGTACTAGTGCCGACATTGTGCATGCTCTGTTGCCTGTGTCTATGTGCCTGTGGTTCTGTCAGTGTGATCATGTGATGTATCTGACCCCAGGAAAGTGTCAATAAAGTTTCCCCTTCCTGGGACAATGAATTCACGGTGTTCTTATTTCAATTTCCAGGAGTGTATTTGTACAGACACACCCGTTCCGTGCCCACCAGTAAAGTCTGCCCAGCCTGACTTCTGTGATGAGTACCGATCAACTCTGACGTGGTTTCACCTGGGTTTCACCACGCCTTGAAGACACTCAGCACAGTACTCCTCGAACACACGACAAGTCGTGCAGTTTCCGAAATGCTCGTGCCAAACCTCCGGGCCATCACAATCTGTTCTCAGTCGCACTCAGACCACACGCCTTCCCCATTCTACACACGTACAGCACGCTCGCTGGTACAGTATGATCTGTGGGTGTGTCTGACTAGCAGTCGTGCCTCGCCAGGTGGTGCTGTTATCGCCTGGACTGGTTTATGTCAGTAGCAGGTCTGT
Organism: Schistocerca cancellata; assembly: GCF_023864275.1. Classification (NCBI taxonomy): domain Eukaryota; kingdom Metazoa; phylum Arthropoda; class Insecta; order Orthoptera; family Acrididae; genus Schistocerca; species Schistocerca cancellata. Next base: position 53,983,724 of record NC_064626.1, read on the forward strand.
GATCGTAATTCTCAGACTGATCGGTGTAAGTTGGAAACGCAGTGTAGGGAATACCAGTAGCCAAAGCTATTCCTTCACTTCAGAGATTTTACTTAAGTTCAATAATACATATCCAAACGTTAACCAGCGCGAGTAAATTAGTCGAAATACATCAAGCAGGCAGGAATAGGTCTTCAACTTTCATCATCATCATCATCATCATTTAAGACTGAATATGCCTTTCAGCGTTCAGTCTGGAGCATAGCCCCCCTTATACAGTTCCTCCATGATCCCCTATTCAGTGCTAACATTGGTGAATATTCTGATGTTAAACCTATTACTTCAAAATCATTCTTAACCGAATCCAGGTACCTTCTCCTCGGTCTGCCCCGACTCCTCCTACCCTCTACTGCTGAATCCAAGAGTCTCTTGGGTAACCTTGCTTCTCACATGCGTGTAACATGACCCCACCATCTAAGCCTGTTCAACTTTCACTTACACATTTTTATGTAGATTTTGTCGGTGAAACCACAAGCTGGATTCGACTGAAACGACCTTATACAGTATGTAAGCGTAATTGCACTTCTTCTCCAGAGGGCCGAATACCTATAAGCCAAAGCGCAAATGATACAGAAAAAAAACTATTTTCAGGTTGTATGAAATAGCTAAACAGTACAATACTACTGTTTCCTGAAATGAGACAATAGATACGACTATTTTAAGACTTAGAGAGTGCACTTGGCAAGGAGCCTGAACGTACCTTGAATCTCGAGAGCCGCTGATGTTTACTAACGATTCCAGCTGGGTGGGAACCTGTACGCAGGAATGGAAGACAGTATGTCGCGTTATCAGAGTTGGAGAAACGAGTCACGTACCAAAAACATCAAAGCCGCTATAAATACCTGCCGGACTGAAATAGGCCTCGTTTTGCGAGTCTGCACTGAGTGGCGATGGTGCAAATCCAGGCACTGTGATGTTAGATCGCCATTCTACAACTGCAAGATTATGAACTGTTACAGCCAACGCTTAGTATTATCTTGCTGACTTCCTTACTCTTTTTTACCTATAATGCTAATCTCTATGAATCATCTATAACTTTCTTTCCAGCTACATACTAGCTTGCTTTCCTTGACTTCTTTCTTTGTTTCACACTACATTTCCTTCTTCTCTTCATCACTTTCTTTTCAACGCCTATCTTGTTTTCTTTTAAGTCTAAGTAAAAAGTGAGATCACAAAGTTTCCGTTTGAGGGTGTTGCTGCAGCATATACGCAGCGTGGCACGAATCGAGTGAGAGTATATAAGCACCGACATCAATGCAAGGATGGTGTATCATTCGTGTGTATCTGACGTTCGTGCGTTAAATTCAGAAATGCGAATCATGGCGACGTCATTATGAAATATATTCCAATAACACCAGTGTGCTGTTATTATTTCCTTGGATGCTGAAGGAAAAGCACTGGTACACAACCGTGGGGCAGCGCGTTTGTCAAAAACCACCGTTGTCGAGTGGTCCGCCAATTTCCTTACTGGTAGCGACACGATACACGACATCCCGATATCGCAATTGTTGTAACGCTGAAGTTTCGTGGACTGGACTGGGAGACACTCGAACACCCTCCCTATAGTTCTGTACTCTGACCAAGCGATTATAACGCCTTCTGCCCCTTAAAAATGCCTTGAAGGGTCAAAGATTCCCGTTGAACAAGAAGGTGCAAGAAGTAGTTACGGAGTTCTTCACGCCTTTCAACAACCTAGTTTCCACTACTTTTCATCATACTCCAACCAGTCACTTCCACGATTCCTACATACATCGTGGGACGTATCTGACCTAGTTTATTTACTATACAGATGCAAAACACTCACCCTAATGTGCTTAGAGTCACAATATACAGTTTACAGACCACGAACCTACTCGTAAATAATGCATTACACTGGTTCAAAATGGTTCAAATGGCTCTGAGCACTACGGGACTTAACATCTGAGGTCGTAAATCACCTAGGACTGGAACCTAACTAACCGAAGGGCAGCACACACATCCATGCCCGAGGCAGGTTTCGAACCTGCGACCGTTGCGGTAGCGCGGCTCCAGACTGAAGTGCCTAGAACCGCTCGGCCACACCGGCCGGAGCATTACACTGGTGTGCAGAGTCGCAAACAACTAGTAAATTATGATGTCGTGCTCTGGCTGGCACACTGGACTAGCAGTCGGGAGGACGATGGTTCAATCCCGTGTCTGATCATTCTGGTTTAGTTTTTCCGTGATTTCCCTACATTGCTCCAGCCCGAAGACCTGGCTATCTGGTCTCCTCCCTCAAACAGCCCAACTCCTCAATTACCGAAATCTTCCAGTACACACCATACATAAGTAAAACTACTCGTAGATCACCGAAATATTGCATGCAAAAACACACTCACAACGCTAAAACTGCCGAAAATAATTTTACTGCACAAACACTCACTGCAAGTAAAAAAATCCAACTTATTAGCCAGTCGAACCCTGATTGAAGTGGAATGAAAGGCTAATGACCCCTAACACATGGAGACTCTCCATATACGAGACAGGAAGCTTAGGTTAGTCTACTTTATTTATTTTGCTTGGGAAACTGACCCAAATGTCAATCCCAACTACATAATTAATCACAAACATCTGTCCTAATTGCACAACTATACGCATAGCACTGCACAACGACGGCTTAAAATCGCTAAAACTAACTGTACCATAGCATCCAACTCCTGCTATCCTGCTGGGAAAAAAATTATACCACTCCAAACTTACTCAAATATCGATCCTAATGACAAAGATCGATCCTAATTACGCAACTATATGCATAGCAGTGCTCAAGAACGCCTTAAAGTTGCAAAACTGACAACTGGTGTTATCCTGTTGGGAAAAAAATTATACCACTCGAATCCAGCGACAGAAACACTCGAACAACCCTACACCTATAAGATATGGGGGGATAAACGTTCAACTGACCATATGCCAGTGTTAGACAGATAGGAGTTAAAACATGTAAATGACCTGCAAGCGTATAACATCTTTCACTGTTTGACATCAGAGTTCACTAGAAAAGTCTGCTAAAAATCACCCTAACTAAAAACAATACACTCTATCACAGCTGATAGAAAAAACAAGAAGAATTCATGACACTACTCGGGGAAATCCTCGTCCTAAAAGACCGTGTTATCATCCATCTACAATCAGAAACTAGGAATAGAGCCACAATTTGTACATGGGAACAAGTATGAGGCAGCAAGAGGAATCTGGGAAAACGTGGACATGGAAGGGAATGGAATCAGCCAAGCACTAATTTTTTCCCCTCAAGGTAGCATTAAACTATATGCCTATTGATGTCTCAGTGCTACACGCAAATTGACTACTTTTTTACGCTTTTCAGGAAGACAGAGAACCATCCGTCTCTTAACTTACTTACGTCAAAGGATTACAGAGAGTGGATGGGGTGGTAGATTCAGATGGAGCTATAATTAGGTATGTTTTAATGGTAGACGATGCATTATAGAGAGGAGGGAGTTACTGCAGGTCAGTTTTTCCACTGTTCTATCAGATGCATCACTCGTGTGACATAGCCTGTGTTCGACTTGTATACAGCCAAGTGTTCCGTATTTGATTTAAAGCGCTGTCTACTTGCGATGTTTCTGTATGGCAGGCGTTGGCGTGTCTGAAAGCAGCCTAGGTGGTTGTCATTCTTGTTATCAACGCACCCGGGAGCGTGATACACATACAGCCGAACGACAACGTGAAGTGCTGTAATAGCGGCGGATTCGGTCAGTTCTTCGGTCAGATGCAGTTGGCTCTTGGGCGAAGCGTTTGTTTGTAGGACCGTACTCTTCCCCTTCAAGTGCTGAATGAGTGCATGTAATACAGCTATCCATATCTCAGTCTCTTGTGGTGGCAACACGAAACTAATGCTGTAGGTAGTAAATTTATACAAATTTCAGACAAATTTTATTCGAACTGAAGAGTAGTGTCTAGTGAGGGCAACACAACACTAACAGCCCTCAGCTGCAGGAGTAAGCCATTATAGCAAAATTCAAACACATTTTCAAAGAGGATGGCTACGACAATTGAGCGTGGTAGTGGCTCTAATTGTATAAATAAAGACTTGTCCAGTTAGTAGGAAGAGGTGGGTTAGGTTAGTAGAGATAGACAAGTGCCCTTTCTTTGGAACTATTTTCTTAGGTTAGTGGAGGTAGCAAAATTGACTTATTTTCCCACTAAATTCCCTAGGAAGAGGTGGCGGTCTGGTGAGTTAGGTTGGTAGAGGTAGCGGAGGTGCCCTTTCTCTCCCTCCATTTTCTTAGGTTAGCAGAGAGAGGCCAATTGCCCTTTCTTTATCGCCATTTTCTTATGTTAGTAGAGGTAGCCCAATTGACCTAACTTCCCGCCAAAACCGCCATTTCTGATAACGGCACTCGCATCATCAGCTGACGTCACGGCCTCCAATTTGTGTAACGGTACCTCGTGGTGGCGTCCCCACTGGGGTGGTGTCCTTGTTGCTCCACTACTAACGTACATACAAAAGGTAGAGACAGAAAAGAAAATAGCCTTCTGACTTATGGACAAATGTAACAGTTGTAGTTTCTACAAATACTCTCTTTTTTAAATTTTTTAAATTTTTTTAGAGCCACATCCTAACTGCCAGGAAGATGTATGAGGTAAAAGTAGAATCTTCTGGAGTAATTGGTATAAGAAATTATATGTATCCTATGAACAAGAGATTCACCAACTCAAGCCTACAGAAAAATGTTCTACAAGGCATGGGACGTTGTAAAGTCATTCGTCAAGAAACGAAGATTGTCTGAACTGGAATATGACTAAAAAAGATGATGTTCCATTTGCCCACTTAGTTAAATGGGAAGAATGATCAAACCTGCAGCAAATACACAAAAATATTTGCAAAAGATATTGTAATTGTGTATAATGTGTGTAGTTTTTATATGGAGAACTTCTCGTGAAAGCAAGAAAATTTTAATGTTGCAGAAGAATTATAACGTAATTTAAGACATAGTATTTGATGTACTAAAATGAAGGTTACAACATCATTATAGATATTTTCTCATTCATTATGTGTCATCAGACCCATCAACAATTGATAATATGGTTTCCATAATAGATTTTCTGAGACTTTAACGGGAATATAAAGTTACGGTTCCAAAGGAAGCGGGTGCTGAGAGGTGTGCATATTACAGAACTATCAGTTCAATGAATCATGGTTGCAAGGAAGTAACTCTAATTCCTTATAGACGAATGGAAGAACTAGTAGGAATCGACATTGAGGAAGATCCGTTTGGGTTTCGGTGAAACGTAGGAACAATCGAGGCAATTGTTGCTCTATGACTTCTCTTAGAAGATAGGTTAAGGAATGGCAAACCTAGGTTTATAGCATTTGTAGATTCAGAGAGAACTTTTGACAATGTGGACTGGAATACTCTTTCTGAAATTCTGAATGTAACAGTAAAACAGAGGGAGCATCAGTCTATTTACAACTTGTACAGAAACCAGGTGACAGCTATAAGAGCATAGGGGAATGAAAGGGACTGGTTGAGCATGGACTGAGACAGAATTGAGTCTGTCCCTGATATTATTCAGTGTGTACAATAAGCAAGCATTAAAGGAAACCAAAGAAAAATTTGGTGTAGGAATTAACGTCAAGGGGGTCGATACAAAAACGTTGATGTTTACTGATGACATTGTAGTTCTGTCCTAGACAGCAAAGAACTTTTAAGACCAGATGAACGGAATGGACAGTGTCTTCAAAGGAGGATATAAGATTAATGTAAAAAAAAAATTAGGGTAATGGAATACAGTCGAATTAGATCATGTTATGCTGAGGGAAGTAGATTAGGAAACGAGACACTTAAAGCAGTAAATTATTTAGGCTGTTTGGGTAGCAAGATAAATAATGACGTCCGAGGGAGAGAGAGTATAAAATGTAGACTGATTATGGCAAGAAAAGCGTTTCTGAAGAAGAGAAATTTGTTACATGGAATTTAGATTTAAGTGTCAGAATGTCTTTTCCGAAAGTATTTGTACGGAGTGCAGGCACGTATGGAAGTGTAACATGGATTATGAACAATTTACACAAGAAGAGAGCAGAAGAGCTACAGAAGAATGCTAAAGTTTAGATAGTTACATCACGTAACTAACGACGAGATACGGAACAAAATCGGTGAGAAAAGATATTTGCGGCTGAATCTGACCAAAAAAATGGTATGATACGACGTATTCCAATACATCAAGGGTTCACCAATTTAGTGCTGGAGGAAAGTGTATGGGGGAGTATAGAGAGACCAGGGCATGAATACAGTAAGCAAATAGAGAAGGACGTATGTTGCATTAGTTATTCGGAGATAAAGAGGCTTGAACAGGATAGCTGCATCAAACCAGTCTTCGGACTGAAGACCACAACAAGAAATCATTTTATGCATGTCTCGAAACACCTCTCATGCACGTGCTGGAGTCCAACCACTCATGCAGCCAAGGATTAAATATATTAAAGAACAATCAAACATATCAGTGTGACGCAGGCTTTAGAGCGTTATGATGGGGCAGTGTTACGTTTCGCAACGCAGTTATGTCCTCATCACAGATCGGCTATGGATTTTACGGTATCGCCACTTCGTTCACAGTACGGTGTGGACAGAGACTCACTGCTAAAAGCGTTCGTGTGTTTCTGGTCGGCTTAGCTTCGGCAAAGCTGCAAAGGGCTCTACGCGGTGGGAAAACAAGACACGGCTACAAGTACCGAGAGAGCTGAACAACCGCGCTACCGGAGAATTTGCAGCGAGGTGTTCATTTCAAAACGCTTCATCCTTCCTTCTGATCTGTTTTACACTGTTCACTATTTTTCAACATCTAAAGTTATTTAGCTGCTTGTAAGTTGTAAGTTATCTTTTAAGTGACGTGTTTATTTAAAAGGTAACAAACCAATTTTTGTTCAACGGGTTTGCTTTGAGTGTAACTGTTGGTAACGAAATATATACCTTAAAATTGGATATAATTTGTCAGAGTCAGTAACAAAATTCAGAGTTTCTCTGCACGAAATACAATACCAAGTTTTTCAGGGGCTTCAGTTACGATTCGGGATTACGACGACAAAAGTACTAGTTAATTCCTAGCGGAATTTCGAACTAAAAAGTTACGATGAGGTACGAAAACTACTTGGGAATCTACCACGTTTAGTTGAGGCCTAAACGCAGGGCCTGATAGAGAAAAATACCGAGCACCACATCCCACTTCACGTGACCTTCAGAGACTACCGGGTGGCGTTCGACACGATCGAATCCTGGACTGCATAGAGGGCGATGTACTGATCCCGTGTTGACCACTGACATACCAACTAAATCCTCTACATTTAAAAGGTGCCACTTCACGTGTGAAGTTTAAGGAAGAATAGATCACTGGAAACTTTCCCGTACCAAGAGGCGTCAGACAAGAAGAGACAATTTCACCCAAGTTACTCATCTTGTCTCTGGACGAAATGTTTAATTGTACTCATGTCTTGGTATCTCTCTACGGTTTTCACCCCCTCTCCCCCACACACTTCCGTCCTGCACTAAATTGGTGATCTCTTGATATCTCGGAATATGCCCTATTACACCATTTTTCTAGTCATCTTCTGCCACAAATTTCTTTTCTCGCCGATTCTGTCCAGTATCTCGTCATTAGTTATGTGATCTACCTATCTAAATTTCAGCATTCTTCTGTATCTCCAAGTTTCAACAGCTTCTGCTTTTTTCTTGTGTAAACTGTTCATCATCCATGTTTCACTCCCATACGTGCGTGCACTCGATACAAATACTTTCAGAAAAGACATTCTACACTTAAACATATATTCCATGTAACAAATTTCTCTTCTTCAGAAATGCTCAGTCTACATTTTATACTCTCTTTTCCTCGGACACCATTGGTTGTTTTGCTACCCAAACATCATAACTTATCTTATGCTTTAAGTGTCTCGTTTCCTAATTTAAATCCCTCAGCATAACCTGACCTAGTTCGACTTCATTCCATTACCCTCGTTTTTTTTAATATTATTGTTATATCCCCCTTTGAAGACACTGTCCTTCCCGTTCATCTGCTCTTAAAAGTTCTTTGCTGTCTAGGACAGAACTGCAATGTCATTAGTAAACATCAAAGCTTTTGTACCTACCCCCTTGACGTTAATTCCTTCACTCAATATTTCTTTGGTTTCCTTTACTGCTTGCTCATTGTACAGACTGAGTAGTATCAGGGACAGGCTACAGTTCTGTCTCAGTCCATTCTCAACCAGTCCCTTTCACTCCCCTATGCTCTTAAAGCTGCCATCTTGTTTCAGTACAAGTTGTAAATACACTCCTGGAAATGGAAAAAAGAACACATTGACACCGGTGTGTCAGACCCACCATACTTGCTCCGGACACTCCGAGAGGGCTGTACAAGCAATGATCACACGCACGGCACAGCGGACACACCAGGAACCGCGGTGTTGGCCGTCGAATGGCGCTAGCTGCGCAGCATTTGTGCACCGCCGCCGTCAGTGTCAGCCAGTTTGCCGTGGCATACGGAGCTCCATCGCAGTCTTTAACACTGGTAGCATGCCGCGACAGCGTGGACGTGAACCGTATGTGCAGTTGACGGACTTTGAGCGAGGGCATATAATGGGCATGCGGGAGGCCGGGTGGACGTACCGCCGAATTGCTCAACACGTGGGGCGTGAGGTCTCCACAGTACATCGATGTTGACGCCAGTGGTCGGCGGAAGGTGCACGTGCCCGTCGACCTGGGACCGGACCGCAGCTACGCACGGATGCACGCCAAGACCGTAGGATCCTACGCAGTGCCGTAGGGGACCGCACCGCCACTTCCCAGCAAATTAGGGACACTGTTGCTCCTGGGGTATCGGCGAGGACCATTCACAACCGTCTCCATGAAGCTGGGCTACGGTCCCGCACACCGTTAGGCCGTCTTCCGCTCACGCCCCAACATCGTGCAGCCCGCCTCCAGTGGTGTCGCGACAGGCGTGAATGGAGGGACGAATGGAGACGTGTCGTATTCAGCGATGAGAGTCGCTTCTGCCTTGGTGCCAATGATGGTCGTATGCTTGTTTGGCGCCGTGCAGGTGAGTGCCACAATCAGGACTGCATACGACCGAGGCACACAGGGCCAACACCCGGCATCATGGTGTGGGGAGCGATCTCCTACACTGGCCGTACACCACTGGTGATCGTCGAGGGGACACTGAATAGTGCACGGTACATCCAAACCGTCATCGAACCCATCGTTCTACCATTCCTAGACCGGCAAGGGAACTTGCTGTTCCAACAGGACAATGCACGTCCGCATGTATCCCGTGCCACCCAACGTGCTCTAGAAGGTGTAAGTCAACTACCCTGGCCAGCAAGATCTCCGGATCTGTCCCCCATTGAGCATGTTTGGGACTGGATGAAGCGTCGTCTCACGCGGTCTGCACGTCCAGCACGAACGCTGGTCCAACTGAGGCGCCAGGAGGAAATGGCATGGCAAGCCGTTCCACAGGACTATATCCAGCATCTCTACGATCGTCTCCATGGGAGAATAGCAGCCTGCATTGCTGCGAAAGGTGGATATACACTGTACTAGTGCCGACATTGTGCATGCTCTGTTGCCTGTGTCTATGTGCCTGTGGTTCTGTCAGTGTGATCATGTGATGTATTTGACCCCAGGAATGTGTCAATAAAGTTTCCCCTTCCTGGGACAATGAATTCACGGTGTTCTTATTTCAATTTCCCGGAGTGTAGTCTTACGCTCCCTGTATTTTACTCCTACATTCAGAATTTCAGAAAGAGTATTCCAGTCGACATTGTCAATTCTCTCTGAGTCTACAAATGCTATAAACTCCAGGGGACGGAAAGGTATCAACATATAAGGAAAACACCTCAACCGGCTTCGCTTTGTAGATGGCATCATCCTCTGTAGCAATGACACAAACGAAATGTCAGCTATGATCCGAGAGCTCACAGCAGCTTCACAAGCAGCAGCCGTCTGAATTAAGCGTCAAAAGACCAAAAACCTTAATCTTGATAACATTACGGTCTTCATCGAAAACCATGCTCTAGAAGCAATAAATGAATCCATCTAAGATAACTTGGAACAGATAGCCAGCCACCAGAGGTCACCTACAAACTGGCCTCACGTGACTCGGGTGAAATGAAAAGATTTTGCTTAAATTCAGTATCCCTATAAATTTAAAGAGGATGGTTTGTGACACATACCTCCTGCCAGAGTAACGACGCATGGGCTCTAAAAAGTGGCTCTTACTACAGACAGTGCAAAACGTCTTTGGACTGTCAATGGACAACAGAGAGAGATTTGCAGCTATTAAGGATATTCTGAAAGACATGATCAACAAAGAAGACATAAGGAGAAGAATGAGGAGTTATGATGTTGAGTTGTTAGCGAGACCGAAGTCGCATTGGGTGGGTCATGTGAACAGTAACAACTTCAGATGGTGTGAAACATTGATATAGTGGCACTAGACGGAATGAAACAGAAGTGTCGTAATTCGAACGACATTTGGGAAAAAACCTTATCCAGACGACTCTACAATGATTAACATGAAAATCTCTGGCAGAGGCTCAAGTCCAGGACAGGATATCTAAAGGATGAAGATGAGGAAGTATTAAGGCTCACATTTTGCACCCATCTGCATACTGAAGTCAGGTCGTTATTCATCCGAACGTTGGAAATATTAATATTATCATCACTTGAGTGAAGCTGAAAGTCGTCGCATAGCAAAGGTATTTACCACAGGATAGAATCAGTGAGATGTAATTATGTCACTGATTATGTCACTGACATACAAAGAGAAGAGCAGCAGGTCTAGGACTCACTCGTGTAGCACTCCTGAAGGAACCGACATCACGCATACATTTCATTCCTAGAAGGAAAACGCTGCTGTCTGTTTCTCAAGCAACTTTTAAATCACATCAACATATAATATAAAAACTAGCAACTTTAGATATTTCTCAGCAGTATATCACACGTAACGTCAACAAATATTAACACGTAATTGCTTGACCTCAAAGCTGTGGCTATGAAATCCATCTGGAAGGCGTGGTTCAAAATTATTGAACTGTAGGGTACTTTCTGATACAAGAACAAAGGGTCCCGTGTGTCAGACAGTTCTGCAACTCTTTATAGATTGGAAATGAGTATTGAAATACTCCTCACAATTGGAAGTACAAATGAGAAGTAACATATATTTATCTGGTGACCGCTGACCAGAAGCTAAAAAGCCTGTACATGTGGGTACGTGAATTTGTATCTTTTTTTCACGAAGCTAATTAGAAGCGTCAGGGGCATGCAGGATGCCCTTTCATCGTGGAGGACTGTTTTATTAAGCTATTGCTCCGGGCGTGCTCACGTGAAATGGAAAACGTGGTGGTTAACGTACAATTTTTAATTGCGTCCTGCTCTCGTATTTGGAAGTTTCATTGTAGTATTAGTGGAGTCGGCCTTAAGCACCAGTGAAACATTAATTTAATCAACGTTTTAACATTACTAACAGTATAGCCATGTTATACACTTTTCGCAGGGTATTTGGGCAGCGGTACGATTCCATTTGTTATTCAATAATTCTTAAACGGTTTCGTTCCTCTGCTTCAAATTGTAATCTAATCAAGCAGACAGAGATACAATTCATGCGTTATTGGTTTGAATTTGTTGATATTTAGTTTTTACTAGTTACTCAAGACTGCGTTACGCACAGTGAACACGTCGGGAAAAGGATTACAGTGGTCTTTTGAAGCAGGTTCGACCTTTTTTTATACAGTATCGGTGTATTTTGTACTAACATCATGTTCTACTAGGTACAGTGGATAGGGAAAATAATGTGAACACCTGTACTTCTTAGTAAGGGTTTGGACCCACACTTGCTCCTAATACGGCTGCGATTCTTCTTCGAATACTGGCGTATAATGATTGTATTGTCTCCTGTAATGTTATGCCACTCTAAGGTCAGATCCTCTCCTAATTCGTGTAGTGACGAGGAAGGCGGGAAGCTGCTCCGGCGTCTGCGCTCCAATACTTTCCACAAGGACTCGATAATGTTCAGCTCCGAGAAGATTGCTGGCGAGGAAAGACGCTGCAGTGTAGTTGCATGCTCCTGATACCACTGTTGTACTGTCCTGGCTGTGTTAATGGGTGCATTATCGTCCTGAAATATGGCGTTATTGTTGGGGAAAAAGATTTGAAATATGGGGTGCACCTGATCACCTACAATGTTCACATAATCGTTGGCTATAAACGGCATTTGGGACTAATGATACGACCAATAAAATATCATGATATGGTTGCACACACCATCACACTTCCACCTCCACGCTTAACCGCTGTAATCAGGCAATCAGGATTGTAGGCTTCTTTTTGCGTTCTCCAGACGTAAACCCGGACCGATGTGGGAAATAACGAAGGCTCTGACTCATCAGACCATATGCCGTGTTTCCACAGACCAGGCGCCCACGATTTATGTCCCTGACACCATGTTTTACGATTCTCTGAGTTGGGTTTCGTCACTAATGGTTTCGGTATGGCTTTAAGGGGTTCTCGGCGGACCGTATTGATAGATACGGGGTGTCGAAGATGACTATGGAGCTCTGCAGTCGCTTTAGCCGCCGTAGTTCTGTGTTGTTTTGACACGATTCGTGTTAGCGTACGACGATCTCTGTCATTTAGTTTTGATTTGCGCCCACTATTACGTTTACACGATGATGTCTTTCCATGTTTTGTCTAGGCTGTCATGACTGCTGAAACAGTGGCTCTTGAAACATTCAATGAGATGGCTGTCTTGGTTACTGATGCGCCAAGTAATCGGCTCCCACAATCTGCCCTCTTGGGAATTCTGTTAGGTCTTTCATCGCACGTAGACCTTGGCCTCCGAATGCAAGTACAAAGTGTGCACTACTCGTAAATCACCTACACTGACGCCTAGTCAGTACTGAAGACGCACAGCCCAGCGCGGCATGGGCCATACCTGAGTCAAACACAAGAATCCCAATGCTACCACTGTTAACATTATGTCGCTTATCCTCTGTATATTCCATTGCATATACTCCTATGAATCGTCTTTATGGTTATGAAGTGGTTATGAGAAGTAGTGTTTATGACAATTTCCCGACAATGTTTTACTGTTATACCTAGACCCTATGCTTTCCCCAGACTATTTTTAATTTCATGGTAACATCAGTTCTGACATCTTTGTAGTTTCTTTTTCTACTCATCTCGTCTTTGGGAGGATAATTCAATAAACGATTTTACGTAATGTTGATGTTTGAAATCGACCTACTCATTTAGAATTTCGTGAAGGTAATTTTGTATGTGTGAATATACAGCGTGTTTCAAAAAGAAAATACGGATTACAAAGTATTATTTTGTCCAAACTATCCATCGCTGAGGCTCGGCTCGGCTAATGGATAGACGAACACGTAGTCTAGTTTATATTAATAGCCGCTAGATGTCTGTTGTCTTCTGTTTTGCTTGGTAACCGTCGCATATTTAAAATGGGTACTCCGCAGCAGAAATCGACCTGTGTGCTCGAGTTTGCGAAGTGAAAATCCATGATTACAGTGCAAAAACGTTTTAGGTTGTGGTACCAAGTTTTTCCTCCGGGTGGGTAGAACATTCGCAGATGGTATCGACTGTTCCTAGATACAGGATGTGCTTGGAAAGGAAAGAGTCCTTGCCGCCCTCACGTTCCTGAGGAAAATGTCGCACGAATTCAAACTGCTTTCCAACGTAGTCCTTCAAAATCAATACGTCGTGCCAGTCGGGAGTTACAACTGCCTACAAGAACAATTTGACGTATTTTGAGACTCGGTTAGTTATAAAGTCGTACAAGTTACAGCTGTTAAAAGCTATGCGTCCTGGTGACAAACGCAAAAATGTGACATTTTGTAACGAGAGTATTGACGCTATTGACATTGATAACGCTTTCGCACAACGCATCGTGTTCAGTGACGAAGCCGCTTTCCATCTTAGTGGCTAGGTAAACAAACACAATGTACGAATTTGGGGCCTACAGAACCTACATGCAGCCACTGAACCTGTAAGAGATTCGCCCAAAGTCAATGGGTTTTATGCGATATTCCAATCATCTGTTTACGGCCCATTTTTCATTGATAGAAACACGGTTAACGGTCAGCAGTATCTCGCTATGTTACAAAACTGGTTGTTTACAAGGCTGCACTAAAACAGCTACATTTTTCAACCAGACGGGGCTCCCTTTACCGGAGTCGCCAAGTGCTTGAATATCTGAATGAAAGTCTACAGAACTGTTGGATTGGTCGTCAAGGATCTGGTGACTTAGCACGTCTCTGCTGAGCTCAGCGGTCACTGGACGTCTTCCCGTGCGGTTTCGTTAAAGACAACGTTTATGTACCACTAGTCCCACAGAAGAGTTGAAGAACGGGGTCCGTACTGCCGTAAGATCGTTGACGGAGGACATACGTGCCCGAGTATGGGATGAATTTGAGTAAGTTTCTTATAATCCGTCTTTATTTCAAAAATATTTATGCACATAAACATGTGAATAAACATATTTGCAATCAAGACGGATTATAAGTAACACTGTTAAAAGGGGATTGCGGTATCACTGCAGACATTGTTTTTGCAAGGAATTTGAGTATCGATGTGATATTGTTGGTGTCGCTGATGGAGGACATATTGAATATCTGTAATCTGAACTTGTGAGGTTCGTAAATATGTGTGTAAAGTTTCATATTCGTATGTCTCAAAGTTAAATAAATATATACATTCGAAATACGTATATTCTTTTTGAAACACACTGTATTTCCATCTCTTCAAGAATACTAAACAGTGGTCCTCTTTCCTGTGCGATGTGTGGAACCTTGACAACCCGTTCAAAAGCAACCACTGTGTATCGTTCTGTTTCCAAGTAGTGGACGGACGTTCATGGGTTGGTGTCACTTTCTCTAATGCGTTCTCGGTATCGAATATAGAAATTCCGTCCAGTTCGGCTTATGTAGAATTTATCATATATTTTACACTACATCTTATATTTGGCTGTATCCCAACGTATTTTTGGCTCTGTTTGTCTGGATTATGGTGGATTGCCTAGGCGTAGAGCGTTTATCGTAAATATATTTGGCAATTTTAGGATAAAAATCATTTCGTTCTGAAAAGTATTTTAGGATTTGTATCTCTTTTTGTATGGTGTCCCGTACCAAAGACAGGTTTGTTAATCGATTAGTTATGAGTTGGCAGTATTTGCGATTTAGGATGACAGGAATAGGTGGTAATAATATTGTCTGTTTCGGTCGGTTTCCGATAAATCTCTAATTTTTGTGCATAGTTGTTGTTTTCTTGGTCAGATATAACTAATTTATTATTTTCTTACTTTCTAATTCTTCTGTGAATTTTATTTCACAGTGCAGATTGTTGAAATTATCATGTATTAGATGTCTGCCTTGGTTATTTCCATCTCTTAACATCAGACTGTCGTCAAGGTATACATACTAGTATATAATCTTCGAGATCATTGTGCTTTGAGATTAAGAGCCTGCTGTTTTCGATTATGCAGTTAATTACAATGGGCCAACTGCGACGTGACTGTCACATTCAGGTTATTTGTGGAATGTACATATTTTTCTAGACTATTTGAATTTTTGAGGTAGATAATTTAACGTATTATAGAATTGGATTTGTTGTGTACATCAGGTGGCGCTGACATCCATATGACTTTGATGCCTGATTTACTGTCACTCTGCTGTATAACTCTGCTTCTTTGATACTGGTGGAGCTGTGGAAGATGTCAAACTTTTACTGAAGCAGTTATAATTTTTTTGGAACTGGTTACGCCAAACAGTGTTGAAGTGTACAAAGCTTGTGACCAATTCAGATGCTGTTTTATTCTTAAATTAAATATATAGTTTCTAACGGTTATTTTATATATATATATATATATATATATATATATATATATATATATATATATATATATATGTGTGTGTGTGTGTGTGTGTGTGTGTGTGTGTGTGTGTGTGTGTGTGTGTGTGGAGCGTAACCAGATTCAAAAAACAACAATAGAATGAAATTATCAGGGTACAACCAGAAAAACACGATCACGTAGCTGGTGAGAACAAAATTATGATCTACATATTACCATGGAGGCAAAAAACCTATAACCATCTAACATCGATGAATCACCTGTCACTACAACTGCCAGGAAACGTCGTTACAAAATCGTCTTTCGAGATTGAAAATCTTCACAAGTAACTGCTCCAGCAACAGTGTAACACCCTCTACAGCTTTACATGCATCTACGGGGCGAACTTACACAGCAGTGCGACAGCAGTTGAGACATCGTTGTGGTAAGAATATCACCCAACTTGTACAGCAAATAATAATTCTATAATATGTCAGATAGTCTACTTCAAAACTTGAAAAGTTCTACAAAAATACGTCTTGTGTTCAGTTAACCTGAAGATGGCAATTACGGAAATATAGGCCTATTGTAATAAGCAATATAATCGAACACAGCAACGTCTTGATCTGATGCAAAATATATAAAGTCCTTATATTACATATGCAACATAGCGAGGCGAGATGTGTACAGATTGTTAACTTCAATGTTGTACAAGATAAAAACTGTGGAATTAGTAGAATGTATAATATTCAACAAGCTGTGCAGCGAGAGTTAAATTATTCTTTCATATGTGAGCTTAAGACACTTGTATGTACGAGACGTGAAACCGGTGACAGTATCAATCACGAAGTCTACCTCAATCAATTATGTATCTTACACTGTTAGACCTTAAAAAGTGCTTCAAATGACTCTGAGCACTATGGGATTTAACGTCTGAGGTCATCAGTCCCCTACAACTTAGAACTACTTAAACCTAACTAACCTAAGGACATTACACACATCCATGCCCGAGGCAGGATCCGAACTTGCGACCCGTATCTGATTAGGTTCGATAATTTAAAGATAAATATGTAAAAATGGTTGTTGTTGTGGTCTTCAGTCCTGAGACTGGTTAGATGCAGCTCTCCATGCTACTCTATCCTGTGCAAGCTTCTTCATCTCCCAGTACGTACTGCAACCTACATCCTTCTGAATCTGCTTAGTGTATTCATCTCTTGGTCTCCGTCTATGATTTTTACCCTCCACGCTGCCCTCCAATACTAAACTGGTGATCCCTTGATGCCTCAGAACATGTCCTACCAACCGATCCCTTCTTCTGGTCGAGTTGTGCCACAAACACCTCTTCCCCCCCAATTCCATTCAATACCTCCTCATTAGTTATGTGATCTACCCATCTAATCTTCAGCATTCTTCTGTAGCACCACATTACGAAAGCTTCTATTCTCTTCTTGTCCTAACTGTTTATCGTCCATATTTCACTTCCATACTTGGCTACACTCCATACAAATACTTTCAGAAACGACTTCATGACATTTAAATCTATACTCGATGTTAACAAATTTCTCTTCTTCAGAAACGAATTCCTTGCCATTGCCAGTCTACATTTTATATCCTCTCTACTTCGACCATCATCAGTTATTTTGCTCCCCAAATAGCAAAACTCCTTTACTACTTTAAGTGTCTCATTTCCTAATCTAATTCCCTCAGCATCGCCCAACTTAATTCGACTACATTCCATTATCCTCGTTTTACTTTTGTTGGTGTTCATCTTATATCCTCCTTCCAAGGCACTGTCCATTCCGTTCAGCTGCTCTTCCATGTCCTTTGCTGTCTCTGACACAATTACATTGTCATCGGCAAACCTCAAAGTTTTTATTTCTTCTCCATGGATTTTAATTCTTACTCCAAATTTTTCTTTTGTTTCCTTTACTGCTTGCTCCAATACAGATTGAATGACATGGGGGATCCATGCTCCGACCCGTCGAACGCCAGATTTCCTTCTCCTGATAACAACGTTCTCCTGAGCAGTCCCCGCCTGGAGATCCGAATGGGGGACTATTTTACCTCCGGAGTATCTTAACCAAGAGGACGCCATTATCATTTAACCATACCGTAAAGCTGCATGCCCTCGGGAAAAATTACGGCTGTAGTTTCCCCTTGCTTTCAGCCGTTCGCAGTACCAGCATAGCAAGGCGTTTTGGTTAGTGTTACAAGACCAGATCAGTCAAACATCCAGTTGCTGCTGCAAATACTGAAAAGCTGTTGCCCTCTTCAGGACCACACGTTTGTCTGGCCTCTCAACAGATACCTCTCCATTGTGGATCCACCTTTGCACCTTTGCTTTAGCCCAAAAGTATGATTTAGATGCGAAAATGAAATTCAAAAACCTTCTAAATATGCAGTTCCCCACAAAGAGTTCCCCACAAACAGAAACAGGCCTATTCCAGTTTTATAAGAGAACAGTAAAACTGACTGACATAGTATTCACAAAGAACGAACAAAATAACTAGATAAGGATTTAAAAAAAAACTACAAATAAATTCCACAACACTGATAGGAAGCAACTCATAATAACCACGTAAAATAGTGACTGATGCAGCTAGATAACCTATAAAACGACAAAACTAAAACCCCAATAGGACAGCCAATGCAATAGAAAAGGAAAGCTGCAGCAAATACAAAAACCAGGAGAAGTACTATATCATCCTACTCCAAAGTAATAATAAACTAACAGTCAAGAACGTAGTAACAACGATCTCATACAAAGGTAATAATTTTGTTGAACTAAACCCAAATGTATATATACAAAAAGTAAACGACTTCTTCACAGCCAATAACCTCACACAGGTCACTAGAGATCCCAAAAACAACTATGCAGCACAAACAAAATAAAATCTTCAATATGATACTATTTTATCCGGCTACGAAGAAAAAAGTGCTCCAAAATGAGTTGTTGAACATCTAAATTACGTGGACATTCGAAGACAAAGTATTTGCCCCTATCCGCGCAGTTGACCAAACTATAATTATGTCCACATCCTTCTTAGCAAAAGACTGCGCAACATTTAACAGAAACTATGCCCTTTTAATAAATAAAACACAACAAGAAATTCTAGATTAATAGCATAAAAAATAAAAGACGTAGTAATCTTGAGAAAAAGCAGATTTGTCTCATTTGCTATCACAAATCTCTCTATAGACGCTTTAATTGACGAAAAAATTGCCGCCATTATGGAACACACTGTAGTTTGTTACAGAAAAACCAGCACAACAGGTGTCAATGAGATGGTTCAGTTATTAACCTTAATACGAAAATAAATTTACTTTCAGCTCGATAGTAAATTTTACACTGAAACAGATATTTTAGCCATGGAATGCAGCATCGTAGGCTTAATATCAGACTTACTTCAATAATTTAGAAGAGAAATTCTTTCCCGCCGCTAACACAATAATTTAATGCTGTAGATATGTCGTTGGTACACTGATGTTAACAGGTGGAAATAACGAAATACTCTAAAAAATAAGCTCCTTAAAATAGAATTCACGATAGAATAAAAAAATAACAAAACAATTAATTCCTGGATTTGACCATAAGGAGCATCAATTATGCACAAAAATTCGAGATTTATCGGAGGACGACCACAACAGACCACATTATTATTAATGCACACTCTTGTCATACAAAATCCTCAAAATACGCATTCTTTCAGTCTATGATTTATCGAGTAATAAACCTGCCTTGGGAACGAGTCACTGTACAAAAAGAGATACACATTCTAAAATACTTTGCAGAACTACATGATTTTGATCTAAAAATTGTCACATATGTATACGATAAACGCTTAAAGCTTATACAATCCTCCATACATAAAGAAATAAGACAGAAGAGAAGAAAATTAAATTTATTTAAATACCCGAATATATTCAGGAACGATACCTCACACAATTAACGCATTATTAAAACGAATTAATATAAAATTTGAATACCAGGATCGTCACACTACTACTCTCCAGACGAACAAAACCAAATATATATTCAGATCCAGGCAAATATGAAATTTAATGCAAAATGTGTGATAAATTCTACATAGGTCAAGAGAAACGGAATTTCCGTATTCCATATCGAGAAAACGTTAGAGAAAATGGCAGTAGCCCATAAATTTTCTTCTATCACTTTAAGACACAACAATACACAGTGGGCTGTTAGGATTTGCATATTGCACAAAAAGGACACCTAATGAATATTCGTCAACGTACACAGCATAATGGCGAGCTGCAAATTTGTTCATTAGACGCCTTCAATTATTACGTGAGAAATCAAAATCTGTGAAATTTGGGAGATACATACACACCTAAAGAAAACTGTGCATAACCTCACTTCCGAGAGTTCCGGAACGTGTACAGAAAATTGGAATAGAGATTACCATAAACATCATTTCCGCCCTCTTCATTGTTCATGAAAACATCTCATTTTGTGCCACCATACAGCGAGACCTTCAGAAGTGGTGGTTCAGATAGCGGTACTTCTAACACCCAGTACCACCTCCTCTTGCATTGATGCATGCCCACATTCGTCGTGGCATATTATCCACAAGTTCATAAAGGCACTGTTGGTCCACATTGTCCCACTCCTCAACGACGATTCAGCGTAGATCCCTCAGAGAGGTTGGTGGGTCACTACGTCCAAAAACAGCCCTTTCCGACCTATCCCAAGCATGTTCGATAGTGTTCATGTCTGGGGAACATGGTGGCCACTCTAGTCGAGAGATGTCGTTGTGCGAAGGTAGTCATTCTCAAAATATGCACGATGGGGGAGCGAATTGTCGTCATTGAAGACGAATGCCTCGCCAATATGCTGCTGGATTGGTTACAGTATCGCTCTGAGGATAGCATTCACGTATCGTACTGCCGTTACGGCGCCTTCCATGACCACCAGCGGCGTACGTCGCCCCTACATAATGCCACCGCTAAAAATCGGGGAACCTCCACCTTGCTGCACTCGCTGGACAGTGTGTCTCAGACGTTCAGCCTGACCGGGTTGCCTCCAAACACGTCTCCGACGGTTGTCTGGTTGGAGGCATATGAGACACTCATCGGTGAAGAGAACGATGCCAGTCCTGAGCGATCCATTCGGCATGTAGTTGGGCCCATCTGTATCGCGCTACATTGTGTCGTGGTTTCTAAGATGGACCTCATCATGGACGTCGGGAGTGAAGTTGCGCATCAGGCAGCCTATGGCGCACAGTTTGAGTCGTAACACGATGTCGTGTGGTTCCACTAAAAGAATTATTCAACATGGTGGCGTTGCTGTCAGGGTTCCTCCGAGCCGTAATCTGTAGGTAGCGGTCATCCACTTCTGTAGCAGCCCTTACCAGGCCTCTGCGAGGCATCTAATCGACATTTCCTACCTGTCTGCATCTCCTTCATGCCCGAGCATCGCTTTGGTTCACTCCTAGACGCCTTCCCTTGTCGAGGACTTTCCTCACACAAAGTAACAATGCGGAGGCGGTCGAACCGCGGTGTTGACCGTCTAGGCATGGTTGAGTTACAGACAACACGAGCTGTATACCTGCTTCCTGGTGGAATGACTGGAATGGCTGTCAGACCCGCTCATGCATCGTTGACTACTTCTTTGTGTGGATTTAGTGACATCTCTGAAGAATCAAAGGGACTGTGTCTGTGATACAATATCTACAGTCAACGTCTATCTTCAGAAGTTCTGGGTACCAAGGTGATGCAAAACATTTTTTGATGTGTGTAGAATGAATGGGAGCAACTGTGACTATTATTTAACTAACTAGTAGAGTGACTGTATTTGGGGAGGTGGGAGAAACACAACATTTTTTGTTGGTACCCAGTAGTGTTACAATGACAATATTTTTGTAGACCGATTAACTACTATGTTAAAATTATTATTATTATTATTTTCTTTTTTTGAAATTTGCGGCCTGAGGGAGGACTCGAACCCCCGACGGGGTGAGCCGCGTGAACCGTGCAAGATACCCTAGCCTCCGAGGCTATCCCGTGTGGCTCCTAAGGTTAGGACAACTTTTATATTAAAGAGAAAACAGGCACATCTTTACATTTGAAACTGAGAACTTGATCGGATTTAACGACCTTTACAAAAATATTCGCGTTGGATACATTTGACACAGTTGCAGGATTCCGAGACACTGTGATGACGAGAACGCAAGATGCTGATTTTTGGCGATTTAGTGTTAAAATTGTGTCCCCAAGAACTTTGTGAATCTGTTGCAGGTAACGGTTGCACTTGTTTACTGTCACAGCCGGCAAAATAAGCTTGATGTCATCGTCTTCCATTTTCAGAGTGTACATCATTTGAAATACGCAGCACTAACATATTTACGGAGTATATTCGTCAATACAGTAAACTTCTTCGTGGCACCCGCGGAACAGTCTCAGTTCAGTGATTGATACGACGCATTTCAAGGTTCATTCACCTCAAAGCTGAGAGCTCGTAATGTGCAAACATGATAGGCCATCGTGTACAGGCATTGTTTCTCTGGTAACCGACCTATCTGAATTCACAGCACACGCGAAGTTTATTACTTCATCCACACATGAGAAAGAGTGCACTGTTCACAGTTTACTCCGTTTTAATCACTGTTTTCTTGTGGATTACGTGGTACGGTAGACAACGTGATTTACACGATTTTTCAGTGTCTATATATACGAAAAGCAACACATCGGCAAGGCAACCACACGTCAATAATCACGGTTCTCTTTATCATCCGGTTACCAGTCGATGGTTTAGTGTCGATAGCCGGCAGAAATTTTGAAAAGAAAAGACATCAACTATTTTGATAACTTTTTCAAATATAAGAAATAAAATTGTTTAGAGAAACATTTTATGTTTGAAATCATGTATTCTTTTCACAAATTTAGACAACATTGCCAAAAGAAGAACAGCGAAATGGTTCTATAATTTGCTTAAATTAACAATTCGATATAGATTTATTTTACACATGTACATTTTTTTGTCGGGAAAAATTCCCGATCAAGAGAAATTGTGACAAAACAATGCAACTGAATCCAGAAGAACTCTCTCTTGTGATGTTTGAAGGATCCCCTATTGAAAAATTTTTGAAAGTAAGCAATTGTTGGGCTACAGGACAGAAACGGTTTAAGCCCACACAATAGCTGAATGAACGGTCTACATATTCCACCAACGAAATATCCTCTAGTACTCTTAAAAATTGTAAGATTGTATGGTTAACAATGCACTTTAGATTCTTAGTTGCCACCTCATATACTGCAGGTGATTTTCTGCATCATTCAAATTCGCTTCAACTTTTTTTCTAACCTATTTTACATCATACTTTTAGACAGGTTAACTCACAAAATATCAAACCTTTTCTCCAACTCTTTTTGTTTTCAAACTTTGCTCAGAAAGCATGAAGTAAAATATATTTAAATACTGATCCACATTTTATTATTATTAACAGAAGCCAGAGGGGTTAAGTGGGTGTGATTTTTGGTCGGTCATACTTACTACCTCATGGGATGACTGACAGCTTCTTGTACCTAATTTTCCATCACCATCGACAGACATATTCTGACCCATCATGACCTTACAAGTACTTCAGTTATCTCAACGCCTTATTAAAAGATTTTCAAATATTTGGCAGTGGCGGAAAAGGTAATACGAGCAATGACTCTTCCCATTATTCATTCGCCTAATTCTCCGCTTTTGGATGACCTTCTCTGTTCTAGGTCCTTTTCACACCCTACAATGCCTTAAAGTTTGTTGGAAGCCCTTCCACGTTTACCAAGAGTCTCTAGCGGTTGGCCACAATTGTGCTACTCAGATGGTACTGGAGAAATTCTGTAATCGAGTCAGTGCAAGAAGATCCCAAACAGTTAGCAGCGCTGTTGCCAGCTTTCAACTGGAAGGCACTATTGGCTGCAGCAGAAACGATAGTCTTCTGCAGAGCTGCGACAACACAAGAGCGTGCCCACAGAAACTTTTATAAAATTACTTAGCTCATATTTTCTGTTCTCAGTGTCCTGAGTTTAGTACTTGCCTCAAAGGAAGTCATGTCAACAGTTAAACCTCACAACATTGGAAGGTTGTATGCGCGGTACAGCTATGCCACTTTGCCTTTTTGACTCCGTGCTTGCATTCTGAGGCAATTCTGTTGTCGAAAAGTCCTTAAAGTAACTACTTGATTCTAAGGAAGCCTTTTTGGAGCTTAAATGTCAGGCAAAAGCAACTTTTTATGTGCAAAATGGCAATCCTTGAAGACACGAACTTTAGGTCACTTCATTTACGTAGATTGCTGTAACTGTTGATGAAATGTTTAAACTTTTCTTCGCAAGATTACACCTCACACTGCAGTTACTCATTTCTCAATCTTTGTTTGGCTATGAAACTTCGGAAAAAAATCTCCCTCAACTCAGTAACTAAATTTTTGTTTACTACATCTACATCTACATCTACATCTACATTTATACTCCGCAAGTCACCCAACGGTGTGTGGCGGAGGGCACTTTACGTGCCACTGTCATTATCTCCCTTTCCTGTTCCAGTCGCGTATGGTTCGCGGGAAGAACGACTGTCTGAAAGCCTCTGTGCGCGCTCTAATCTCTCTAATTTTACATTCGTGATCTCCTCGGGAGGTATAAGTAGAGGGAAGCAATATATTCGATACCTCATCCAGAAACGCACCCTCTCGAAACCTGGCGAGCAAGCTACACCGCGATGCAGAGCGCCTCTCTTGCAGAGTCTGCCACTTGAGTTTGTTAAACATCTCCGTAACGCTATCACGGTTACCAAATAACCCTGTGACGAAACGCGCCGCTCTTCTTTGGATCTTCTCTATCTCCTCCGTCAATCCGATCTGCTACGGATCCCACACTGATGAGCAATACTCAAGTATAGGTCGAACGAGTGTTTTGTAAGCCACCTCCTTTGTTGATGGACTACATTTTCTAAGGACTCTCCCAATGAATCTCAACCTGGTACCCGCCTTACCAACAATTAATTTTATATGATCATTCCACTTCAAATCGTTCCGCACGCATACTCCCAGATATTTTACAGAAGTAACTGCTACTACTGCTACTACTGTGAATACTTTCATGCAACTACTTTAATTTTTCCCGCTGCCTATTTTGATACCCCATTAGTCCATTCCACACTTTTTGTTTAGTTATGACTATTCAGACAGTGAAACTTTGTGATATTTCCCCAAAGAATCACTATTAAAGATTTTTAACTTTCCCAATTAGTTTCAATGAAACTAAATATTTTTATGAAAGTCTATATTTGACGTTGATGTGTTTGGTGAATCATCTGTCCATTTCAGACTACGAGTGGCTATGAAAATATGGACAACAATTTCATCTGGTCACTAATTATTTTTTTAAATTATACGTATTTCTATCAAGCAGTTAAATATCTTTCTGCAAACCTAGACATGGCGTTGATCAATTTCACACCCTATTTGCCAATTTCACAATGAAAAATCGGAAAAAACATTTCCTCCAACCACTGATTACATTTTTCTCAGCTACTGTGAATATTGTCGAACAACCTATTCTATTTAGTAAAACTAAATAGCAGGCTGATGAATTTGATTTCAGATTTGACTGTTTCCTATTCAAAGTTTGAGTGCGAAAGCACGGGCAAAATCTAATTGTCTGATTTATAGAGAGTCATATTTTCATTGCAGTCTGATATTTGATCGAAAATATGCTGTCTTATAGGAAACTACGAAAAGACAAATTCAGTCATTTACGTTCATTTAATATTTGACTGTTCTGAAATATGCTGGTGAAAGTAATGTATAAAACAAAATAACAAAACGGCTGAAATATTTATATCGTCTCCGTAAAGATGTATGTTTACAAAGTCCATAGTAGGCGGTCAGTAACACACATTTGTTTCATTGCCCTTCTGTGAAAGGCATCGAAAATGTTCCCAGTGCGTTCCTATACACGGATGTAGAAACCGGTTTGGTCAGTTGCTGGTCCTCCAGACCACTGCTGTATTCTGGTGAGCGAACACGTATTCTGTAGGAAGCTTGCTCACAGTGGAGCAACGTACCATTAACCAGCAGGAGGCGTTTGACGAAGCAGGCATGTTTATCGATGCGTAAGAGAGGACAATAAGTTTCGTTAGTCTCAGTGACAATTATAAAAAATGGCTCTGAGCACTATGGGACTCAACTGCTGAGGTCATTAGTCCCCTAGAACTTAGAACTAGTTAAACCTAACTAACCTAAGGACATCACAAACATCCATGCCCGAGGCAGGATTCGAACCTGCGACCGTAGCGGTCTTGCGGTTCCAGACTGCAGCGCCTTTAACCGCACGGCCACTTCACTCGTGTGAAAGTGGGGCTGGGTCTCTTATATAGACTAATTTGATGAAATTCAGTGATTGCTAACCTGCAGGTAATTACTCGCTGAGAGATAAAATATTATTTTCTAAGGGGAATAAACGAAAGGTTTAGTTGTGTTTCGGTAATGAAATAACAATTTTTAGAGGGATTGTTACGATTTTTCACGGTCGGAGCTTACTTCCCGAATAGTTCTTGTAAGTTGAAGCGTCTGCCACTGTAGTTGGATGCACATATCTCCTTCGAGCTTGACGCTTCCCAAGTGAAAGTGTAACTTTACATACTGCTTCTATGTGGATATTCTCAATTTTTTCTGCCAATTATACGTGAAGAGTGTCCCTGACGGACGGCTAATACTCAAGTATCGTACGAACAAGATTTTATACGCTCAATCCTACACTTTCAGACGGTTCTTCCAATGTATTTCAATATGCCACACGCTTTTACTACCACTGATTTTATGTGACAGTTCCACATAAAATCTCTCCGTAGGCAATACTCCGGATATTTGAGGAATGTGAGTGTTCCTCACAGTGTTGTTACAGAGATACAGTTTTGTTCAACAGTAGTGGAATCATCCATTAACGAGGCTCTCCACTTACTTGAATATAAGTTACGTGCCGATCCAGTACTTGGGATACATCTCTGACACGTTAAAATGCTTCGCATAATGATAAGGTTAAGGAATCGCTAATCTACGTTTAGAGCAATTGTAGACTTAGAGAAAGATTTTGACAATGTTAACTAGCGTAATCTGCAATTATGAAGGTAGCGGAATTAAAATACAGGGAGCGAAAGGGTATTTACAACTTGCACAGAAACCAAACGGCAGAGTCGAGCGGCATGAAAGGAAACTTGTGGTTGAGGAGGGACAGGGTTGTAGCCTACCCTTGATTTTATTCAATCTGTACACTCAACAAGCAATAAAGGAAACAAAATTTGGAGTAAATATCAGGGAGAAGAAATAAAATATCTGATGTTGGCCGCTGACATTGTGATTCTGTAACAGACATCAAAGAACTTGCAAGAGCAGTTGAACGAAATGGACAGTGTCTGGAAATGAGAAAATAAGCTGAACATCAACAAAAGCAAAACAAGGGTAATGGAGTGTAGTCTAATTATATCAGGTGATTTTGAGAAAATTAGATTAAAACGAGACTCTGACAGCAGTAGGGAAGTTTAACTATTTGGGCAGCAGAATAACTGGTGAAGGCCGGTAGAAAACGTAAACTGGCAATGGTAAGGAATGCGTTTCTGAAAAACAGATATTTGTTGACATCTAATATAGGTTTATGAGTTACAAAGTATTTCCTGGAAGTGTTTGGATGGAATACAACATCGTACGGAAGTGAAACACGGACAGTACAGAGTTTACACAATAACGATGTAAATTTTTAAAATGTGGTGCTACAGAAGATGCATAGATCACATAATTAATGAGGAGGTATTGGACAGAATGGGGAAGGAAAGAAATTAGAGGCGCAACCTGACTAGAAGCAGGGATAGGTTGATATGACACATTCTGAAACATCAGGGGATCACCAATTTAGCATTACAGGGAAGTGTGGGAGTTAAGAATCGTAGAGGATGACTGAGAGATGAACACAGTAAGCAGATTCTGGAGGATGTATGTTGTAGCAGTTATTCGTAGATGAAGAGGATTTCATAGCACAGAGTAGCATGGAGAGCTTCATCAAACCATTCTTCGGACTGAAGGTTACAACTGAAGACAGCAACAAACGTTGGAAACCAAACTCAAGGATGAAACAGGGCAGTACCAAATGTGTTTCGTACCTTGGAAATTATCACAGCGACAAGAGATTTCGTCGACGTCGTCCTTTGGTCCCCTCGTTGTTATATTGGTTTTCAGCGGCGTCACAGCTGGCTACTTCCGATTAGGTGTCTTCCACGTCTTTAATTGAAACGTAAAGCCAATATGCTCATTCTCTATATGAAAGTACCCAGGTTGTCGTTATACGCTGACCTGCAACTTGACAGTCATCCTCGATATTGTCGTCGCAGTGTTGCGAATGTCATATATGCTTCATACATGCCATAGTTTCCAGAGAGTTGCGTGATTTCTTTATTTGTGATTTTGAATCTCTCGTTATATTGTTGAACCAAAAGTGCATTTTGTTTGTCCAGGACTGTGACCATATATAACCCACCACGATTCATTAACGTATGTAACTTTTTTTTTTCTTTGTAAGGAGGTGTGTGCTCTGTTTGCATCACAACTATTTTCTCTAGACATTATTGAATGTTGCAACCTTCGTAGCTGAATACTGACTATGGTCCCAGTTCTTTTGTAAGAGGACACTCAAACAGTTGGCACTTTTCAGATTTTTGTTACGCAGATCTTGAGCGCAGGTGACTGGCATAGATTTCAGTTCATTGTAGGCTGATATTTCAATGCGTTATCCTAGCAAGATGTTGGCGTTGCGGCCTGTACTTTTATAAGCTTGTCATCAGTTTGTTACAAAGTAAAATCTAATAGAGAGAGAGCAAAATCACCTGCAAAAGCAATTCGTCTGTCGTTACTGACAAGTGACTGACCTTCTGAATGCAGGTCCAACAGTAATGGTATCCTTACGCCTTTCGATCTAGTTCGGTCGTAAGACAATGCTCTCAGAAAAAATTTCTTTTGAGTTCCAAATGATGGACTGTTTAGTTATTGGCAGATGACGGTGTTTTCGCTAATAAACACGTCATAAAAGCATCGAGAAGCACTATATCTAATAATATAGTTTCCCACATAACCACTCACAAATTATAGGACATAGAAGTGATTTTTCCAGATAACAATGCTTCTGCAAGAGGCATCAATTATGAAAGCTTTTCTGCAAAACTGCTAGCAAGAAATACTGTGCCACAACATCATAATGTACGCCTATTGTGATATCTCCTATGGACTTACTAATTAAATTGGGACACTTCTTGAGGTTTCGTTATAAGAGGGTATGGCAAAGGGGGGGGGGCGGATCTTATGTTGCGCTGTGCGCTTCCCAAAATAGGATGCGGCGTTGTTGTAGAGCAAAAATTTGCTTCCCTCGACAACTTCCCACAACGATTCGTCTGGACAGCCTCAGGTAAACTCGTCAGGTAATTCTGACCGTTTGCACCTGTGACGATTTGATCTTAACAGACACCAAATCATGGGAGACCCAAAAAAAAGAGCATCATTGTGGTGTCACCGCCAGACACCACACTTGCTAGGTGGTAGCCTTTAAATCGGCCGCGGTCCGTTAGTATACGTCGGACCCGCGTGTCGCCACTATCAGTGATTGCAGACCGAGCGCCGCCACACGGCAGGTCTAGAGAGTCTACCTAGCACTCGCCCCAGTTGTACAGCCGACTTTGCTAGCGATGGTTCACTGACAAATTACGCTCTCATTTGCCGAGACGATAGTTAGCATAGCCTTCAGCTACGTCATTTGCTACGACTTAGCAAGGCGCCATTACCAGTTACTATTGATGCTGTAAAACATGTACCGTCAAGAGCGATGTTCACCAATTCTGGATTAAAGTTAAGTATTCCAGCAGCTACGTATTATTTTTTCTAGTCTCATTTCCCTGTCCCGTTCCAGACCTCACGCCAGCCTGCGTGAGCTTAAACGCGTGCCTTTCGGCTTCCTCCTAGTGGATTGGCTGTCTTGCCAGTCCACTACAATCATCTTGGCCGGTGGTGGTTGAGTATTTGCGGCTTTTAGCTGCGGTGATCCCACAAGTTGGCACAATTTGATTTGCTCCTATATCTAGTGGTGAAAGTGATATACCAAGCCCTAGCCCATAGTAATAAGAAGGCTAAAGTAGTCATCCGGATGTTGCTGACATAGCTGCAATAATTCCGATTCAGTAGGAGCTACCAATTTACACAATCCGTACGTCATTCAAGTTGGTACAAACTCATGCACTACTTGTATTCACTTTCTCCACTATCGCCTTGGTGGCGAGCACCACGGCCTCTGCTTCTGTTGAAGTTTGTGGTTGCTCATTGAGAGACGATCTGTCACTTCGTTCTTGGTCATTGAGACGTGTTTGAACGCAATGAAAGCATCAGCGCCACCTAACCACTGTGTCTTATCATTATGCATTTCCACCTACTCTACATGGAATGTTCCAGATTTGCTCCTTTTCACATACAGAAAATGTTGTGGACTGACAAGACAGCCAGTCCACAGTGACGGGTAACCGAAAGGCACGCGTTTAATTCACGCAGGCTTGCTTAAGTCTGAAACTGGATACGTAATGAATGCTATAAAGAAAAGTACGTAGCTGCTGGAATACTTAACTTTAATCCATCATTTGTATACAGCATTCTTGATGATACAGGTGAGACTCTCTCTAGAAATGGTTAATGGCGCCTTGCTAGGTCGTAGCCATGGACTTAGCTGAAGCCTATTCTAACTGTCTCTCGGCAAATGTGAGAAAGGCTTCGTACGTGTAGTCGCTAGCCAAGTCGTCCGTACAACTGGGGCGAGTGCTAGTACGTCTCTCAAGACCTGCCGTGTGGTGGCGCTCGGTCTGCGATCACTGACAGTGGCGACACGCTGGTGCGACATGTACTAATGGACCGCGGCCGATTTAAAGCTACCACCTAGCAAGTGTGGTGTCTGGCGGTGACACCACAGAAAATAAATTGCATCACGGTACTCCACTATATAAAAGAGTCTCGCCATTTTGTATCGATTTTTTTTCTTTTTCTGCGGGATACTGTGCTGTAGTGGGAGAATTTCAACGAATAGCATGACTTCTGACATGCATCTGCAAATAAATGAACAAATTCCACTCCTTCTTTTGACGCCTTGAGATAGAGCTCAGAACCGCGATGCAGAGCGTCGAAATTACGGGGATTTGTTGTGAGTGGCCGACACACCGCAGCTCAGAAATGACGTAAATGGCCTCGGTGGGTGGCAGAAAGTGCGCCAATGAAACCACTCCTTGATTCCCACACATTTCGCTGTGGGAAACGACACATCGCAGTGCGATGAGCAGTTGGACGACATTCTTGTCAACGTTCGATACTGTTGCCAACACCTGGGCGTTTCAACTCTAAGGATATCGTGGTGGCGCTACCCCATTGGACGTGATCTGACTCCTTTTGAGCTTAGTGTGAAATCAATTTCTGCTCTGGTGTACAGGGTGGAACCTCTAAGGACCGTTCATAATCATTCGATGAAGTTTGAACGTGTTACGAAGCAGAAAATTGAGTTTATGCTTTTTCAGCTGTGTTGCTTCGAGCCCTAGTGAGGCGACACCAATGGACAATGTGACTAGGTGATTCGTGGGGGTGCAACATTACGAGGTGTGTGAATAAAACAGTAAAGTGTTTCTACCGCACTAAAGGTGATCTGGCCCCTTTGGAATGTAGTGTGACATCGATTGCTACTCTGGTCCACAAGTTGGAACATCTACGAACCAATCAAAATCATTCGACGAAGTTCGAATGTGATACGAAGCAGCAAATAGAATTTATGCTTTTTCAGTTCTTCTGTTTCGAGCACTCGTGTGGCGTGGTCAAGTGACAGGGCGGGGCCAGGGTGGTGGGTGTTTGAGAGGTGAGTGAACAAAACAGCAAAGGGTCTCTCTAAGACCTCTTAGTTTAGCAACACACACGGTGTTGAGCACGTAAAAATGTGCCTGTCAGACAAATCTTTAATTCAGGTTCACGGCTGATTAAGCTACTGAAGGTAGGCAAACCCCACCTCAAGGGTGTTGAAGGAGTTGCCTAACCCTCAGGCACTGAATCAGCTGTAAAGCTGAATTTGTGTCGTGGTTTCTGACAGGCACGTTTGTAATGTGTTCAACAAACACAACAAATGTGTTTGGGTGTTACCGAGCTGGGGTGGTCTTAGACGGACTATTTGCCGTTTTATTCACGCACCTCCCAATGTTATATCCAATAACCCTCTACCCCCACCCCTTCCCCCCAATCCCCTACGAACACGTCACAGGAGGACGTGATTTAAACCCTGGGTGTCGAAGCACTTTCACAATGGGGTTGGGCATAAATGTCAAACTTGGTGCCTATGTGACATTGTAAACCCACGAACCCACTTTTCTGCTCTCTTGAACTTCTGAGCGGTAGCGGCTTTTATTTATTTATTTATTTTTGCTTGTGTAGTGTGTCGATAAGTTTCTGTTTGCTGCATCCCGGACAGCGAGGGTGGCGTCGGAAGGAGCAACTTCAATCTTTGGTGCCGCAATGGGAGACAGTTAGAGGGTTTCGGAAAAGTAATTTCGTTGCGCAGTATAGTGTCTTTAAGTCCGGGAATGATGTCTGAATGGTTATAAATGCGCTTGGAAATCGCCTGTAATATTTTAACGAGTATTGACATCGATGAGAGGACGGGTTCTGAAGCCATCCTTTTCATGAACGGTGGCCAAATAAATCACTTCTTGTAATATGTGGGTCCTGAAACGCATATCTGCAATTGGAATTCTCTGGAACTCTGTTTTAAGTTTTCCTTTCACTCTGTCATAATAAATTGTATCATGGAAATAACTGATTTCCGAAACTATATTTATTCGGATTATTTGTTCGTTTCACTGTCTGATAGTCTTCTACGTTAACCTATACTAATCGCAGCCCTTTCACACATTACATCAGAAGCCTTATAATTGGATATCTTCGATAACAACAGGAAAAGAAAATGAAGTGTGATTCAGATGCACGGCCAAGCCATCATACGGAATTGATCAAACAATATGATCTTCAGCCGGCCGAAGTGGCCGTGCGGTTAAAGGCGCTGCAGTCTGGAACCGCAAGACCGCTACGGACGCAGGTTCGAATCCTGCCTCGGGCATGGATGTTTGTGATGTCCTTAGGTTAGTTAGGTTTAACTAGTTCTAAGTTCTAGGGGACTAATGACCTCAGCAGTTGAGTCCCATAGCAAAAAAAAAAAAAAAAAAAAAAAAAGTCTTCGACACAGTCTTCCCACACACGTGGAAAGAAGTGAATTTGCACTAATATTTCAGGATGTATTTTTTATTGGACTTTCTGTAAACTGTAAATGCTTAAACGGGTTTCTGTGCTGTTGTTCTGAATATTTGACTCTGATGTTAGGAAGTGGTGCTTCGGACAGTGAGTGTGAAACGCAATTAAAAGTTGTTCATTAAACTGCGGTCGTTACCTTCGCGTGGTAGCGGCGAGAGAGAAAAAAAAACCTAATAAAAATATTACGCTTCACTGACGTGGAAAATAACCTTAACGAGGTACTTCAAAGTAAACCTGTAAACGAATGATACACGTTCATTAGCGTGCCTCTGTGAGCACATCGCTGAGATTCTGCCGTTCGGTTAGCCACTCCAAAAGTCGTTTCTCATCGGTAACTGCAAGTTTATGTCATTATCTAACCAATCGCCGTTGTAAATTATGCAGCAATGGACAGCTTACTACAAAAAATACAGTGTCAGTGATGGGCCACAACGATCACGTTGGGGGAGGCCTCAAGGCGCATACATTATATCCTCCTATGTTAAATACACTACACATACCGAGTGAAGCAGCGAAGACAGGCAAATAAATAAATCGAGGTGCGGTTTTCGCCAAGTGATAGCGGATCGCATGGCGACTTGCCTGATATTCGCAATTAATATTTGTCGCTTATGGTCGCCGACTTACGACACCGACGCCGATTTTCTCTTATGTACCTTGCAACACTACAACTATAAGGGCTACCAAATTTCTTCCTTTCTATTTTACTTGAGAATGTGTTTTCTTTTTACCATGAGTCATACTTAATAAATAAGTGTAATAAAGTTTGTTTGATTAAATGGAATGTTTTCCCATTCTAAAACGAAATAAACGTTTGTTGTCAGCTAGTTGCAAGTAGACCTGATTCCACAGTCAGTTCGATGTGATATGGTCAGAGATTACAGTGAAATGGTAGTTGCATTCTCGCTGGACGCGCAAGTCTGACAGCAGCTTCGTTCAGTGCAGACCAGAACGTAAGAGAGTTTTGAGAGAGGCAATCGAGTCCAGTAACGCTGCGGTTTTCTCTTTTTTATATTTTGCTTCAGAAATGATCGTAAAGCAGTGGTGCTAAAGTACGTCACGGCTCAGCGTACATTTGGTGTGGACGGGTGCAGTATACGGCATTAAATGGGCACAGTATAATTACATCAAGAGGATGAAAATTAATATAAAGAGTACTATGGGCCCACTTTCATATATCACGAACCTACAAGTAGAAGAGCCTGCGCTACACATTGTTAACGAACAATGCTGTACACTGCAACGACGAAACCTCAACCTGAATTAAAATCCAACTAATTACTTGCCTACGGCTAGCCAGCGACGTAGTTCATTTTGTGTTTAAATAATAACGAGTTATACCAAAATGCTGAGCTTAACTGTTACCTAAGACAAAATAATTAGGCAAGACCCATCCTATCTATTTTTTATGTTACGAGAGAGATCTAAGGATTGAGAAACTATTACAGTGTTTTAATTAAGAAGTAATAATATCTAAAACTTCAATAATCAGCAAAACAATAATTTATGGAAGTGCTTCAGTATAGTAAACTGTAATTTGAAAGACAGCACATAAAAAACTGAAATTCATTGAAAGGTATTTTTTGTTGTACTCATCCTTGGATAAATAAAACTTCATTTTTACACAACATCTGTCACTCAGAAACGTCTCTTAAAGTACTAAGACCATAACAACGGTATTTACAGAAAGTGATGGGCAGTAGATGTAAACGAATAGTAATAAATGTTTTACAGGAAACTAGTGAGCTGTTAAAATCACATCCGAACTTTATCATTCTTTTACTCTCGATATGCTGACATCGCAAAGTGTAACTCATAGTAAACTGATTAATGAATGACGCTATATCATTGCGATAAATTTTTAACTAAATGATAACATGCAGTAGTGAACAAACATAAATAGTTTTGTGAGTAAAATGAAAGACAGTTAGTATTACAGTGAGTGGCGTCACGAAGATTTGCGTTTAGGTAACTGTTTTTTAGTAATGAGATTTCGTTGTTCTTCGATCATTACCAATTGATTTCCATGAGCTGATACTTAATCGAAAGATATTTGTTCACTATGACATATTCATTTGATATCACGCATGTTTATCAAGTATTTCCTCTTTCGTCTTGCTACAAAGGCAAGCGTTCTTAAGTAAGTTTTTCACCGTCAACAGACAGTGATCATAATGACAGGACGTAGTGATCTGTCGACGGTTGATTTTCTTTGACTCATTGACTAAACTCATAGCATTTCCCATATGTAGTTAACTACTGTAATTCCATCCGTCAAGTTTTATATTCAATTAACGATAACCGAGTTATTATTTGTTGTCATTGCTGAAAGTTCATAAAATTGGCGATTCGGTGACAACTGCACCAATATTTCAAGCATTCCGTTTATTTCTCGGAGTAGATGCCTTTTCACGCAACAGGGCACAAAAACGGTTCAAATGCCTCTAAGCACCCTGAGATCATCAGCCCCTAGACTTACAACTACTTAAACCGAACAAACCTAAGGACATCACACATCCATGCACTAGCCGGGATTCTAACCTGCGACCCGTAGCAGCCACGTGGTTCCGGACTGAAGCGCCTAGAACGACTCGACCACAGTGGCCGGCACGCAACAGGGAACTTTTAGTACACCGTCCCTTTAAGTCCTCATTACCTGGAAGTCTAGTGTATACTTTTCAACGACATAACATATATAGGACTTGAACAAAGAGTATGAAGAAAAGAGGGACAAGAATCTCTGCCCCGCCTTCCGAGGAAGAGGTTCCACAAAGGCCTGCCCTGTTACATCAAATGTAACACGTAACTCAGGTACGGTTCATGCGATTTTTAGCACAGCTATCATACCAAGTGCTCAAAATGGTGTCATTACGCATTGCTACACTCTATAAACTGATTTTCGAGATACAGTACTGCATGTTGAATTCCATCTGTAGTTAAACGCAGCACAGTCTCGTTTCATATGGAATCTCGTGCCTTCAAGAGTGGTCATTGTTTCCTACTGGACATCCTGTTTTAATTTCTGCTACTCACGAAAGTACAGAAACGACAAATCTGGTGAGTGTGCGGCACCGCGAAATGACATCAAGATGGCGCTGACATGCGAGCTAATGGAAAGAGCAGGCAGCGCATTACCTTCTGGATGACAGAGTTCACCGCCCCCTGTCATGGCTGATCTAAGCAGCAGCCCCTCGCTGGTCAGTCTCAGTTCGGTTGCAGTCTTCGAGAGCATCAGAAGACGATACTTAGCCTGCCTTCTGCGAGCAGTAATAGATTCTCAATGTACTTAAGCGGAGAAGGGACAACTAGTTAAACAATAGTTTCTCTTCTTTGTACAAATAAAGCTCTCCAGCGTAGTCTGTTCTTAGTTAGATTAGTCTTCGTTATATAACTCTTGAAGCCTACTTCTATCTGAACCTGCAAACTGTTCATGACTAATCAGCCCTACGTCGAGATCTGGCAAATCAAAAACATGACGTTGGTTTATTGAGACACAGTTATACCAGTCCAGCAACGTGGTACACGGAAATTGCAGTGCTGTGTAAAATGGGATAAATCCAACTATAGAGACACAAACGTTGTAGTGATCATTCATAGTGTTAGTGCCAGATCGTATGAAACGACTGAGAAATACGTTTTGTCGTCTGCCTGTGACTGGCCGTAGCACGCCTCATTAGAAAGGGCAGGGTTTTATGGCAACTGATTGGCTGGGTTTTGAGAATGGAGTCAGTAGAGATGGCGTCAGACGTCAGTCTGAGTGTGCCCGTGCAAGGAGAAAGATATACGTAGGGTGATAGTGTGCTTTATTCTACAATGGGCAAAATGCAGTGATAAGCTAAAACAGTATGACCCCATGCCCACGGAAACGTCGGAAGCCTCCAGGTGGCATTGCGGGCACGTCACGCGATAACAAAAGTACTTAATCTGAGCAGACACGCATGGGGGTCACCCTAGCGAAGATATGGGCTGCAAACAGAGTTATCATTTGAGACAAGCACCTTCGATACATGGTAGATTATTACTGTGTGGTACTGTGGACGAGTATTTTGAAAACGGTGAAGCTGATCGAATGTTAACTTGTTACTGTCATGAGCATCTACGGGAAGTGGTAGAAGGACAATGAACGTACCAAATTCGCAGTAAATGGTTGGGCGTCCACCTTGTGTTCGGAGGCTTGTCTGCACAGTGAAATAGGATAAATGGTGCTCTGTGGCATCTCTGCCGAAAGGGCACGATGCTAGTGCAAACGCAGGTATTTGGGAGCTCACCGTTCATCCTACATTGTTGAACAGGGAGCTCCACAGCAGACGGCCACTGCGTGTTCGCATGTTGACCCAACGATACCGTCAATTACGGCTGCAGTGGGCACGAGACCATCGGGATTCGACCGCCGATCAATGGAAACTTGTCGGCTCGTCCGGTGAACCACATTTTTGCTAGGCTAGGTCGATGGTCGTCTCCACAAACGCCGTCATCGAGATGCAAGGCGGCTCGAAGCGGTAGAGTGCCATGGATGCAGTTTGGTGGGAGCAGTATTATGCTACGGGAGACATTCGTCTGCACTTGCAAAGGACCTGTGGTAGAGTAATCGAAGACACGCCGACTCCTGCAGTCCTTCATGCTTGATATCTTCCCCGATGGCGATGTCATTTTTTGGCAGTATAATTGTCGGTCACTCGGAGGCAGAAACGTGCTTCATTGGTTTGAGGAGCATTACAGTGAAATCACGTTAATGTCTCTGCGATCAAATTTACCGGATGCAAATCCTATGGCACACATCTTGGTCGCTATCGGGTGACATCACCGCGTACGGAAATCAACAACCCATCATTTACGTGAATTACATGTGCGTAGACATGTAATGCCAATTACCTCCACAAATCTAGTGCCATATGCCTCCGCAAACCTGCCAACAAGCTATCGGATCCCTGATACAAAGAATCAGTGGTGTACTTCGTTCCGAGAACGGACAATCAAGGTATTAGGCAGGTGGTCGTAATGTTTTGGCTCATCGCTGTAAGTCTTGCATATTGCTATATTGTCGTACTGAACATAACAGGAGAAAGAGCTGATTTTTTTTCTGTCACATACAATTATAAGAAAACAAGAAGAAGTAAGCAACAATCTTACGCTTGATAAACATCAAAGCAAAACCAAACTGTACAAAAGTACCACTACAAGCACCACAGGTTCTTCTCACTGCGCCGGTCGCGGTGGTCTAACGGTTCTGGCGCTCAGTCCGGAACCGCGAGGCTGCTACGGTCGCAGGTTCGAATCCTGCCTCGGGCATGGATGTGTGTGATGTCCTTAGGTTAGTTAGGTTTAAGTAGTTCTAAGTTCTAGGGGACTGATGACCACAAATG
Source organism: Schistocerca cancellata (assembly GCF_023864275.1). Classification (NCBI taxonomy): domain Eukaryota; kingdom Metazoa; phylum Arthropoda; class Insecta; order Orthoptera; family Acrididae; genus Schistocerca; species Schistocerca cancellata. Next base: position 54,022,350 of record NC_064626.1, read on the forward strand.
TTAAGTCCCATAGTGCTCAGAGCCCTTTTCTTCTCACTGTCATCTTGAGTAAGACATTATTTGTGAATCAGTTTGTCTTCCTCTTCGTTGGATACACTTTTGGAAGTGGTTAGGCGTACTCCTTGTCAAACTGTCGAGATGTGCCTATGGTATTTTGTCCCATTCATCGACAGTGGCCACAACGAAAGACTTAAATGTCTGTAGTGGGACAAGACGATTGCATACCGCTCGTTTTAGCGTAGTGCTTTAATTCTCAACGCAGTTGACATCGGGAGAATACAGTGACCATTCCATTCAACTATGCTCCACTAGGGAGGTGTTTACAAGATTGTGACGATGGGTGCATGCATTGCCGACATCAAGCTGAATGCTGCTCCAAAATGTACACTAAACGTAGCCACAATGAGTGCAAGCATGTCGTCCCGGTACTTCACACCAGTCGTCCTCACATGCATTGGCACAAAGGGTCTTCTGCGACCTAACATGATTGCCAATACGTGACTGAATTGCCTTTGTGAGGGTGGCGATCTACGATGCAGTTAATGATGTAAATATTGTCTTCGCTGCCTCTACAAACGAGAATCAGTTCTGCCAGGGCCGAGACTGATACAGGTGTCATCAGAAAAGAACGTTGTGTCCTACTGCTGCCTGGTCCACAAAGAGTGATCTCGTGCCCTTATGACATGAGGACCTCTCCGAACACTGAGGTCTTCCGGCACATACACACGGTTAATGGAATCTATTCGTATCGTTTGCGTTGATAGCTGCACTCCTGTAACTGTCTCGAACTGCCATTCTATCAATAGTTTCTGCTTACCTTTACGCGCAGATATCTGTCCTGCGCACCTGTTCTTTCCTTCCGCGATCGGTCCTCAACTGACCCTGTCGTCACCTGCTTGACCCACAATATAGACAGTGTCCTTTGTTGCGAAGTCCAATTATCTCGTCCCCTGCTCCATCAGAGTGACTATACCTATACGGAGTCTCTGATAGTATTCTCCAGTATACCATTTTAATGAAAATTTATTATACTTCAATTTTTGACAATGCTTGGTTGTAACATGCAAGTAACTACCTACTGTGTGAATGATGGATGTATGGAAAGCAGATGAAAGTCTTAAGTCTGTAAATAGTGGAAGTTTAATTTTAAATCTTGTACATAAGTTGACTGTTCCCTACTGAGGGTCATTGAAATGAATAATTAACTTTAATTTTTGACAATGCTTGGTTGCAATACCCAAGTAACTAGCTACTGTGTGAATGATAGATTTAATGAAAGCAGATGTAAGTATTAAACCTGTAAATATTAGAAGTTTAATTTTAATTCATGTACATAATTTTAATCTTTAGTGACTAAGAATCATTAACATTAATGAAACTCAGTTTTTCTAATTTCATATTTTTACTGTGTTTATCTGACATGTTCCACACCCAGGAGGATCCCCTCTTTTGTGGTTCCATGGAATGAATAGTTAACCTAATCTCAATTCTAATCTACTGTTGTCCAAAATTCCCGAAGCAACATATCTCTCGTAATGACACACAGCACAAGTACTGCAATGTTTGCAGACGACATGGTTTCCGAGGACAATATATACTTACCGCTCAAAATAGAAACATAGACAAGTTTCACTATCATTACGAGGAAACCAATGTACAGGGCTATTGAGAAAGAAGGAACAGATTACAATCGTTTATATTTTCCAAATAAAAAAAAGATAGCACCATGATTCCAACGGTCCTGGACAGACAACAGTTTAAAATTTGAACAGTCCGGGAAGACGTTACAATTCCTGTCGAATTGGCGCTGTTGCTTTCTTCTTCACGGAAATTAACCCATCTAGACACGCTTCAGAAGTGATAATTTCCACAACTTGAAGATGATTCAGATGACTTGAATTTAACGCCAGATTGTGCCCCACCTCATTTCTCTAAGCAAGTCCGACGTTGCCTGAATGACACAGTTCTAATGTACATACTTTCAGGAGTTATTCCTGATAATATTATGTATGAAATCCAGGAAGTAACGATTCTGTGAGCGTTTGAACCTAAAGCACATGGTGAACTGGAAAGTTAAAAACACAAAACACCATTGCCACAAGTCGTTATCGCTGCCATTACCCCTGTTTATACCGATTTGAGTAAACCAGATTTGCTGGACCGTTCTTTAGACGGTTTTACTCAAGATGTGAACCAAAGATTCAATAGTCTCATTTGGAGCTACGCTCCAAAAATAACATCCAGCCGAAGTGAAACTGGTAACTTTGTTTACAATTTTGCCGTTTATATTCTCAATGTAGGCCATACTGCAGTAATGCATTTGGCAAAAGCTTTCCAAATCAAAATCGCCGATGAAATTGGCCGATTCTGCGAAGACACAGACGCCGGCGCCGACGCGCTCAGCGACGGAAAGGGTGCTGAGGAGGAGAATGAGGGCTTATCAGGTCAAAAGAGCAGAAAGCGGCCGTCCACTAGCCGTTGCGATAGCTATTACGGAACAGTCACTGATGATATCTCGTAAGTTTCAAGCTTTGTCTCTTTTCTTTATGCAATAAATCCTAGTGAAACATTAACGCGTTTTTCTCAAAACCATGTTTTTCGGCATGATTGTCGTCGCCCACGCTACATCCGATTGTAATGATTTCTGGTTTATCCTGAAGCAAGAAGAATTCTCATTAGTTCATCGATGTCGATTTTTTAAATGTTCTTTTTCGATAAAAAAAGACCAGCTGAAAAATAGTCATTTTTTTAAATATAGATATTACGCCAAAAACAACTTTTTTAAATCCCTACGATGAATTAAATTACATCTGTGAGGATCAGTGTGATATATTAATTTCATGTTCCAAGTAACCACAACCAGACTTACAGCGACAACCGTCGATGTACCTCTTTTCACAGCTGCCTCAGGAAAATCCCAACTACACGGTCAGGATAATAATATTTTCTTATAAAAAAAACAATAAAAACTTCAGTATTTTCTTTATTCATTGCAGGAAACCTCATTTGACCGCTACATTTCAGGACGGGAAAAAAACTCCTGAATTTAAGCAACATTTTCGCCCGTCACACTGTCGTTTCCGCTTAAGGCGGTGTATAGACCGAATACAATGTCGCGGCCAGCAATAGCGAAATAGTGACAAAGAATTAATGTTGGACGCGAAGACATGATTTATGCTAATCGGGAAGGTACGCCATCGACGTCGACCCACAGGCGACAATGTCCTGACGATCGAGTAACCGATTCGCAGCAATAGCAGAGTTTCTTATTATGAGGACGTTCACACACCAGGTTTTGAATTGTTTCGTGACCAAGGAGAAGGTTTCCATCATCGAGAAACTGGTAGAAAATTCCGACTGTTGTTTACAGAGACTTCCTGACAATGTTGAGAAATACATCGAAGAGCAGAAGAAACTGGTACACCTGCTATTGCTATTACTAATATACTGTACTGCAGGGCTCCCCACGAGCATGCAGAAGTGCTGTAACACGACGTTGCATGGACTCGTCTAACGTTTGAAGTAGTGGGGAGGTAATTGAAACCATGAATCCTGCAGGACTGTCCATAAATCCTTAGGGGTACTAAGGGGAAGAGATCTCTTACGAACAGCACGTTGATGTGCGTCCCAGATACGCTCAGTAATTTTCATGTCTGGGGAATTTGGTGGCCAGCAAAAGTGTTAAACTCAGAAGAGTGTTCCTGGAGCCACTCTGTAGCAATTTTGGCCCTTTGGAGTGTCGCATTGTACTGAGGATTGCCCAAGTCCGTCGTAATGCATAATGGACATGAATGGATGCAGGTGATCTGACAGGATGCTTACGTACGTGTCACCTGTCAGAGTCGAAACTTGACGTAACAAGGTTCCAATATCACTCCAACTGCACATTCCCCACACCCTAAATGGGCCCCCACAAGCTTGAACAGTTTCCTGCTGACACACTGGGTCATGGATTTATGAGGTTGCGCTTATACCCGTACACATCCATCCACTCGACACAGTTTGGAACGAGACTCGTCCGACCAGTCAACATGTTTCCAGTCGTCAAAAGTCCAATGGCGGAGCTGACGGGTCCAAGCGAGGAGTAAAGCTTTGTGTCGTGCTGTCGTCAACGGTACACGAGTGGGCCTTTAGCTCCGAAAGCCCATATCGATCATGTTTCGTCGAATAGTTCGCACGTTGACATTTGTTGATGGCCCAGCATTGACATCTGTAGCAATTTGCGGAAGGGTTGCACTTTTGTCACGTTGAACGATTCTTTTCAGCTATCGCTGGTACCGTTCTTCAAGGATCTTTTTCCGGCCGCAGCGATGTCTGGGATTTGGTGCTATACCGGATTCCTAACATTCACCGTATACTCGTGAAATAGTCCCACGGGAAAATCTCCACTTCACCGCTGCCTCGAAAATGCTCTGTTCCATCGCTGGTGTGCTAACTGTAACACCGCTTTCAAACTCACTTAACTCTTGATAATCTGTCATTGTAGCAGCCGTAATCGATTTGTTGTCCTATATAGACGTTGCAGACCGCACCGACGTATTCTGCCTGTTTACATAATTGTGTGAATATGTATGTCTATTCCAGTTTCTTTGGCAATTCAGTGTATAATCGTCATGGGTGTGGCACAGGATTCAAAAACGTTTCTTGCCCTGCCACAGTAACATGTAACTTAGCTTTTGATATCCCCTAATATCATGGAATCGGGGTATTATACACTCCTGGAAATGGAAAAAAGAACACATTGACACCGGTGTGTCAGAACCACCATACTTGCTCCGGACACTGCGAGAGGGCTGTACAAGCAATGATCACACGCACGGCACAGCGGACACACCAGGAACCGCGGTGTTGGCAGTCGAATGGCGCTAGCTGCGCAGCGTTTGTGCACCGCCGCCGTCAGTGTCAGCCAGTTTGCCGTGGCATACGGAGCTCCATCGCAGTCTTTAACACTGGTAGCATGCCGCGACAGCGTGGACGTGAACCGTATGTGCAGTTGACGGACTTTGAGCGAGGGCGTATAGTGGGCATGCGGGAGGCCGGGTGGACGTACCGCCGAATTGCTCAACACGTGGGGCGTGAGGTCTCCACAGTACATCGATGTTGTCGCCAGCGGTCGGCGGAAGGTGCACGTGCCCGTCGACCTGGGACCGGAACGCAGCGACGCACGGATGCACGCCAAGACCGTAGGATCCTACGCAGTGCCGTAGGGGACCGCACCGACACTTCCCAGCAAATTAGGGACACTGTTGCTCCTGGGGTATCGGCGAGGACCATTCGCAACCGTCTCCATGAAGCTTGGCTACGGTCCCGCACACCGTTAGGCCGTCTTCCGCTCACGCCCCAACATCGTGCAGCCCGCCTCCAGTGGTGTCGCGACAGGCGTGAATGGAGGGACGAGTGGAGACGTGTCGTCTTCAGCGATGAGAGTCGCTTCTGCCTTGGTGCCAAGGATGGTCGTATGCGTGTTTGACGCCGTGCAGGTGAGCGCCACAATCAGGACTGCATACGACCGAGGCACACAGGGCCAACACCCGGCATCATAGTGTGGCGAGCGATCTCCTACACTGGCCGTACACCACTGGTGATCGTCGAGGGGACACTGAATAGTGCACGGTACATCCAAACCGTCATCGAACCCATCGTTCTACCATTCCTAGACCGGCAAGGGAAGTTGCTGTTCCAACAGGACAATGCACGTCCGCATGTATCCCGTGCCACCCAACGTGCTCTAGAAGGTGTAAGTCAACTACCCTGGCCAGCAAGATCTCCGGATCTGTCCCCCATTGAGCATGTTTGGGACTGGATGAAGCGTTGTCTCAGGCGGTCTGCACGTCCAGCACGAACGCTGGTCCAACTGAGGCGCCAGATGGAAATGGCATGGCAAGCCGTTCCACAGGACTACATCCGGCATCTCTACGATCGTCTCCATGGGAGAATAGCAGCCTGCATTGCTGCGAAAGGTGGATATACACTGTACTAGTGCCGACATTGTGCATGCTCTGTTGCCTGTGTCTATGTGCCTGTGGTTCTGTCAGTGTGATCATGTGATGTATCTGACCCCAGGAATGTGTCAATAAAGTTTCCCCTTCCTGGGACAATGAATTCACGGTGTTCTTATTTCAATTTCCAGGAGTATATGTTAGAAGAATTCAGGTGTGGTAGTAATATGGAGAGAGGCAAACTTGACTAGGTTTATTGAATTACAGTAGTTTTCAGTCAGTGGAAAAGTGTAAAATAATGCTTTAAGAGAATCAACATTGATTCCTTTTACAGACTGAAATGAAGCACTTATACACATTTACAAATGCAACCGAGAATCTGATGATGCTGGAAACCGAAACAGTTTGGTGAAATTCAGGAACGAAGAAAATATAAATTTTATAGTCTTCATTGACTATGACATTACACGTACAGAGTCATTCGTAAGTTCCTCTGGTGTTTCAGACGATGACTGTGTGAAAAGTGTCACGTATCAGTGAATGGAACACCTCTCCAATTTTCGAATCCTAATACATGCGGTGACATAGCTGCTCAGAGCCGCGATTGGGGGATGGGGGAGGGGAGAGGGGCAGTAACATAATAACGTGTAGACAAGTAAGACACTCCGAACTTCAGCATCGAAGTAATTCGCGTCTGTATATAAGCAACTCACTGAATAATTATAAAAATTGAGACTCTCGCAGCAGCTGCTGCGACTTCATTGACTTATTGATGTTGGTCGAGTGACAAATAGTACCCATTTTTGCACCAAAATGTGTGTTTAAAACTTGGAATGTTACTTTCTCATATTGATACGTATCTGTTTTATATGTGACTTGTAATTTCTGCGCCGCGTGGAGCTTCTCCCAGAAATGCGTTCTACTAAACCTCAAAAAACTGGAAGTGTAGAAAGATATATACTAGTCACTGTTTATTTATCTCCACGACGCGTTTCGAATGTTTAAACCTCCATCATTACATGGATTTGCATTAGTTAGTGTGACATACGTCGGTGAACGATTTTTTTTGACGAGCTTGTGGCAGTTTCTCCAATCGTCACAGTTTACTTTCACAGTCGTAACACATTATATGTATAATGTCATATTTTGTAAACAAAACTGGCGTGTGGAATCAGCGAAAGGAACCAGTGATCACTGGAAATAGAACCACAATTTCCTCAAAAAAAAGTTCGTAACACAACACACATATATGTCATACTAACAAATGTAAATCCACGCAAAAATGGAGGTTTTAACCTTCGAAACGCGTCCAGGAAATAAATAGTGAGTGGTAACAGTAAGCTTGTTGTTTCGTTTGATTTCAATCACAATCACAGTAGAGCCTAACCTGAGCATTCCGTATTTAAAGATTTTTAGTTGACAACTACATATAAAGAACCAAAGTACAAAGCGTACCAATGAGTGTGTAATCATTAATATCGTTTTGCATTTTGCTCTGTCCCAAAATAATAGTCGTCTGTGAGTGTGAAATAATGATTAATTAGAAAAGAAGATGTTAATGCGGTATTTCTCTGAATCAGTGACCGCTACATTACTTGAAAGAATGCCTGCCAAACGGACAGCAAGGAAATCAAGTATATAAAAAAGGATGCAAAGTCTGACACGACAAAAGACTGAAGAAAAAGTACTTAATCTAATTAGCAAGGATTAGTGTAACTGACTGAGTAGACACCAATGTCCAGTTCGTAATTTCGAACACTGGAGCCAAAGCTTTCTCAAAACCCACTAATTCTATATAAAGTCAGGATATATTTCCAGTGCTGGGTTTTCTGATTTCATTCCTGACTTATCGTCTCTGCTGTCCCCATCTAAAACCAGCTATTTTTGAGCTAATTAAAATTTTATTTATGATTTTGGTAAGTATCATGCACATTACTGTAATTCAGATAGATCTCCAGTTTGTGCTGCACGTCACCTCCTTGTGAAGTTCAGTAGAACAGTGTTGTGGAACTATGATCTTCCGCAATTGCCCTATGATCAGTTTCAAAGTTTCACTTGTAATTGATTGCTTTAAGCTTTAAGTATTTCGCTTAAAACAACGTAATATCTATGTGCCTTTACTGTTTCGCATACGTTGAATGGTTTCGTGCACTCAGTGTGGAAGTACTTCCATAGGATTATGCTGTTTTTCTGATTTATCCTTTTAACCATATGAACAGTTCAGGATTTATTGTAATTACTAAACAATTTTCTCTTCATTGTCTTTCATTGTACTATCTGCCATCTTAACTATTGATATAAGACAATTTACTGAAATACGAGTATTTTGTCTACTTTAGACGAATAGTGTAGTAATTTGTATTGACTTGTGTCTCATACAAAACTTTCGTTGTACTTATTCACGTGTTCTCGGATACGCTTCCAAGTTCTTTTGTTTAGTACAATCAGTCCTGTTCGTATTGTCGTTGATGCTGATCTACAATAGTTAACTTGTTGTATTTTTCCTAAACATATGTGTTAAATAATTGCTGTTTTTCTCTATAAGTGTATATCCTAAACCTTTTGAGCTGCTGAATACTTCCGTAATCTTATTTAGTATTCCAGTCGCCTCTCACATTCTGAATTTCTGATTTTTCTCGATATTATATCTTCGCAGTTACTTAAATCTGTGGGGCATTTCATGACTTGTGTCAAACGTGTTTGAAAGGGGTTGCTTACTAGCAAATTTCCAGAAAAGCATTTTCCACACATTACCAAAGAAAATCGTGAGAACGAGTGCTGAAGTTAACCGAAGATATGTCTGATAAGTGACTGCGTGTTTAAACTGCTGACCAGGTTAACATACACAGAAATGGAATGAAATCTTCGAGAAGGATTGCATGTTGTCAGGAAGGGAAAGATTTACAAGACACGTTCTTGCTGATGGAAGGCTGGATTGCACAATATCGTTGCTGTTATCCAGTTTCCTTCGAATAATCACGCGAAAGAAAAGTTCATAACACAAACGTAAGGACAGGAGGAATAAATATCAATCTAAAGGTTCGCAGATGACATAGATGTTCTCGGCGCATGTATACTTAAGAGCTCTGTTCAAAAGAATGGAGATAATAATTTAGCACAAAATGTAGGTTAGTAATAAAGCAAAAACGAAGGTATTGAAAGATATTGTATGTACGTAAGTATGTATGTATGTATGTAACATAATGGAAATAGAGTACACTTAGTGGGATATTTGATGTGACACACAGCTTCAGTTAACTAGGAACTGGATGGAGAATTTGATGAAAAAAATAGTAGAGCACACAAAAGTGGAATAAGCAAAACATATTATAGGGGTCGGTGGGTGTAGATTGGATGTATCGAAGGCAACATTGGAACATGTACGAAAACAACAAGGATAATATCTAACCAGTCGAAAAAGACATGACTAAAATAATTAACTTCATTTACAATTTGCATGAGGAAGTTTGGTTTATAGTATTGTGTAACTCCTGCTCTGTGCTTTACTTGTCTACATTGCCAGAGAAAAAGAAGTAAAGGACCCAGAAGACACGGTCGTACGTCTCGGTGACTTCGTAAGCATAAACATCACCGCAGGTATGTAAATCATTATATCTATAACTTCACTGTGAGAGGCAGAACGACCACAAGAATGCTTTATGTTTGTTCGTGCACCTGTGAGAAACAGCGCTAGCAGCACCAGAAGGGGTTTGAAAGGGGCCACATTGTGGCTTTCTACCTCGCCATTTGGTCAACTCGTATATAGCCCTTGTTTCTGAGGTATTGGGCTGTGTCAGCGGTACCGATGTTGGATTACATTAGAACGTGATGCCAGGTATACCCGCCGTTAGGGTTACGGTGGAGAAAATCTGACCGCCACGAGGGAACATCGCCGTAACGTTCATCAAGCACTTCGTAATACCTCGAAATCTGCGCTATTCGATTCCTTTCTCAACAATTATTGTCGTGTAGTAAAGCACTCGTTCCGATTTTGGTAGAAGGATTAACAATTGTTGTATGATCTGAACTGTACTACATGCGACTGTCCGCCCACATTTATGAACGAATCCGATTGCCACTCACGGCCACCTTCAGGTGCAAAACAACTATCCACTTGATACAACTGGGTGAGGCATCGCAACTGGGCATGGCAGCTTTCTGGGTCTACCTCAACCAGTAATGTACCACTATTTTGTAACATCTCTACAGCAGTGCCTCACCGTTTTCATACCTCTGTAGATGGCTACTGTTTTCGCCTGAAGCCGTTAGCCCTTCGCATTTGGAAGCTGGCTACAGCGCTGCAAGCTGCCAGGTATCCACTACACAGTTTACCGATCCTGTAGTTTAAAGCGGAGTATGCTGGGAATTACACTCCTGGAAATGGAAAAAAGAACACATTGACACCGGTGTGTCAGACCCACCATACTTGCTCCGGACACTGCGAGAGGGCTGTACAAGCAATGGTCACACGCACGGCACAGCGGACACACCAGGAACCGCGGTGTTGGCCGTCGAATGGCGCTAGCTGCCCATCACTTGTGCACCGCCGCCGTCAGTGTCGGCCAGTTTGCCGTGGCATACGGAGCTCCATCGCAGTGTTTAACACTGGTAGCATGCCGCGATAGCGTGGACGTGAACCGTATGTGCAGTTGACGGACTTTGAGCGAGGGCGTATAGTGGACATGCGGGAGGCCGGGTGGACGTACCGCCGAATTGCTCAACACGTGGGGCGTGAGGTCTCCACAGTACACCGATGTTGTCGCCAGTGGTCGGCGGAAGGTGCACGTGCCCGTCGACCTGGGACCGGACCGCAGCGACGCAGGTGAGCGCCACAATCAGGACTGCATACGACCGAGGCACACAGGGCCAACACCCGGCATCATGGTGTGGGGAGCGATCTCCTACACTGGCCGTACACCACTGGTGATCGTCGAGGGGACACTGAATAGTGCACGGTACATCCAAACCGTCATCGAACCCATCGTTCTACCATTCCTAGACCGGCAAGGGAACTTGCTGTTCCAACAGGACAATGCACGTCCGCATGTATCCCGTGCCACCCAACGTGCTCTAGAATGTGTAAGTCAACTACCCTGGCCAGCAAGATCTCCGGATCTGTCCCCCATTGAGCATGTTTGGGACTGGATGAAGCGTCGTCTCACGCGGTCTGCACGTCCAGCACGAACGCTGGTCCAACTGACGCGCCAGGTGGAAATGGCTTGGCAAGCCGTTCCACAGGACTACATCCAGCATCTCTACGATCGTCTCCATGGGAGAATAGCAGCCTGCATTGCTGCGAAAGGTGGATATACACTGTACTAGTGCCGACATTGTGCATGCTCTGTTGCCTGTGTCTATGTGCCTGTGGATCTGTCAGTGTGATCATGTGATGTATCTGACCCCAGGAATGTGTCAATAAAGTTTCCCCTTCCTGGAACAATGAATTCACGGTGTTCTTATTTCAATTTCCAGGAGTGTAAGTTCTGGGATGTTTCAAAGCAGCCATTCAAGCTGAACTAATTCTACTCTTTAAACACTTACCTTGTTTGCCGTTTTCTGTGTACGTAGATCTCCATTTCCTTCAGGGGGTTCAATAAATGTCCTTCTGGTGACCTATGCGACACATGCAAGCTATCCTGCATATTTCTTGCTATATTTATTACTTATTCATATGAGTACCAAAGTTGATTTCGCCCATACGTGTGTTCTTGCAAGCGATTCTTAAAATTCCTCTCATTATGAAAAATATAAAACCTTTCACACATCTGGCAGTTGATCTTGTGGAAATGGGTTCCAAATATTTGTTCCTGTTGTTGCCACCTTTGTAGTGGAGCCTGGAACGAATTTTACCTTTTACCTCAAATCGTATATTAATCCTACTTTTTCCTGACACTTGCAGAATACCACCATGAAGTGCCCCATTGTGTGACATAGTAATAAACCTTTTGTGGTCAGGACCTGTTGTCTTCTCCTTGTCAATTACTTTTGATCGAAGGTTGTTTTACAAGTTTATTACTTCAAAGCTATGAAATCCATTCATGCTGGCAACTTCTTTCATAATAATCAGGTCTTTCACTTTGTCGTTACTGTCGAATGGAAGTCTTAGCATCAGATTGGTCACGGCTGTAAAACAAGCCCATTTATACCTTTTAGTGTGTAGGATACCGTATTAATGATAGTGTCAGTATATGTTGGCTTCCTAAATATCCTCATATTATGTATTCTATCATCCTAAGAACTTATCCTTCAATCTTCTTCCAGTTCCATAATAACAGTTATAAACAGTTATAAACATAAATTTTTCTTGTATCACCTTCATATAGCAGTATGATGTCGTCAATGTACCAATTGTAGCAGATACGTTTTATTTCATATATTATTATTTTGTTAACAAAGATGTTTTCTAGTTCATTTCTAAAGTCTCAGCTGAAGTCCCTGCCAACTATAGCCCGTTACATGTCTGTATTTTGGTAAAATAATTTACTGTTAATTTTAAAATGATTTAAAGAAGAACAGAAGTTTTAAAACCTTCATAAGATCTATTATTTCGACATGAATAATTTTCTGATGTGTTAAAAAGCTCATCTTATAATCTCCAACATGTGTCGCTTACTTTAACTATAGTGTGGAGAGCAATGAAATCGAAGGAAATCAGTGCTGTTCCATATGCAGTCAGTGTATCTTCCTGATTATACTTTCCCTTATTCCTGTACAACATCCTAATTTCTATCTGCAATCACAAAATTTCGCGTTAGCCATTCACTCGCACCTCTGCTGCTGAAATAGACATGAACATATATTATAATAACAGAACTTCTTTAACCTGATTATTATAAAACCGTTCATCGTGTGTATTTTCATTTTAAGGAACCGTTTTTCATCGTTCTCAGCCATCTTGACCACATATGCTATAAATTCACAATAATAAAAAAAAAAAAAAAAATGACTCTGAGCACTATGGGACGCAACTGCTAATGTCATTAGTCCCCTTGAACTTAGGACTAGTTAAACCTAACTAACCTAAGGACATCACAAACATCCATGCCCGAGGCAGGATTCGAACCTGCGACCGCAGCGGTCTTGCGGTTCCAGACTGCAGCGCCTTTAACCGCACGGCCACTTCGGCCGGCTGACAATTATAAGAAGAGTGTTTCAGTGTGCGTCTTTCTTTTTGTGACTTTAGAGTGTTATAATGTTTATCTTCAGTTAGGATTTAATCTTCGGTATCGGTTAAAAAGCAGTGGCAGTTAGCTTCAGTCATGTAGCAATCACGTGGCAACATCTGAGAGGCTTTTGAATGAAGTTGGATTGCTACACGGCACTGATTAGTAATATGGGAGTAATAACAGTTTTGACACTGTCACTCGTGTGAAAGTGGGGCTGGGTCTCTTATATAGACTAATTTGATGAAATTCAGTGATTGCTAACCTGCAGGTAATTACTCGCTGAGAGATAAAAAATTATTTTCTAAGGGGAATAAACGAAAGGTTTAGTTGTGTTTCGGTAATGAAATAACAATTTTTAGAGGGATTGTTACGATTTTTCACTACTTCGTAAAAGCGGAGTACAGATTACGTAAGTTACCAATAATTACATTTTTTATTTCAAAACTAGCATTAGCGCATCAGACGGTGTGGTAGACACCACAGCGTTTGAAGTGAATGTATGAACCTCTGCCGGCCAGAGTGGCCGAGCGGTTCTACGCGCTATAGTCTGGAACCACGCGACCGCTGCGGTCGCAGGTTCGAATCCTGCCTCGGGCATGGATGTGTGTGATGTCCTTAGGTTAGTTAGGTTTAAGTAGTTCTAAGTTCTAGGGGACTGATGACCTCAGCAGTTAAGTCCCATAGCGCTCAGAGCCATTTGAACCACTTTATGATCATCTTCCTCGCAGAGCCCACCACAACAAACATATTTTCTACTTCGATGTTTATACGACAGTATAATTCAGACATATATGTGTCACATGTGTTTAAAATATCGCATGAAAATGCCTTGTGAAAGTTAGTAGGCAGCTCTGACAATAGACCAGAAATTGGTTCCTTAAAAATTTCGCAGGAATAACCAAACTAATTGACAGCATAACACAAGTGCAACTATGAATTGGATTTTACACCGTTGTAGGACCTATACAACATTATTATTATTGTTATTATCGGCAGTAAGCAGATACAAAGGATTAGTAGTATCCAATGTTCCCGTTTTGGCCATTTCGAAACTAAGGAGTCCAGCAAGCAAGTGAATTATAAATTATAAGAATGGAGCAGACATTTCAGCAACAGTAGTGCAGAGGAAACATTTTTTGCAACAAGTGTCTGCTTTCAACATCTTTTCTGAAGAGGTGTTGTAGGTTGCAGTGACAACTACTTCATCATTAAATAAAAAATGTTGTTACAAGTAAACGGTTTCAAATGTCTCATTAGATTGAGGCTTAATAAAACACCTACAGAAATTTGTATAATTTATCTTTAATAGTTTTAAAAATAAAAGTATTGAGAGAAACTTATTTTTCATTTTAAAGTTCAGACAGTGCTAATGTTGATGACGGTGTGTGGTGGGGAGGCGGGGGGATTGGTTATGGAGTTATTTGCTCGTACCTGAATACATTCATAGGTAATGATCTAAGAATAGTTAGGAACCACTGAACTGATCTGACAGTACAAATGCGCTGAGATCAGTCTGAAGGAAGCTTTCAGGGCTTATTCACAGAAATTTAGTTTCAGTTAGGAAATAAATTTCATTTGTCAACTGCTTCTACTGCTGTTTTTAATACTTATCAATTTATTTTATCTTCCTCACGATCAAGTTTGCATCTCAGTGTGTGTCAGGCGAGCAAGGTTTCGTGGTTTATCAAAAAAGAGTAGACAGAGGCTTGATTAAGAAATGGAAGGACCACGAGAAATAAAAGCTTGAACATACAGGGTGTTTCAAAAATGACCGGTATATTAGAAACGGCAATAAAAACTAAACGAGCAACGATAGAAATACACCGTTTGTTGCAATATGCTTGGGACAACAGTACATTTTCAGGCAGACAAACTTTCGAAATTACAGTAGTTACAATTTTCGGACCTCTTGGTAAGTATGGAAGTGTGATTACGCATGTCAATCACATTGCGATTACGGGCAGCATGGGGTTCACGCCTGAGCCTCAGGACGTGCGCTAGCAACGCATGTCGGGTGTTTCAAGCGTCAACTTCGCGTCTTAATATCTCGGGATGTAATGGGAATATTGCGTTGCAATCGACGCCATTGTGTATGTGCCTTGTCATGCTATGGATTGCTGAAGAAAAAATATAGGTGGTCCATTTAAAAAAACATAAGTTTGTGTTAAAAACACATATGCTTTCGTTTTAGAATATTTCCAAATATGTACATACATGGGCCCCAGCCCTACATTGATACCGGTGAAAGTCGTTTTCCAATAGCTGTTATTGTTCCAGAGATATTTTGGGTGGACAAGATAGCTGGGACACCCTGTATATTGTGAAAAGTAATGGCCCCGTAACACTCCCCTGTGGCACGCCAGAGGTTACTTTAACGTCTGTAGACGTCTCTCCATTCAGAACAACATGCTGTGTTCTGTTTGCTGAAAACTCTTCATTCCAGCCACACAGCTGGTCTGATATTCCGTAGGCTGTTACTTTGTTTATCAGGCAACAATGCGGAACTGCATCGAACGCCTTCCGGAAGTTAAGGAAAATAGCATCTACCTGGGAGCCCGTATCTAATATTTTCTGGGTCTCATGAACAAATAAATCGAGTTGGGTCTCACACGATTGCTGTTTCCGGAATCCATTTTGGTTCCTACAGAGTAGATTCTGGGTTTCCAGAAACGACATGCTACGCGAATAAAAAACATGTTCTAAAATTCTACTACAGATCGACGTCAGGAGTAGAGGTCTACAGTTTTGCGCATCTGCTCGACGACCCTTCATGAAAACAGTAACTACCTGTGCTCTTTTCCAATCATTTGGGACCTTCAGTTCCTCTAGAGACTTGCGGTACACGGCTATTCGAAGGGGGATTGGTTGCTTGCTTGCTTGCAACAATATGGGTTTCGGTGATGATTCGGGCAGCCATATCGTGGTAGTCCATGGGCCCCTTTGCTACTCCGCAAGGTCGCACTACTGTAAAGGAAAGTGTGAACCTTTACGTTCATCAGGGAAGAATGTTTGATCCCCCACTGTGATGCTGTGTTCCAAGACACAAGGCACCCCTGTTCATAAAATTCGCATGTGCAGGACTGATGATGCAAGTACGAGGATGAATTGTCACATCTCTGATGGCCACCACAGTAACTCGATCTCAACATTTATTGAGCCTTTGTGGTCTGTTCGGGACAGAAAGGTGTGTGGTCGCTATACCCCTCCATCATCGATACCTGAACTTCCCACTATTTTGCAGAAAGAAGGGTATAATATTCCCTTGAAAACCAGACAGGAGATATATTTATTCATTTAGAGACGACTGGAAGCTGCTATGTATGCCAACGGTTGAACTACACGATATTAGGTGTGGTGATGCATTGTGCTCATGGTTTTATTTATATTTTTGTCTACGTCCTGTACACAGACATAAAATGTTTGGTAGGAATGCGTCGAGGCACTTATTCTAGAATTCTGTTATTCCCGAAGGTATCCCAATACCGTTTCCGTAAACGGAGGACAACTCAGATCCAATTTTAGATGAACACGTCGGCCGAGCAGCAAATATTCGCGCCACGTGTGCGCAGACTTCCGGTAGCCACTATGCCCTCCACAAATTTGGGATCATATTGGAATTGGAAATGAAGTGTGTACTTTTTCTGCCGACCCTCCAATACTGCACAAGTAAGAAGGGTCTAGATGATTTTCAGTGATCATCAACGCTTTTGTTTGAACATTTCTTCGCCACTTACTCCTATTCTGTATGGTCATGACTAGACGAGTTACGTACCCACAACATGCTTCATGTCTACCTCATCGCCTCCACGGCGTGCAAGCAGCACGGCACATGTCATCGTCATCTTAACGCAAGGTCCCATTCATGTAGTATCCCAGATGTGCCCGTCCATAGAGCAAAAACATTCTTAAACTCCATCTCTTTCGTTGCTTTACGTCTTCTTAAGCAAGCTACCCTGCACACTGTTCCCAGTTCTGTGATGTCTAGGAAGCCTGCATACTCGATTCGCTAGACAAACTTTCAGAAAATCGTATCACTGAGTTTTAATCCAAAAAGGAAAAGAGACAATACTTAGCTTTTGCAATTACACAGATGTGTCAGAAGCAAAGGGCGACATACAAAATACACTACTGGCCACTAACATTGCTACTCCAAGAAGAAATGCAGATGATAAACGGGTATCCATTGGATAAATCTATTATAGTAGAACTGACTTGTGATTACGTTGTCAAGCGATTAGGGTGCATAGATCCTGAGAAATCAGTACCCTGAACAACCACCTCTGGCCGTAATAACGGCCTTCATACTCCGGGGCTTTGAGTCAAACAGAGCTTGGATGGAGTGAACTGGTACAGCTGACCATGCAGCTTCTACACGATACCACAGTTCATCAAGAGTAGTGCCTGGTGTACCGTCATGAGCCAGTTGCTCGGCCACCATTGACCAGACCTTTTCAATTGGTGAAAGATCTGAAGAATGTACTGGCCAGGGCAGCAGTCGAACATTTTCTGTATCCAGAAAGGCCCGTACAGGACCTGCAACATGCGGTCGTGCAATATCCCGCTGAAATGTAGGGTTTCGCTGAGATCGAATGAAGGGTAGAGCCACGGGTCGTAACACATCTAAAATGTAACGTCAACTGTTTAAAGTACTGTCAATGCGAACAAGAGGTGACTGACACATGTAACCAATGGCAACCCGTAGCATCACGACGGGGGATACGCCAGTGTGGCTATGGCGAATACACGCTTCCGTTGCGCGTTCACCGCGATGTTGCAAAATACGGATTCGACCATCATGATGCTGTAAACAGTACCTGGATTCATCAAAAAGTTGGCATTTTGCCGTTCGTGCACCCAGGTTTGTCGTTGAGTACACCGTAGCAGGCACTCCAATCTGTGATGCAGCGTCAAGGGTAACCGCAGCCATGGTCTCCGAGCTGATAGTCCATGCTGCTGCAAACGTCGTCGAACTGTTTGTGCAGATGGTTGTTGTCTTGCAAACGTCCCCATCTGTTGACTCACGGATCGAGACGTGGCTGCATAATCCGTTATAGCCATGCCTGTCATCTCGACTGCTAGTGATACGAGGCCCTTGGGATCCAGCACGGCGTTCCGTATTACCCTCCTGAGCCCACCGATTCCACATTCTGCTAACAATCTTCTTCCTGTCGGTTAAATTTCGTGTTTACAGCATGTCGTCTTCGTGGCGTAGTAATTTTAATGGACGGTAGTGTAATCTATCTTCTTCAGTAAAACAATTCCAAGTCTGTGCTACATAGAGTGTGCAAGGTAAGTAACGAACGTTGACGCTGCTATTAAAGTCACTACTCTTGAGACTAATATTCAACTGGGGCGTCGCCAGTCGGTCGCAGAGCTTATGTCCTCTTCACTTGTTGCGTTGTCTTCCTGGAGAAAGGTCGGTCAGCGTACGATTCGCTAACTACTTCTCACAGCCATCTCCTCCCTCTCGTTCCCTACTGCCATGCCGGCGGTTGACTTTACGGCGTAACAAAATTAAGTGCCCAGTTGCTTTTAAGAAATGTCTAAAACCCTTGCTTATTTCAGATTCAGTACTTTCCACATAAAATACGTCATAATTGCGAGTCATCTGTCACCCTGTAAAGTAAATTTCCCCATCGTCTCACAGGTAAACACCTTCTTGGTTTCGTTTCGCATGCTTCCACGTCTTGTTTATTTGTACTATCCCTTCATTATTTGTTTTCTATTACGTAGTTTTTTCTCTGTCTGTCTCTCTCTCTCTCTGTCTCTGTCTCTCTCTCTTTCTCTCCTTCACCTGCCTCTTTGGACGCACGTAATAGACATAGGATCTTAAGTCGTAAAGGACGTAACGTAGAAGACGAACGACTCCTGGCTGGATGTTCTAGAGAGGCAGCTAGTCTCACCAGGACAAATACACAGATAAATTTCCAAGACACATCTACCCTTCAGTGTCCTCTGCAGTACATCCGTTGAGCCATAAAAAATTCACATTGTGATTCGACAGAAAACGCAACGCCAATATCGTAACCTAAGAATACGAGGAAATTGAAACTAGTTTCAAAGCAGGAATCTGTACTCGATTTGCCATCTTTCTTTGAAATAAATGCAAGGAGGCTCCGCATCAGACTGTCTTTCTGAGAACTTTTTCTTACGGAGACTGGCCCTCGAATATAACGGTCTTCCGGTTGACTGGAATGCACGCACCATCAGTGCATGAGTCCCTGCCAGAAATGTGGAATATCTCGGAAGCAGTAATCCTCCAGAAGGATTCAGAAAGTTTTCTACTTTTCTAGAGCTTCGCTATGAATAGAAATTTGCAGTAGCCCTTGCCCGAGGAACACTGCGGAGTTGGCTCGGTATGAGAATATAGAAGACTTACGTCACTCAGTTTTGCTGTATTGAGTATTGAGAACTGCCTGATGTCACTTCATTGTGCGAGATTTTTTCTCTTTTTCTGTCACTAAGCGGCATGTAGATAACAAAAGTCTCTCTCATTAACCACCTTTCCGTAATTAAGTCTCTTGCTTAGTCTCTTTCACATCTTCTAGGACCTTACGTAATATTAATATATTGCTTGAAGGGGCTAGAGGGAACCTGCCGAAATTTCAAAGTAACAGACATTTCTTTCCCATACATGAAAGTAGCGCAATAAACTGTTTAAACAGACAACAAAACAGATATAATTTTTACCTTACACCATGAGAATATTTTTTCCTGTTTTGCATGGTAGTAATTAATCTGATGTGTAAACAGGAGACAGTGTACGTTGCATCTGATTGCATCTCCATGTTAGTGTGTTTACTTTTGGCAGCGACATGGAGGCCGCAACATTGGTTTCCTAATCTGAGGTATTTAATTCAAACATCAGTCAGCCACTGTATTCTTGTCTATCACTCGATACTTATTTCAGCTGTTGATAAGCGTTATTAATGTAAGAAAAAACCTAGACTCACAACGATCGAGAGTCGTCTTTATTGATGCACACCCCCTTAACTTGCTTGGTAAGTCAGACGAAGGTCGAAAGAAGCATTACAGAAAATATTGGTTTTGGTGTTCCGTGCAACCTCCCGAAGTTAATCGGTATAAGTGGTTTTCACCTTGTATAAATGTGGACGAATAAGCTATACTTTTTCAGTCATGGACCACCTTATATCATGAAACGGAAGTCAGAGGAACATCTGATATTGGCAAATGCACAGATCTTCCTCGTGTGTTAATAGTTTTTCCTGTCATGAAACTGAAATTTTGGGTTAGTTTTGTACAACTTCAATTTCATAAAGATGTTAACTTTCAATTGGTTTTTGAAGTTAGTTTCACTAAAGTTGTTTTCACTCGCTAATTAAATTATTGTTGTGTACCAGAGTAATAACGTAATAGATTAGTAAGCACAGTAAGTCAAGATTTCCTGTACTGCAGCACTTTTCGGTGGCCTATTTCTTCATAGGTCCTATATACACTCCTGGAAATTGAAATAAGAACACCGTGAATTCATTGTCCCAGGAAGGGGAAACTTTATTGACACATTCCTGGGGTCAGATACATCACATGATCACACTGACAGAACCACAGGCACATAGACACAGGCAACAGAGCATGCACAATGTCGGCACTAGTACAGTGTATATCCACCTTTCGCAGCAATGCAGGCTGCTATTCTCCCATGGAGACGATCGTAGAGATGCTGGATGTAGTCCTGTGGAACGGCTTGCCATGCCATTTCCACCTGGCGCCTCAGTTGGACCAACGTTCGTGCTGGACGTGCAGACCGCGTGAGACGACGCTTCATCCAGTCCCAAACATGCTCAATGGGGGACAGATCCGGAGATCTTGCTGGCCAGGGTAGTTGACTTACACCTTCTAGAGCACGTTGGGTGGCACGGGATACATGCGGACGTGCATTGTCCTGTTGGAACAGCAAGTTCACTTGCCGGTCTAGGAATGGTAGAACGATGGGTTCGATGACGGTTTGGATGTACCGTGCACTATTCAGTGTCCCCTCGACGATCACCAGCGGTGTACGGCCAGTGTAGGAGATCGCTCCCCACACCATGATGCCGGGTGTTGGCCCTGTGTGCCTCGGTCGTATGCAGTCCTGATTGTGGCGCTCACCTGCACGGCGCCAAACACGCATACGACCATCATTGGCACCAAGGCAGAAGCGACTCTCATCGCTGAAGACGACACGTCTCCATTCGTCCCTCCATTCACGCCTGTCGCGACACCACTGGAGGCGGGCTGCACGATGTTGGGGCGTGAGCGGAAGACGGCCTAACGGTGTGCGGGACCGTAGCCCAGCTTCATGGAGACGGTTGCGAATGGTCCTCGCCGATACCCCAGGAGCAACAGTGTCCCTAATTTGCTGGGAAGTGGCGGTGCGGTCCCCTACGGCACTGCGTAGGATCCTACGGTCTTGGCGTGCATCCGTGCGTCGCTGCGGTCCGGTCCCAGGTCGACGGGCACGTGCACCTTCCGCCGACCACTGGCGACAACATCGATGTACTGTGGAGACCTCACGCCCCACGTGTTGAGCACTTCGGCGGTACGTCTACCCGGCCTCCCGCATGCCCACTATATGGCCTCGCTCAGAGTCCGTCAACTGCACATACGGTTCACGTCCACGCTGTCGCGGCATGCTACCAGTGTTAAAGACTGCGATGGAGCTCCGTATGCCACGGAAAAACTGGCTGACACTGACGGCGGCGGTGCACAAGTGATGGGCAGCTAGCGCCATTCGACGGCCAACACCGCGGTTCCTGGTGTGTCCGCTGTGCCGTGCGTGTGATCATTGCTTGTACAGCCCTCTCGCAGTGTCCGGAGCAAGTATGGCGGGTCTGACACACCGGTGTCAATGTGTTCTTTTTTCCATTTCCAAGAGTGTATGTTTCACTATGGAACATTTTACCATATCTGGTAAAAGCTTATAATTTACAGTAATTTTGGTTATTTCAGGAAGACAGTGCAGCGCACAGAAAGTGAATGCCGTAATTTAAAAATGCAATAAGAAAATAGTAAACTGTGATTATAGAGCTGGCTAGCGGCGAAAGACTAAATAGTGTTCCAGAGTGCAACTCCAAGTCCTACATTTTTCATTAGTAAGGCACCACAACAGATGCATAATCATCAGCACCGTCTGCTCACTTGATCTGTGAACAATGACAAGAAGCGTTTCTCGTTCAATAAATCTTCGATCTTGTCTACACGGTTACAGTTAAACAACGGCTATAACTGGATGGTGAACTCTAGTAATCACCAATCTGTTGCATGTAACGTAATTATTATATAGAACAACTAAATGCACTTGATACTCGTTGTTCTCACAAAGACTACAGCATGTTCAGACTACAATATATCACACCCAAGAATGTTGTTATAACGTAAGGTGATAAAGTGCAAGTCCTCTCAAATGTTGATTCCTACATACGTTGGTAGCGATTTTCTATAGATTTAATAAATACAACAGACACACATCAATAATATACTTTCTTTATTTACAACAGCCTGCCAACGCTGGAGTAACTTTTCGATCCCGTATCCGTAGATGGTCGAAGTAGAGATATAAAACGTAGGCTGACGGTGGCAAGGAAAGCGTTTCTAAAGAGGAGAAATTTGTTAACATAGAGTATAGATTTAAGTGTCAGGAAGCCGTTTCTGAAAGTATTTGTATGGAGTGTAGTCATGTATGGACGTGAAACAAAGACGATAAATAGTCTTGGCAAGAAGAGAAGAGAAGCTTTCGAAATGTGGTGCTACAGATGAATGCTGATGGGTAGATCACATAACTAATGAGGAGGTATTGAATAGAATTGGAGAGAAGAGGAGTTTGTTGCACAACTTGACAAGAAGAATCGATCGGTTGGTTGGACATGTTCTGAGGCATCAAGGGACCACCAATTTAGTATTGGAGGGCACCGCGGATGGTAAAAATCGTAGAGGGAGACCAAGAGATGAATACAATAAAGCAGATTCAGAAGGATATATGTTGCGGTAGGTACTGGCTCAAATGGCTCTGAGCACTATAGGACTTAACTGCTGTGGTCATCAGTCCCCTAGAACTTAGAACTACTTAAACCTAAGTAACATAAGGACATCACACTCATCCATGCCCGAGGCAGGATTCGAACCTGCGACCGTAGCGGTCGCGCGTTTCCAGACTGTAGCGCCTAGAACCACTCGGCCACTCCGCCGGGGGTAGTTACTGCGAGATGAAGAAGTTTGCATAGGATTGAGTAACATGACGAGCTCTACCAAACTAGTCTCTGGACTGAAGACCACAGCAACAACAACATCCGTAGAAATCACGTGGTTTCGAGGAGAAGAACTCGGTGTTAGAAGCGCATTTGCATACGGAAGGGAAGTTCTATGAAGGTTGTTCGACACAGAACAGAAAAGATAAAAATGTGGGAGTCAAGATCAAATGAATAATTTGGAGGCGGAATGACTTCCCAACCAAACTCCGGTGTAGAGTTTTCTGTCAGTCTAGCAGAATACGAGCGGGCTGAAGAATTCGTAGCGCAGCGCAGCTTCGCTGTTCCACCAGATGCATAATACTATTGTTTATGGATGCCCGCAGTGCGGGAAGTTGCTGCTTTGTTTGTGCTCAACCATTCCTGTATTTTCCTTATGTCAGTATAAACAAATCATTTGTCTTCACCAGTAACGGTACAGGACAGAAGTAGTTGGTATTGTTCACGAGCCAATTGATGACAAGCAAGCAGAGGATGTCTTATGGCCACCCAGTGATTTTGGTAATATTGGATTTGAGCATATGGTGCCCATACACATGATTTTTGAACCCTCCACATTGCATGCAAATGTAGCACGATGGTGGAGTGCTCGCAGTTAAAGACATTTACCAGTTCTCGAGTACACTGACATGGATCATTGAGGCTTACTGTGTTTAAATGATCTTCATCATACCGCAAAGGTCTTCCTCAACGTGGAGAGTCAATAATGTCAACACAATCCTCCTTGAAACGAGAAAACCGTATTTTCTTGCTGTTCTCTGTCCAGTGGCATTATCCCTACACACGGCTCAAATGTTCCTTATTGACCCCGATGCTGTCACCCAGCTTTATCATCTTGGACAGTTTCCAGCCACTGGCTGGGTCTGTCGGGAACACAAGCCTCTCCATCGTGTTCTGTCTTTCCACCATTCCCCCTCTTCCACCTTCGTCCAGTTCTCTCCTCTTCTCATCACACATTCCTTCACTCCCTTCACCCGTCTATCCCTTGGTCTTCCTCTGGGCCTCTTCCCCTCCGGTTGCAGATCAAACATCCTCTTTGGAATTCTTCCCTCATCCATTCTCTTCATGTGTCCATACCACTGCAGTCTTGATTTTTCCATCCTGTCCTGTACTGGTTCCTCCTTTAGTCTTTCCCTCACATACACATTTCGCAATCTGTCTCGTCTTGTTCACCCAACCTGCTCCTCTGGAACTTCATTTCACTAGCCTGTATTCTACTTTTTTCGCTTTTGTGCATTACCCATGTCACCCCTCTAATGAACTGAAATGGAAGTATATGTCGGAAATGTTCCAATCTCTCCGCGTGGCATTCCATTTTCTAGCGTCCATAGCTGCATTCACTATTTCAAACTGATAAAGTGAAATATGTAAACTCAGATAGCGATAGTGAACTGCCGCGCGGAGTGGCCGCACGGAGCCGGCCTCTGTGACCGACTGCTTCTAGGCGCTTCAGACTAGAACAGCACGACCACTACGGTCGCAGGTTCGAATCCTGTCCCGGGCATGGATGTGTGTGATATCCTTAGGTTAGTTACGATTACGTAGTTCTAAGTTCTAGAGGAATGGTGACCTCAGAAGTTAAGTCCCATAGTGCTCAGAGCCATTTTTTGCCGCATGGTTATAGGCGCCATGTCGCGGATTGCGCAGTCCCTCGCGCCAGATGATCGAGTCCTTCCTCGGGCATGGTTGTATGTGTTGTCCTTAGCATAGCTTAGTTAAAGTTAGTTTATGTAATGTGTAAGTCTGGGGACCGATGGCCTAAGCAGTTTGGTCCATTCGGAATTCACACATTTTTGAACAACAGTGAACTGCCAATATTAATTGGCAGTCGATAAATAAACCCGTAGCAAACGTAACACCAACATTCAAAACAAAACAGTACGATGTTAGGGAGCAACCTAATATTATAAAGTCATTACGTAAAAGTCAATCTGAGGAGCTCCTGTAGGGATATTGACACGGTTTTAGTTAGTAGGTAGATGGACTCAAGGAAAGTTGTTATACACATATCATAATTATCTGGCTCAAATTGACTGACATGTTGTGAATTAGAGGCTCGCCATCGGCGTTTTTCTGTCAGTATGTGAAAGCTTATCTCAGTAACTGCTGTATGGATTTTATTCGATTTTAGCTAATATAGACTGAATCGCAAGGAAAGTTTGTGTACAGAACATAGTGCTGCTACGCCAGGGAAGACGGTTGGCTGCGGATAGTTATTGTTACCCACCCGAAGCCGGAGCTGGTCGTTAGTTCCCATAAGTTTTCAAAAAATTGTCTCCACCGTAGTTGACATAGCTCTGAGGTATCTTTTTTTGGTCTTCCCTCACAATGTGAGATCCAGATCTGTACTGAATTGTTGTAATGACTTCTAGCGTTACACAGTACTTTGCCAATTACAAAGTATTTTTCGCAAGAAGTGGCTTCCACAGTTAGATAATTTTTAGTTACATGCACAAATTACCGTTATACACTATACGTTATCCATATTTAGTTTAAAACCAGAAATAGGATGAAAATTTAATTTAGTCAACGAATAACTTCTACTAGTTTGTGTCTCAGATGGTTGTGCAGCATTATATAGTGTTCCTGCAATAGCAGTTCGCTATTCAAGCGATCGACGAGTCCAGAGTCTTCTTTGCTGTCTTCTCTGCTCTTCTTAGACAATCACTACAGAGTTTACGCAGCTGTTTTAAGCTCATAGCAAACATATTTAATTTAGCAACACCAATTTAAGCAAAATGAATTGCACACCAGTATGAAAACTCAATTAGTTTTTGCGGCATTTTGAACCAGCTGAAAAGTGTTCCTGTGGGAGCACGAAACAGTCGAGTATGCACCCCAAAGCGTCCTGGAATTTTAGCACAACCCTTGCATATATAATTTGCCACTTGTATGAGAATTTTTAGTATACATGTCAGGATGAACTGATATATTTTTACAAATATTACAAACATAGAAAGAGTCATATTTCGGTAATTCTAATTATGTTTTAAGTATCGTTTTACTTCATAGTTTCAATAGTAGATGTTTATATTCTACTCTAGGCAAATATATTTCTAGATGAACAATATTTCGGTTGCCTAGTGATTTACCAGACATTTAGTAAATCAGGCATCAAGCGTTAGTGTGAGGAGATCCACAAATTTGAAGTGGCCCAATGTAAAGGAATCAAAAACTTCTAAATTTTGTGATTGATTTCACTGGGTTTCTCGTTTGTTTTCACTAAGTAACGTCTCGTACATACAATTTTTCTGCCTTAAGATTTTCGTAATGACATTTTATCCTGGCTTCGTCTCTATTACTCATCCTTTCTCTTAAGAATTCCTTCTTTTTCTCCGGTTGAAGCTATTAGGAGAAACTGAAGAATTTTTTCTACTAAACTTTCACACCTCATAAACAATAAAACTTTTTCTGGTGTGAGCTCATTTGAGTAATTGACTAAAGAATTAAAGACGTCACAAAATCGGTTATAAATTTGCCCCAAACTCATTGATTTTCATGGCAATGCATGTTGCACAACCTGTCTAATTCACGTTTATATCATTCAGCAGAATTACTCGCTGAATGGCATGCAGCAGTATGAATCATCTTCACGCTATGCCTTACCATTAATTCTTACTACTGTTATTAAATCAATTGGGACCAGTTATCAGATAAAACGAATTTCGATTCCTATATTTCGAAAAGTAATCTTCCATTTTACTGAATACTACTTTAACTGAAGCTTTCCTTAGACGATACAATGCTCTGATTTTAGGAAAATCTTCGAATGCCACTAGCACACATGTAGCTACTGTGCTGTGTACGGTTTAACAGCTACTGATTACAAGGTGTCCTTCAGTTTCATGCTTTGCCCCACTTGTCCTACGTACATTGTTTGTTACTTTAGCCCTTTGGCCAATATCCCAGGATTTTAAACATTCTACAATGTCTATCAGTAAAAACTGTTGCACCAAAATTTTTTCAGCGTATTTCGACGATACACAATGACCATAGGGTAAGTCAAACTTATACACTCCTGGAAATGGAAAAAAGAACACATTGACACTGGTGTGTCAGACCCACCGTACTTGCTCCGGACACTGCGAGAGGGCTGTACAAGCAATGATCACACGCACGGCACAGCGGACACACCAGGAACCGCGGTGTTGGCCGTCGAATGGCGCTAGCTGCGCAGCATTTGTGCACCGCCGCCGTCAGTGTCAGCCAGTTTGCCGTGGCATACGGAGCTCCATCGCAGTCTTTAACACTGGTAGCATGCCGCGACAGCGTGGACGTGAACCGTATGTGCAGTTGACGGACTTTGAGCGAGGGCGTATAGTGGGCATGCGGGAGGCCGGGTGGACGTACCGCCGAGTTGCTCAACACGTGGGGCGTGAGGTCTCCACAGTACATCGATGTTGTCGCCAGTGGTCGGCGGAAGGTGCACGTGCCTGTCGACCTGGGACCGGACCGCAGCGACGCACGGATGCACGCCAAGACCGTAGGATCCTACGCAGTGCCGTAGGGGACCGCACCGCCACTTCCCAGCAAATTAGGGACACTGTTGCTCCTGGGGTATCGGCGAGGACCATTCGCAACCGTCTCCATGAAGCTGGGCTACGGTCCCGCACACCGTTAGGCCGTCTTCCGCTCACGCCCCAACATCGTGCAGCCCGCCTCCAGTGGTGTCGCGACAGGCGTGAATGGAGGGACGAATGGAGACGTGTCGTCTTCAGCGATGAGAGTCGCTTCTGCCTTGGTGCCAATGATGGTCGTATGCGTGTTTGGCGCCGTGCAGGTGAGCGCCACAATCAGGACTGCATACGACCGAGGCACACAGGGCCAACACCCGGCATCATGGTGTGGGGAGCGATCTCCTACACTGGCCGTACACCACTGGTGATCGTCGAGGGGACACTGAATAGTGAACGGTACATCCAAACCGTCATCGAACCCATCGTTCTACCATTCCTAGACCGGCAAGGGAACTTGCTGTTCCAACAGGACAATGCACGTCCGCATGTTTCCCGTGCCACCGAACGTGCTCTAGAAGGTGTAAGTCAACTACCCTGGCCAGCAAGATCTCCGGATCTGTCCCCCATTGAGCATGTTTGGGACTGGATGAAGCGTCGTCTCACGCGGTCTGCACGTCCAGCACGAACGCTGGTCCAACTGAGGCGCCAGGTGGAAATGGCACGGCAAGCCGTTCCACAGGACTACATCCAGCATCTCTACGATCGTCTCCATGGGAGAATAGCAGCCTGCATTGCTGCGAAAGGTGGATATACACTGTACTAGTGCCGACATTGTGCATGCTCTGTTGCCTGTGTCTATGTGCCTGTGGTTCTGTCAGTGTGATCATGTGATGTATCTGACCCCAGGAATGTGTCAATAAAGTTTCCCCTTCCTGGGACAATGAATTCACGGTGTTCTTATTTCAATTTCCAGGAGTGTATACACTTTCTTAATATCTATTTAGTGCATCTTTGATCTCTGATCTCTGATCTCCCAGTTTTGGAATGCCTGTATTATCAAAAGTGGCCTTCACTGAGTTTCAACATATAACATAATTTCGTGATGCCTCACGTTTTTGCATACTGGCTCACTTTTCCATTAATCATTTAAATTATAGAAATGTAGCTTCTGAAACGTTCCCTCATTTCCAGTTTTCGTGGGAATGGTCATCACATTATCTAGCAATCAAAAGACAGCGTCAGCTTTTGAATTGTCTACACTGTTACACCAAGATTCTACCTGGCTTCAAAGTCTGCTCTTGTGATGATTGATTAGAACGATGTCATAACGTCAGCGAAGTAAGTAGGTGCCAAGACGCAAGAACATGTATACGAAATACAAGAAGATGTATTCAGTAGGCTGACATTGCATAAGATATGACACAGCGCTTCTGAAAGTGGGAGTTGTAGCTGTTTACAGTGTGGACTGGTCTTCTGGAAAACCTGACAAGATAGGAAAGCCAAGGCCAACGGTACCTTTAATGTAAGAAATTTCTTAATAGAATCTGATACGGGAAGAAATGAAAAGTATTATCATTGCATGAAAAAATGACCCTCTTTTAGGAATGTCAGGGCTTCGTGATGTGCATGGAAAATCAGCCTATGTCCGTACAAGAAATAGATCCCGAATTCCTTAAAACTAAAAATAATTGTTAGAGTCTCTTTTTCAGGCATTGTGTGTATTTTATTATATTTGATCAGAGTTCTACTTACAAATGCAATTATTTAGAGAATATTTCATTGTGGTCCATCTACTATTTGAAAATCTGTCCACTCATTTGAAATGGATGTGATAAATTAAAGAAATGTAGCACACAGTCTCTTATTAAATACTTTCACATACAGTCAAATAGTCAAAATAAGTCGACTTTCTATTTACACAAAAGCACTATCTTTCCTTAGTAAGTTGATTCAGTTTGAATTATTGAAAGCAACTCCTTTTGCTAACTTCTGTTAGAATCGACAGTGTCCAAGGTAAGCCTCATGCTTTTTTCTTGTTTGCAGTTTGCAGACGATTGTTAGTTAATTCTTCTGGGTCCTTGTCATCCCACCTGTGGTAATTAAGTACCCAAGGAATTTAATTTCGTTCTTAACAAACTCACATTACTTCAGTTTCAGAGTCATATCCTCAACTTCAAGAACCTGAAGTGCTTTAAAACTTTCATTCAGTAATTGACAGTCTTATATTGCAGTTAGCAATCATACTGTGACATAAACAGTAAATCTAGCACTGAGTTCAGATCCTAAAATTTAATTAATGCACTTATGGAAACAGAAATGCAAATATTTAAAACAAAGGGCATAATGTTATAATGGTAAAATTTACCAGTTAACAGATATGCAGTGTATTTCCGTGATTCAGGTGCTTAAGTAATTGGCCAATATCCCGTCATTTAGTGAAAACCAGTCATACATAATTATTGTTAAACCTCTGTAGCAGTTCATCAAGATACTCTCGATGGTCAGTCTCCATGTTTATTGTTTTGTTTAAAGTCTTCTGTCCTAATATTTACAATGATAAGCTGGTCACTCTACCCAAAAATTGCCTCTTACAGTCATCCCCACATTCTAACGTTTTCAGTAAAATACTTCTAGGCTCGAGACCGCATTGTCAACTATAACATTCTGACGTTTGCAGTGAATTAGAAATACACGCCGAGGAGGGCGTCTTGCAATTGTTGTCGAAATGTCGGAATTTTGTAGTTGACAATGCGGCCTCAAATCCAGAAGAATTTTATTGACTGTCACAACGGCCGCGGAAGCGTACGTTTACAGTGTAACGTTTTGTTACTCTCCCATTGAACTGCTTCTTTCATAGACAATGGATCTGGATAGGGCATATGAAGAGAGAGTCATGGAGCATGATTTACATACGGTCCTCAAATTTCTTCATGTAACCTGATTTCTAAGAAAATAATTCAGTGTTCTTGTTCGAAATAATATACAATTAAGACTTTTGGACTCTCATAAAATTCAGTATTTCACCCACTATGTACAATATTTTTCAAAGCCATTTTCGCTATTAGTATTTGTAGTCGCTAATTTTATTTGTAAAGATTTATATTGTTATTTTTTTCAACTGCAGTTCCAAAAATGCCACTTCTAAGCCCGCTGGTAAGCAACCAGTCTCAACTTTACACTCACTGAGTACATCCTGCTTGATTAAGCAGTCAGTCTTCAATGTCACATCAGTACCAAACTCAGGAATCGCTAGGAACATATGCTGAAATTCATATATTTTGACTTTGATATGTGTTTGAAATGTTTTGCTTAATGGATGTACTAGCCTTCCCCAGTAAACCAACAATTTAGCCCCCCCACCCAATTGCTGGAACTGTAATGAGCCCTGGTCTACATTTTCCATATTTGAAAACGTCTGAATAAATGCACTAATTTGTGATCCACTTTTGTGTAAGACTTGCAGTTTTGTATATTAAATTTCTGTCTGTTTGAGTGTGTGTTTTCCTTCATCATTTTTTTTTGTACTGGTAAGTTTCTCTCAGAATAAATCTTGGCACAGTACAGTCATTCTGGTATATTTTGCTCTTCCTTTATCCACTTTTACCTGGACGCTTTTTAAGCTTTCTGATTGCCACGTTTTGTGTGATCATAACTTGTCACTGAATCTTGTAATTTTTTATTTTCTCTTACTCTGTTTCAATTTCTGGTTTTTGTATGAATAAATGAATTGATACAATCTTTTGTATTGCAATCGACCATTCAACAGTGGTTTAATTAGAAACCGCCCTTAAGATATCAGCTTTAACATCACTTTTGTGTAATCCTTGTTGACGTCGATTGTGCATACACAGACGTCTTGAACTATATTATCTCTCCAGAATGAGATTTTCACTCCGCAGCGGAGTGTGCGCTGATATGAAACTTCCTGGCAGATTAAAACTGTGTGCCCGACCGAGACTCGAACTCGGGACATTTGCCTTTCGCGGGCAAGTGCTCTACCAACTGGCAGAAGTAAAGCTGTGAGTACCGGGCGTGAGTCGTGCTTCGGTAACTCTGTTGGTAGAGCACTTGCCCGCGAAAGGCAAAGGTCCCGAGTTCGAGTCTCGGTCGGGCACACTGTTTTAATCTGCCAGGAAGTTTTATATTATCTCTCCTTTCTCCCTTTGTTTCTTTTACATAAACATCAGTATTCAGGATTACTTGATTCACAATTCTGATAATCTCGCTCTCCATTATTGTGCCCTACATAACATTCCTTACGTCATTAACAACAATCCCATTTTCAGCGAGAGATCGCGTACTTTTTGCGGTTGTCTCCGTTCCCTTAAACGCAACGTCTTTGGCACTGGCCGTTCGCATACATTGTGTGGTACTTTCCCTCGTAACACACATTTCTACATTCACATCAGCAGATGAATTATGATCGCTCTTTCTTTCCTTCTGGTATGTAATACTTCTGATGTCGCCTCAGTCTTCATATCCTCCTGCTCACATTGTCTAACACTTACATATAGGTTATAATTTATTTTCTGACTAGCTAAATATCGTAGCAATTTATTTCCATTGTTGTTGTTTGTTGTTGTTGTTGTCTTCAGTCTTGAGACTGGTTTGATGCAGTTCTCCATGCTACTCTATCCTGAGCCAGCTTTTTCATGTCCCAGTACTTACTGCAACCTACATCCTTCTGAAACTGCTTAGTATATTCATCTCTTGGTCTCCCTGTACTATGTTTACCCTACACGCTTCCCTCCAATGCTAAATTTGTGATCCCTTGATGCCTCAGAACATGTCCTACCAACCGGTCCCTTCTTCTTGTCAAGTTGTGCCACAAACTCCTCTCCAATTCTGTTCAATACCTCCTCATTAGTTATGTGATCTACCCTCTAATCTTCAGCATTCTTCTGTAGCGCCACATTTCGAAAATTGTATTCTCTTCTTGTCCATACTATTTATCGTCCATGTTTCACTTCCATTAATCATTTCCATTAATCTTCCCATTGCACTCATAGATGACGTGGTGTTATCACTGCTGTGGCTGATTACTCGATCTTTTTCTTTGTCGACTGGTGCTAGAGGAGAGTTCTGCAAAGTGAGTAGAATGATCGCTACAGCGACGTCATCTCTTTGTCTCATAGCTGCAATCATTCTATTTGCATGGACAGCTGATCTGTCCTCTCTGCTCATTAAAGTCTCAGAGGGCACAGCTTTCATGTTGCACACCAGTGGTTACCTGCCTGCAGTAACATGTTTCTACACGCGACTGCTACAGGGACTCTACAACCTTATTCTACTTCTTTTCCATGATTTTGCTTACGGTAATATCTGTTCAGACCACAACCATGTATCTTAATTCACAATGAAGAAAGGCTCTCGGTGTTTGTCAGTCTTGCACCGTATACAGCTATTGGTTTCCTTTGTTGCCTCCATTCTCATTCTGCAGTTTTATCCTCCCCAAACAGTGCAAAATTTTATCTACCACATGTACAACCTACACCCATCATACTGACCTGGTATTTTTCATTATGATTTCTTTCATTACTACTTTGTCCGTTTTGGTTACTGTACTAATAGAAATCGCGATTCCCCTATCAGTTGTCTTTATCCTCTAAACTTTCCAGTATCTAGCATACACACTGCTTAGATCCTTTTGGGACATTATTCCAAAGTTCTCATACAGGTTTGGATTTCTGAGATGCTCTAATTTTCGGAAGCAGTTTTCAGGAAATTCTTTCATAGTGTTTCTTCCCCTGCTGCCGTATATCTTCCTCATAATGGGCTCCCACTACAAATAGTCCAGTTTTTATTCAGGCCAGAATTCGGTAACTAACTGCTGCTCAAACTTATTAAAAGTTATTCGATCCCTACTGAAATTCAAACACCCATTTTTCACATCCACCACGATAACCCTTTTTATCATGTCAATATTTTCATTATAGGACATATTTTCAGGAAAGTTTCTTTCAAAATTCTTTAGTAATCTGCGGGATGTCATCCATTCTGTTTTCAAATTTCTATTCACTGTCCAAAATTTTAACATTGAAAATTGTGTCAACTAAGTCATTAGGCTTACCATAGATTTTATTTCCAAGACAGCCAGTGTTACTTTGAATCTCAGAAGTGTGTTCAAAGAAACTTCCGTTTGCTAAACAATTACGTATTTATTTATCACTGTCTCAGTGTAAGAAAAATCTTTTCTCAAATTTGAATTTCCTTTGTACTGTCAGTGACTATTTATAATTTTGAAGTGGACACCTCAACGTTCAATTTCGTCTCAATCAGTGATTTACTCCATCCCTGGACCTTTTCTAGCGCTCATACATTTCCCATTAATGCCATTTCTCTGAACCTTCGTATACACAGCAGTGGTGATCAGATTTTCCATTTCTGCTTTAAAATCCTTAACTTCTTTATTCAGAATTTCTCCATTTCTGCTTACATCATAAATTTTCTTGCTTATTCTGCTACTTGCACTTCAGTTAGACAATCAGTTTTACTAATTCGTGTTTCAATTTGTCTAACAATCGCCTTAGTCTTTCCTCAATTTTTTTTGTCAGTTTTGTTACTTATTGCTATTACATATGTGATTCGTCAAAACCGTTAACACATCATTGATACTAAATTGTGGTTCTCATTTTGTTCCAAAACAGCTCCAATGTTCAATCCTCCCTTTTTCATTTCGCACTCAAATTCTTGTTTTATTTGTGTTATGGTCCGAGTGTTTACATACTGGTCACATATCCATTACCAACTACACGTCTGTTGTTGGACAGTGGTCTCATATACACTATCTGTTACCTCGTGGCAGTGTGCCCGCACTCCATTCGTCAACCAGCTAATTGATACACACTATTGAATAAATGAACACTAAGCTTTCTTAAAGATTTACAGTCCTTGACTACTTGTACCAATGTTGTTCCTGCATGTTATCTGATCCATTACGTTATATTCTCGGGTTTTTCTCAGTTTTTAGAATGCAGGCAAGTGGTCTCTTGATTTTTCACCATCTCTTCACCTGACGATTGGTCCGTTCACCACAATGTTATCTTCATTACCAAACTAATTACGTCATACGCTGAAGTTTCTTCACAAATCGATTTGTCAGTTTTTCTCTTTCTCCTGGTGATCCATATCATAAATATCTCCATGAATTGGTGGACAATGGCTAGAGTTTCAATGACCAACCTCTTACTGTCTTGCGGAGAACAGTTACCATAAAGAGAGTATAGGCTCTCCACTTAAGACACGTTGGAGAGGTCGCATCTGAGAATCCTATTCTGCATACTGAAAGCAATCCATGACTTTTGACCCTTCTATTTATTAAATTATCTATCTACACATTCGTTGTCTTTTGCTGTCTTTTATGTAAATGACATTTTACATGAACGAACAGTATGACTTCATTGTTAAGAGTGTAACCTTTTCTTCGGTTTGTTACGTTACATTATTGTAAACTTAATGACGTTGACTTTAGTTCCTATTTCCGAAGTGGCTACACTAATGTTTTCCATTATATGCTAAAATTTTTGAGAACTAGTGGCGAAGTGTAGAATATTACCCACATAACGTACCTGGTATAGAATTGTGCCCTTTTTGATCCCACGAACGTCCATCTTAAAATTTTTTACAGAATAGAAGTCCCATGTCCGAAACAGATTCAAATGATCGTTTTATTTTACAAACTACATAATGTATAAAGCATGTAAAACCTTTATATTAGAAGACGAAAAATTGTAATTACTTTGGTTTTGTTAGTTTCGGATTATTCTCCCATAGACTAATGAAAAAGTAAAATTGAAACTCACGCCATAGCTCCGGAACTACGCGTTTTAAAGTGATATAATTTTACAGATACATTAAGTGACATATTTGTGGATAGTGTTTGTAAAACGTGTTGCGAATAGAAGGAAGCAGTAAACTAAAACTCGTGTCTGATGCTAAAGTTTTAGTGCGCGAACTGTGAAAATGTAGTAAGGGAAGAGAAATTACTTCTTCTCCTTTCGTTACTATCTGGAGTATATTAGTAAGGAACAGTTCCGGGAAGGTTTCAAATTAGGTGTAAAGTTTGTTGGTAGTCGTTAGGTGCTCTCATTCTCAAATACTGTGTGAATCTATTCTGGACCATTTAAGCGCCACTATTTAACAGTGCCTCGAGACACACAGAGTTTCTATGTGTTATATTTGACTCTGTGTTAAACGTTTTCCCTATGATTACACCTGTTAATCAGAGATTATGGCAGCATTTTAAATTTTAAATAATAAAAATCAAATACTTCTTGCCCAGGGAAGCCGTTAGTAGGCAACTGGTACTGAGGGTTGGTTTCTCTCGTTTAGTAATGTCGATTCCTTCCATCCTATACTAGTTGACGTACGAGAAATTCACAGTGTAGTGCACGTATTCTGCTGCCCAGTAATGATGAAGTCTACTAGAACTGTTTTATCTCAACAATGTATTGTACTAATTACATGTCTCACGAAATACATCGTCTTTACCCGTAAGCTCGTGTGATGTATATTTGAATCCCTTTCCCAAAAGAAATTTCGTCTTATATAGGGCACGATCCAATGACATTTTGAGATTTTTCATATTTCTCGCAGCACAGTCCTTTACCTCATACGTTCACTCCACATCTCCGTCAGAATCTGCTTATACAGGAAACGTCGAGTAATAAACTGTTGCCAAAG
The DNA here is from genome assembly GCF_023864275.1 of Schistocerca cancellata. Classification (NCBI taxonomy): domain Eukaryota; kingdom Metazoa; phylum Arthropoda; class Insecta; order Orthoptera; family Acrididae; genus Schistocerca; species Schistocerca cancellata. Next base: position 54,058,838 of record NC_064626.1, read on the forward strand.
GGAGCACAGGTTTCGAAAAGGCGGCGAGACGTACATCGCGCCACAGATGTGGCGCCCCAGACCACGTATGGGACAGCTTTATGCCCCTGCACACGACAGCTGCCCACATATGAGCCAGCAGTATACGTCACTCCCGTCTACTCCCCGAAATCGAAACGGATGTGTGAGGATATGAATGCGCCACATAAACAAGTCGGCATTGTCACACAGTCTGCTTCGCTGCCGAAATACTGCGCCAGCCCTGTGACTTACGAGCGTAATAGAAATCGTGCAAAACCTGGCTGGTGTCATCAGTGGATTTCTGCACGATGTTAAAGTGAAAGCAAGTATTTTTGGCCACTTGTATAATTAATTCTTTACATTTGAGTCCTGGAATTAGGATTACGCTCCCATTGTCTGGTATTACTGCCAAGGACGTGGTCCTGCAAATTTTTACAAACATAAACAAAGGAAACAATGTACATTCTTCAAACGGATTAACTGCTAACACTAAATGTGAAACTTTATTCACAGACAATTCTAGACTACTTATTAGAATGTTGATTAATAACGGGTAACAATTTAACAGTCAGTTGCGTCGGTATTAAGGAATGAAGCGTAAATAAATCCTGTCAGTTCATTCAGCAGCTTTTCAGCACACTTCTCATCATACATGTTGCCCGCCAATGTTTCAAGGAGAGGCATTGCTATGTACCTAGAGTGCAATATTTCTTCATCTACCGCAAAAATGTTACTGCTTTCTAGACAACTTCACTAAGAGTCAGATGTTCCATTTTTTGGCAGTTTCTAGCTTCTTTGTTCTTTAAGTCCGGCTGCGCGCTCAATATCGTGTTTATGTTGTATGAGGCACAGTCGTTGCAATTGATGTGATAAACAACATATTTGTTCTTTGACGGCTGTTTGTCTTTCTGATAAACAAATTCTGATTCAGATCTCTCTTTGGTACAGTAGGGCAGTGAAAATTTCATTTTGATCAAAATACGGCACCAAGCGAGGTGGCGCAGTGGTTAGCGTACTGGACTCACATTCGGGAGGACGACGGTTCAAGTCTGCGTCTCGCTATCCTGATTTAGTTTTTCTCGATTTCCCTAAATCGCTTCAGGCACGTGCTGGGATGGTTTCTTTCAAAGGGCACGGCCGACTTCCTTCTCCATACTTACCGAACCTAATGGGACCGATGACCTAGTTGTTCGATCCCTTTCCCCCGATTCAACCAACCAACCGAAATACTGATAATTTGGTAGATACTCATTCGCTTTCGTTATTTATGAAATCCTTTAGAATAATGTCGACACGAGAGGTTGTAATTGTTTGGAACTGCTGATTTGACAGACTGTAGCTCCTGTTCAAAAACGAAGGTGAGCATTCCATCTGAGAGTAAATAGAAGATAACAAAATGAAAACCATCATGCCTATGGGAGCAGCGTTGTTTGAGTAATCTGGAATGAAGAAATGTGTGTAAGTGTCTGTATTTTAAATTGGTGGTTTCCTGTGTTGATGTCAATTTTACCAACTACAGGGTGTTTCAAAAATGACCGGTATATTTGAAACGGCAAAAAAAACTAAACGAGCAGCGATAGAAATTCACCGTTTGTTGCAATATGCTTGCGACAACAGTACATTTTCAGGCAGACAAACTTTCGAAATTACAGTAGTTACAATTTTCAACAACAGATGGCGCTGCGGTCTGGGAAACTCTATAGTGCGATATTTTCCACATATCCACCATGCGTAGCAATAATATGGCGTAGTCTCTGAATGAAATTACCCGAAACCTTTGACAACGTGTCTGGCGGAATGGCTTCACATGCAGATGAGATGTACTGCTTCAGCTGTTCAATTGTTTCTGGATTCTGGCGGTACACCTGGTCTTTCAAGTGTCCCCACAGAAAGAAGTCACAGGGGTTCATGTCTGGCGAATAGGGAGGCCAATCCACGCCGCCTCCTGTATGTTTCGGGTAGCCCAAAGAATCACACGATCATCGAAATATTCATTCAGGAAATTAAAGACGTCGGCCGTGCGATGTGGCCGGGCACCATCTTGCATAAACCACGAGGTGTTCGCAGTGTCGTCTAAGGCAGTTTGTACCGCCACAAATTCACGAAGAATGTCCAGATAGCGTGATGCAGTAATCGTTTCGCATCTGAAAAATGGGCCAATGACTCATTTGGAAGTCCCAAGCATATTGCAACAAACGGTGTATTTCTATCGCTGCTCGTTTAGTTTTTATTACCGTTTCAAATATACCGGTCATTTTTGAAACACCCTGTACAAACACAACTGAAAACGAATGTTTTGTGGAGGTGTCACAATATTAATGGATTTGCAAATAATTTCTTTACTAACTTTGTACGTTTCACATACGAATTCCTTCGGTGGTTTTAATTCTTTACTTTGTTTATGTTTGTGCCAGTACGCAGAGAAACATTTTTCTGTTGTCTCTAGACAATGAGCTAATTACGCAGAATCTAAGTAGAAAAGATTAGTAATTAGTGAAACGTAAAGGAAAGATTTTATGCGTAACCATGTTTCATAATGTATGTACGACAGAGTCAACTGAAATTTCGATGTTTCATCAGAGAATTAAAGTAACGTTTCTTAACTACTGCAGTAACAAGTTGTGTAGGTACAATTCCACAATGAAAGTTAAGCTAATCGTCATAGCGATAAGATCCATAGACCCTATCACCGAATAAACTCCAAACCGACTACTGTATAATGATGTCAGACGATGGCTTGCACGAAAAAACAAAATTACGTCTCAGTAAGCATTCAAGGAATCAACCAGGGTACAACGTAATGTTTAACAGAGTCGTTGACATCGTGCAGCTATTAATTACGTAATCAAACCAATTGGATAATTCGCTGTTTGAGAAACTAATATAGATGTGCTCTCACCAACCTACATTGCGGAGGTGAGGCAAATCAGTGTCCGGTCGTTCTGCATGAGATTCAGTCCGTAATGGATTATACTGACTGCCTGTGAAACGGCAATATTGACTGCAGACGTCAGCCCTCTGCCGATACATCACTAGCTTGCTGATCGAAAACTCTGAAGTTTAGAGATTCTCGAGGAAGAGCTAAGACGTCAGTAGTCCTAGCCCTACCGAGACTTACAACTGACTCTGTGACTCGCCCATTCTTTTGACTGTTGCGGGCTAGTGTACCATACTCAAGGGTGTAAGTAAGTGGAAATAAAGTTGAAATCAGAACATGCGGTTTACTGCAGAAGCAGAGAGTACAGTAAAATTCGTATGTAGACGTTCTTTTACTTTCGCACTGATTAGGTTGATCGCTACAAAGACACACAGAAACTCTTCAGTGAGAGATAAATCCAGGTCAGGAAGACGACGTTGGATTAAGGCAAACATAGGAAAAACATCAACCAATGATTCTTCAATGGGGATGTTAAATACACTGCCTGACCAAAATGTAAGAAGAAGCACCTAGAAAGGGATGAAAAAACAGGAAGAAACGAAAAGAAACGGTTTAACGGTTTTAGGGGTTAAGATACCTTACATCGGTGATTACAAAATCGAGTCGAATTTATGTCAAGTGGCCATACCTGCCCATACTGACGTTGCACCAGATCTGTCCAAGACGATCTCACTTGTCCGATTGCGAAGGATGTCTCTTATCCGATGTGTCCTCTGTTGATGCTAGTTGGATCGCAACTATTCTGCTGGTCTGTGATAGCCTGTATTCTGGTATTGGAACGGAGTTGACAACCGAGCTGGTTGCACTCTTGTTCTATATCGGACGGATCTGGGAATTTTTCTGGACACGAGACAAACCCATGTGTGAAAGAGCGATGTGCCGTTGAAAAATGGCACTACTGTGACACTGTCGCTTCAGACGTAAAACTAGCAGATGCATGATGTCCGTAACGTACTATTGAACAATCAGTATTACCTCATTATAATGATAAATGTCCGTCTTGGTCACATTTCATAATGGCTGTTTCCGCCTTGCCGCTATTATCAGGATTGTTACAAAGAGAAAAAGTAAAGAGTACTAATGGGGCAGAATAGAAGCCCCATTAACTAATGGCTAAATAAACGGTAAATATTAGGTATACAGAAAAAGATAAGATGGCTAGTTTGATTATTGTGAATTTATAGCATTGTGGTCAAGACCGCTGAGAATGATGAAAAACGGTTCCTTAAAATGAAAATACACACGATGAACGGTTTTATGATAATCAGGTTCAAGAGGTTCTGTTATTCTAAAACATGTTCGTGTCCATTTCAGCAGCAGAGGTGCGAGTGAATGGCTAACGCGAAATTTTGTGATTGCAGATAGAAATTAGGTTGTTGTACAGGAATAAGGGAAAGTATAATCAGGAAGATACACTCACTGCATATGGAACAGCACTGATTTCCTTCGATTTCATTGCTCTCCACACTATCGTTAAAGTAAGCGACATGTTGGAGATTATAAGATGAACTTTTTAACACATAAGAAAATTATTCATGGCGAAATAATAGATCTCATTTTAAAATTTCTGTTTTACTTTAAATCATTTTAAAATTAACAGTAAATTATTTTACCAAATGACAGACATGTAACGGGCTATAGTTGGCAGGAACTTCAGCTGAGACTTTAGAAATGAACTGGAAAACATCTTTGTAACAAAATAATAATGTATGAAATAAAACGTATCTGTTTCAGTTGGTACATCGACGACATCATACTGCTATATGAAGGTGATACAAGAAAAATTTATGTTTATAACTGTTTATAACTGTTATTATGGAACTGGAAGAAGGTTGAAGTATAAGTTCCTAGGATCATAGAATACATAATATGAGGATATTTAGGAAGCCAACATATACTGACACTATCATTAATACGGTATCCTACACACTAAAAGGTATAAATGGGCTTGTTTTACAGCCGTGACCAATATGATGCTAAGACTTCCATTCGACAGTAACGACGAAGTGAAAGACCTGATTATTATGAAAGAAGTTGCCAGCATGAATGGATTTCATAGCTTTGAAGTAATAAACTTGTAAAACAACCTTCGATCAAAAGTAATTGACAAGGAGAAGACAACAGGTCCAGACCACAAAAGGTTTATTACTATGTCACACAATGGGGCACTTCATGGTGGTATTCTGCAAGTGTCAGGAAAAAGTAGGATTAATATACGATTTGAGGTAAAAGGTAAAATTCGTTCCAGGCTCCACTACAAAGGTGGCAACAACAGCAACCAATATTTGGAACCCATTTCCACAAGATCAACTGCCAGATGTGTGAAAGGTTTTATATTTTTCATAATGAGAGGAATTTTAAGAATCGCTTGCAAGAACACACGTATGGGCGAAATCAACTTTGGTACTCATATGAATAAGTAATAAATATAGCAAGAAATATGCAGGATAGCTTGCATGTGTCGCATAGGTCACCAGAAGGACATTTATTGAACCCCCTGAAGGAAATGGAGATCTACGTACACAGAAAACGGCAAACAAGGTAAGTGTTTAAAGAGTAGAATTAGTTCAGCTTGAATGGCTGCTTTGAAACATCCCTGAACTTACACTCCTGGAAATTGAAATAAGAACACCGTGAATTCATTGTTCCAGGAAGGGGAAACTTTATTGACACATTCCTGGGGTCAGATACATCACATGATCACATTGACAGAACCACAGGCACATAGACACAGGCAACAGAGCATGCACAATGTCGGCACTAGTACAGTGTATATCCACCTTTCGCAGCAATGCAGGCTGCTATTCTCCCATGGAGACGATCGTAGAGATGCTCGATGTAGTCCTGTGGAACGGCTTGCCATGCCATTTCCACCTGGCGCGTCAGTTGGACCAGCGTTCGTGCTGGACGTGCAGACCGCGTGAGACGACGCTTCATCCAGTCCCAAACATGCTCAATGGGGGACAGATCCGGAGATCTTGCTGGCCAGGGTAGTTGACTTACACATTCTAGAGCACGTTGGGTGGCACGGGATACATGCGGACGTGCATTGTCCTGTTGGAACAGCAAGTTCCCTTGCCGGTCTAGGAATGGTAGAACGATGGGTTCGATGACGGTTTGGATGTACCGTGCACTATTCAGTGTCCCCTCGACGATCACCAGTGGTGTACGGCCAGTGTAGGAGATCGCTCCCCACACCATGATGCCGGGTGTTGGCCCTGTGTGCCTCGGTCGTATGCAGTCCTGATTGTGGCGCTCACCTGCACGGCGCCAAACACGCATACGACCATCATTGGCACCAAGGCAGAAGCGACTCTCATCGCTGAAGACGACACGTCTCCATTCGTCCCTCCATTCACGCCTATCGCGACACCACTGGAGGCGGGCTGCACGATGTTGGGGCGTGAGCGGAAGACGGCCTAACGGTGTGCGGGACCGTAGCCCAGCTTCATGGAGACGGTTGCGAATGGTCCTCGCCGATACCCCAGGAGCAACAGTGTCCCTAATTTGCTGGGAAGTGGCGGTGCGGTCCCCTACGGCACTGCGTAGGATCCTACGGTCTTAGCGTGCATCCGTGCGTCGCTGCGGTCCGGTCCCAGGTCGACGGGCACGTGCACCTTCCGCCGACCACTGGCGACAACATCGATGTACTGTGGAGACCTCACGCCCCACGTGTTGAGCAATTCGGCGGTACGTCCACCCGGCCTCCCGCATGCCCACTATACGCCCTCGCTCAAAGTCCGTCAACTGCACATACGGTTCACGTCCACGCTGTCGCCGCATGCTACCAGTGTTAAAGACTGCGATGGAGCTCCGTATGCCACGGCAAACTGGCTGACACTGACGGCGGCGGTGCACAAATGCTGCGCAGCTAGCGCCATTCGACGGCCAACACCGCGGTTCCTGGTGTGTCCGTTGTGCCGTGCGTGTGATCATTGCTTGTACAGCCCTCTCGCAGTGTCCGGAGCAAGTATGGTGGGTCTGACACACCGGTGTCAATGTGTTCTTTTTTCCATTTCCAGGAGTGTAATTCCCAGCATACTCCGCTTTAAACTACAGGATCGGTAAACTGTGTAGTGGATACCTGGCAGCTTGCAGCGCTGTAGCCAGCTTCCAAATGCGAAGGGCTAACGGCTTCAGGCGAAAACAGTAGCAATCAACAGAGGTATGAAAACGGTGAGGCACTGCTGTAGAGGTGTTTACAAAATAGTGGTACATTATTGGTTGAGGTAGACCCAGAAAGCTGAAATGCCCAGTTGCGATGCCTCACCCAGTTGTATCATATGGATAGTTGTTTTGCACCTGAAGGTGACCGTGAGTGGCAATCGGATTCGTTCATAAATGTGGGCGGACAGTCGCATGTAGTACAGTACAGATCATACAACAATTGTTAATTCTTCTACCAAAATCGGAACGAGTGCTTTACTACACGATAATAATTGTTGAGAAAGGAATCGAATTGCGCAGATTTCGAGGTATTACGAAGTGCTTGATGAACGTTACGGCGATGTTCCCTCGTGGTGGTCAGATTTTCTCGACCGTAACCCTAACGGCGGGTATACCTGGCATCACGTTCTAATGTAATCCAACATCGTACCGCTGATACAGCCCAATACCTCTGAAACAAGGGCAATATACGAGTTGACCAAATGGCGAGGCAGAAAGCCACAATGTGGCCCCTTTCAAACCCCTTCAGGTGCTGCTATCGCTGTTTCTCACAGGTGCACGAACAGACATAAAGCACTCTTGTGGTCGTTCTGCCTCTCACAGTGAAGTTATAGATCTAATGATTTACATACCTGCGGTGATGTTTATGCTTACGAAGTCACCGAGACGTACGACCGTGTCTTCGGGGTCCTTAACTTCTTTTTCTCTGGCAATGTAGACAAGTGAAGCACAGAGCAGGAGTTACTCAATACTATAAACCAAACTTCCTCATGCAAATTGTAAATGAAGTTAATTATTTTAGTCATGTTTTTTTCGACTGGTTAGATATTATCCTTGTTGTTTTCGTACATGTTCCAATGTTGCCTTCGATACATCCAATCTACACCCACCGACCCCTATAATATGTTTTGCTTATTCCACTTTTGTGTGCTCTACTATTTTTTTCATCAAATTCTCCATCCAGTTCCTAGTTAGCTGAAGCTGTGTGTCACATCCAATATCCCACTAAGTGTACTCTATTTCCATTATGTTACATACATACATACATACGTACATACAATATCTTTCAATACCTTCGTTTTTGCTTTATTACTAACCTACATTCTGTGCTAAATTATTATCTCCATTCTTTTGAACAGAGCTCCTAAGTATACATGCGCCGAGAACATGTATGTCATCTGCGAACCTTTAGATTGATATTTATTCCCCCTGTCCTTACGTTTGTGTTATGAAGTTTTCTTTCGCGTGATTATTCGAAGAAAACTGGATAACAGCAACGATATTGTGCAATCCAGTCTTCCGTCAGCAAGAACGTGTCTTGTAAATCTTTCCCTTCCTGACAACATGCAATCCTTCTCGAAGATTTCGTTCCATTTCTGTGTATGTTAACCTGGTCAGCAGTTTAAACACGCAGTCACTTATCAGACATATATTCGGTTAACTTCAGCACTCGTTCTCACGATTTTCTTTGGTAATGTGTGGAAAATACTTTTCTGGAAATTTGCTAGTAAGCAACCCCTTTCAAACACGTTTGACACAAGTCATGAAATGCCCCACAGATTTAAGTAACTGCGAAGATATAATATCGCGAAAAATCAGAAATTCAGAATATGAGAGGCGACTGGAATATTAAATAAGATTACGGAAGTATTCAGCAGCTGAAAAGGTTTAGGATATACACTTATAGAGAAAAACGGCAATTATTTAACACATATGTTTAGGAAAAATACAACAAGTTAACTATTGTAGATCAGCATCAACGACAATACGAACAGGACTGATTGTACTAAACAAAAGAACTTGGAAGCGTATCCGAGAACACGTGAATAAGTACAACGAAAATTTTATATGAGACCCAAGTTAATACAAATTACTACACTATTCGTCTAAAGTAGACAAAATACTCGTATTTCAGTAAATTGTCTTATATCAATAGTTAAGATGGCAGGTAGTACAATGAAAGACAATGAAGAGAAAGTGGTTTAGTATTTACAATAAATCCTGAACTGTTCATATGGTTAAAAGGATAAATCAGAAACACAGCATAATCCTATGGAAGTACTTCCACACTGAGTGCACGAAACCATTCAACGTATGGGAAACAGTATAGGCACATAGATATTACGTTCTTTTAAGCGAAATACTTAAAGCTTAAAGCAATCAAATACAAGTGAAACTTTGAAAGCGATCACAGAGCAAATGCGGAAGATGATAGTTCCCCAACACTGTTTTTACTGAACTTCACAAGGAGGTGACGTGCAGCACAAACTGGAGATCTATTGAATTACAGTAATGTGCATGATACTTACCAAAATCATAAATAAAATTTTAATTAGCTCAAAAATAGCTGGTTTTAGATGGGGACAGCAGAGACGATAAGTCAGGAATGAAATCAGAAAACCCAGCACTGGAAATATATCCTGACTTTATGTAGAATTAGTGGGTTTTGAGAAAGCGAGAAAGCTTTGGCTCCAGGGTTCGAAAGTACGAACTGGACATTGGTGTCTACTCAGTCAGTTACACTAATCCTTGCTAATTAGATTAAGTACTTTTTCTTCAGTCTTTTGTCGTGTCAGACTTTGCATCCTTTTTTATATACTTGATTTCCTTGCTGTCCGTATGGCAGGCATTCTTTCAAGCAAAGTAGCGGTCACTGATTCAGAGAAATACCGCATTAACTTCTTCTTTTCTAATTAATCATTATTTCACACTCACAGACGACTATTATTTTGGGACAGAGCAAAATGCAAAACGATATTAATGATTACACACCCATTGGCACGCATTGTACTTTGGTTCTTTGTATGTAGTTGTCACCTCAGAATCTTTAAATACCGAATGCTCAGGTTAGGCTCTACTGTGATTGTGATTGAAATCAAACGAAACAACAAGCTTACTGTTACCACTCACTATTTATTTCCAGGACGCGTTTCGAAGGTTAAAACCTCCATTTTTGCGTGGATTTACATTTGTTAGTATGACATATATGTGTGTTGTGTTACGAACTTTTTTTTTTTTTTGAGGGAATTGTGGTTCTATATCCAGTGATCACTGGTTCCTTTCGCAGATTCCACACGCCAGTTTTGTTTACAAAATATGACATTATACAAATAATGTGTTACGAATGTGAAAGTAAAATGTGACGATTGGAGAAACTGCCACAATTTCGTCCAAAAAAATCGTTCACCGACGTATGTCACACTAACTAATGCAAATCCATGTAATGATGGAGGTTTAAACATTCGAAACGCGTCGTGGAGATAAATAAACAGTGACTAGTAGATATCTTTCTACACTTCCCGTTTTTTGAGGTGTAGTAGAACGCATTTTTGGGAGAAGCTCCACGCGGCGCAGAAATTACAAGTCACATATAAAACAGATACGTATCAATATGAGAAAGTAGCATTCCAAGTTTTAAACACACATTTTGGTGCAAAAATGGGTACTATTTGTCACTCGACCAACATCAATAAGTCAATGAAGTCGCAGCAGCTGCTGCGAGAGTCTCAATTTTTATAATTATTCAGTGAGTTGCTTATATACAGGCGTGAATTACTTCGATGCTGAAGTTCGGAGTGTCTTACTTGTCTACACGTTATTATGTTACTGCCCCTCTCCCCTCCCCCATCCCCAATCGCGGCTCTGAGCAGCTATGTCACCGCATGTATTAGGATTCGAAAATTGGAGAGGTGTTCCATTCACTGATACGTGACACTTTTCACACAGTCATCGTCTGAAACACCAGAGGAACTTACGAATGACTCTGTACGTGTAATGTCATAGTCAATGAAGACTATAAAATTTATATTTTCTTCGTTCCTGAATTTCACCAAACTGTTTCGGTTTCCAGCACCATCAGATTCTCGGTTGCATTTGTAAATGTGTATAACTGCTTCATTTCAGTCTGTAAAAGGAATCAATGTTGATTCTCTTAAAGCATTATTTTACACTTTTCCACTGACAGAAAACTACTGTAATTCAATAAACCTAGTCAAGTTTGCCTCTCTCCATATTCTATCACACCTGAATTCTTCTAACATTTAATACCCCGATTCCATGATATTAGGGGATATCAAAAGCTAAGTTACATGTTACTGTGGCAGGGCAAGAAACTTTTTTGAATCCTGTGCCACACACATGACGATTATACACTGAATTGCCAAAGAAACTGGAATAGACATACATATTCAAATACACATTTATGTAAACAGGCAGAATACGTCAGTGCGGTCTGCAACGTCTATATAGGACAACAAGTGTCTGGCGCAGTTGTTAAATCGATTACGGCTGCAACAGTGACAGGTTATCAAGAGTTAAGTGAGTTTGAACGTGGTGTTACAGTTGGCACACCAGCGATGGAACAGAGCATCTTCGAGGCAGCGGTGAAGTGGAGATTTTCCCGTGGGACCATTTCACGAGTATACCGTGAATATTAGGAATCCGGTATAGCACCAAATCCCAGACATCACTACGGCCGGAAAAAGATCCTTCAAGAACGGGACCAGCGATAGCTGAAAAGAATCGTTCAACGTGACAAAAGTGCAACCGTTCCGCAAATTGCTACAGATGTCAATGCTGGGCCATCAACAAGTGTCAACGTGCGAACTATTCGACGAAACATGATCGATATGGGCTTTCGGAGCTAAAGGCCCACTCGTGTACCGTCGATGACAGCACGACACAAAGCTTTACTCCTCGCATGGACCCGTCAGCTCCGCCATTGGACTCTTGACGACTGGAAACATGTTGACTGGTCGGACGAGTCTCGTTCCAAACTGTGTCGAGTGGATGGACGTGTACGGGTATAAGCGCAACCTCATAAATCCATGACCCTGTGTGTGGGGGCCCATTTAGGGTGTGGGGAATGTGCAGTTTGGGTGATATTGGAACCTTGTTACGTCAAGTTTCGACTCTGACAGGTGACACGTACGTAAGCATCCTGTCAGAACACCTGCATCCATTCATGTCCATTGTGCAATACGACGGACGTGGGCAATTCTCAGTACAATGCGACACCCCTAAGGGCCCAAATTGCTACAGAGTGGCTCCAGGAACACTCTTCTGAGTTTAACACTTCTGCCGCTCACCAAATTCCCCAGACTTGAACATTACTGAGCGTATCTGCGATGCTTATCAACGTGTTGTTCAGAAGAGATCTCTTCCCCCTAGTACCCCTAAAGATTTATGGACAGTACTGCAGGATTCATGGTTTCAGTTCTCTCCCCACTACTTCAGACGTTGGACGAGTCCATGCAACGTCATGTTACAGCACTGCATGCTCGTGGGGAGCCCTGCAGTACAGTATATTAGTAATAGCAATAGCAGGTGTACCAGTTTCTTCTGCTCTTCGATGTATTTCTCAACACAGTCAGGAAGTCTCTGTAAACAACAGTCGGAATTTTCTACCAGTTTCTCGATGATGGAAACCTTCTCCTTGGTCACGAAACAATTCAAAACCTGGTGTGTGAACGTCCTCATAATACGAAAATCTCCTATTGCTGCGAATCGGTTACTCGATCGTCAGGACACTGTCGCCTGTGGGTCGACGTCGACGGCGTACCTTCCCGATTAGCATCAACCATGTCTTTGCGTCCAACATTAATTTTTTGTCACTATTTCGCTATTGCTGGCCGCGACATTGTATTCGGTCTATATACCGCCTTAAGCGGAAACGACAGTGTGACGGGCGAAAATTTTGCTTACATTCAGGAGTTTTTTTCCCGTCCTGAAATGTAGCAGTCAAATGAGGTTTCCTGCAATGAATAAAGAAAATACTGAAGTTTTTATTGGTTTTTTATTATAAAAAAATATTATTATCCTGACCGTGTAATTGGGATTTTCCTGAGGTAGCTGTGAAAAGAGGTACATCGACGGTTGTCGCTGTAAGTCTGGTTGTGGTTACTTGGAACATGAAATTAATATATCACACTGATCCTCACAGATGTAATTTAATTCATCGTAGGGATTTAAAAAAGTTTTTTTTGGCGTAATATCTTTATTTAAAAAAAAATGACTATTTATCAGCTGGTATTTTTTTGTCGAAAAAGAATATTTAAAAAATCGACACCGATGAACTAATGAGAATTCTTCTTGCTTCAGGAGAAACCAGAAATCATTCAAATCGGATGTAGCGTGGGCGACGACAATCATGCCGAAAAACATGGTTTTGAGAAAAACGCGTTAATGTTTGACTAGGATTTATTGCATAAAGAAAAGAGACAAAGCTTGAAACTTACGGGATATCATCAGTGACTGTTCCGTAATAGCTATCGCAACGGCTAGTGGACGGCCGCTTTCTGCTCATTTGACCTGATAAGCCCTCATTTTCCTCCTCAGCACCCTATCCGTCGCTGAACGCGTCGGCGCCGGCGCCTGTGTCTTCGCAGAATCGGCCAATTTCATCGGCGATTTTGATTTGCAGGGCTTTTGCCAAATGTATTACTGCAGTATGGCCTACATTGGAATATAAACGGCAAAATTTTAAACAAAGTTACCAATTTCACTTCGGCTGGATGTTATTTTTGGAGCGTAGCTCCAAATGAGACTATTGAATCTTTGGTTCACATCTTGAGTAAAAACGTCTAAAGAACGGTCCAGCAAATCTGGTTTACTCAAATCGGTATAAACAGGGCTAATGGCAGCGATAATGACTTGTGGCAATGGTGTTTTGCGTTTTTAACTTTCCTATTCACCATGTGCTTTAGGCTCAAACGCTCACAGAATCGTTACTTCCTGGATTTCATACGTAATATTTTGAGGAATAACTCCCGAAAGTATGTACATTAGAACTGTGTCATTCAGGTAACGTCGGACTTGCTTAGAGAAATGAGGTGGGGCACAACCTTGCGTTAAATTCAAGTCATCTGAATCATCTTCAAGTTGTGGAAATTACCACTTCTGAAGCGTGTCTAGATGGGTTCGTCCTGTCACAGTTTTTTCCGCGAAGAAGAAAGCAACAGCGCCAATGCGACAGGAATTGTAACGTCTTCCCGGACTGTTCAAATTTTAAACTGTTGTCTGTCCAGGACCGTTGGAATCATGGTGCTATCTTTTTTTAATTTGGAAGATATAAACGTTTGAAATCTGTTTCTTCTTTCTCAATAGCCCTGTACATTGGTTTCCTTGTAATGAAAGTGAAACTTGTCTATATTTCTATTTTGAGCGGTAAGTATATATTGTCCTCGGAAACCATGTCGTCTGCAAACATTGCAGTACTTGTGCTGTATGTCATTACGAGAGATATGTTGCTTCGGGAAGTTCGGACAACAGTAGATTAGAATTGAGATTAAGTTAACTATTCATTTTATGGAACTACAAAAGAGGGGATCCTCCTGGATGTGGAACATGTCAGATAAACACAATACAAATATAAAATTAGAAAAAAAGCTGAGTTTCATTAATTTTAATGATTTTCAGTCACTAAAGATTAAAATTATGTACATGAATTAAAATTAAACTTCTAATATATACAGGTTTAATACTTACGTCTGCTTTCATTAAATCTAACATTCACAGAGTAGCTAGTTACTTGGGTATTGCAACCAAGCATTGTCAAAAATTAAAGTAAATTATTCATTTCAATGACCCTCAGTAAGGAACAGTCAACTTATGTACAAGATTTAAAATTAAACTTCCACTATTTACAGACTTAAGACTTTCGTCTGCTTTCCATACATCCATCATTCACACAGTAGGTAGTTACTTGCCTGTTACAACCAAGTATTGTCAAAAATTGAAGTATAATAAATTTTCATTAAAATGGTATACTGGAGAATACTATCAGAGACTCCGTATAGGTATAGTCACTCTGATGGAGCAGGGAACGAGATGATTGGACTTCGCAACAAAGGACACTGTTTATATTGTGAGACAAGCATGTGACGACAGGGTCAGTTGAGGACCGACCGCGGAAGAAATGAACAGGTGCGCAGGACCGATATCTGCGCTTAAAGGTAAGCAAAAGCTATTGATACAATGGGAGTTCCAGACAGATACAGGAGTGCAGCTATCAACGCAAACGATACGAATAGATTCCATTAACCGTGTGTATGTGCCGGAAGACCTCAGTGTTCGGAGAGGGCCTCATGTCATAAGGGCACGAGATCACTCTCTGTGGCCCAGGCAGCAGTGGGACACAACGTTCTTTTCTGATGACACCTGTATCAGTCTCCGCCCTGGCAGAACTGATTCTCGTTTGTAGAGGCAGCGAAGACAATATTTACATCATTAACTGCATCGTAGATAGCCACCCTCACAAAGGCAATTCAGTCACGTATTGGCAATCACGTTAGGTCGCAGAAGACACTTTGTGCCAATGCATGTGAGGACGACTGGTGTGAAGTACCGGGACGACATGCTTGCACTCATTGTGGCTATGTTTAGTGTACATTTTGGAGCAGCATTCAGCTTGATGTCGGCAATGCATGCACCCATCGTCACAATCTTGTAAACACCTCCCTAGTGGAGCATAGAATCAGTTGAATGGAATGGTCACTGTATTCTCCCGATCTCAACTGCGTTGAGAATTAAAGCACTATGCTAAAACGAGCGGTATGCAGTTGTCCTGTCCCACTACAGACATTTAAGTGTTTCGTAGTGGCCACTGTCGATGAATGGGACAAAATACCATAGGCATATCTCGACAGTTTGACAAGGAGTACGCCTAACCACTTCCTAAAGTGTCTCCAACGAAGAGGAAGACAAACTGATTCGGAAATAATGTCTTACTCAAGATGACAGTGAGAAGAACCTGTAGTGCTTGTAGTGGTACTTTTGTACAGTTTGGTTTTGCTTTGATGTTTATCAAGCGTAAGATTGTTTCTTACTTCTTCTTGTTTTCTTATAATTGTATGTGACAGAAAAAATCAGCTCTTTCTCCTGTTATGTTCAGTACGGCAATATAGCAATATGCAAGACTTACAGCCATGAGCCAAATATTACGACCACCTGCTTAATACCTTATTTGTCCGTTCTCGGAACGAAATACACCACTGATTCTTTGTATCAGGGATCCTATAGCTTGTTGGCAGGTTTGTGGAGGCATACGGCACTAGATTTGTGGAGGTATGTGGCATTACATGTCTACGCACATGACATGTAATTCACGTAAATGACGGGTCGTTGATTTCCTTACGCGGTGATGTCACCCGATAGCGACCCAGATGTGTGCCATAGGATTTGCATCAGGTAAATTTGATCGCAGAGACATTAACGTGAGTTCACTGCTCCTCAAACCAATGAAGCACGGTTCTGCCTCCGAGTGACCGACAATTACACTGCCAAAAAGTGACATCGTCATCGGGTAAGATGTCAAGCATGAAGGACTGCAAGAGTCAGCGTGTCTTCGATTACTACCACAGGTCCCTTGCAAGTGCAGACGAATGTCTCCCGTAGCATAATACTGCTCCCACCAAACTGCATCCATGGCACTCTACACGCTTCGAACCGCCTTGCATCTCGATGACGGCATTTGTGGAGACGACCATCGACCTAGCCTATTGATCGACGGTCGAATCCCGATTGTCTCGTGCCCACTGCAGCCGTAATTGACGGTATCGTTGGGTCAACATGCGAACACGCAGTGGCCGTCTGCTGTGGAGCTCCATGTTCAACAATGTAGGATGAACGGTGAGCTCCCAAATACCTGCGTTGGCACCAGCATCGTGCCCTTTCGGCAGAGATGCCACAGAGCACCATTTATCCTACTTCACTGTGCAGACAAGCCTCCGAACACAATGTGTACCCCCAAGCATTTACTGCCAATTGGTACTTTCATTGTCCTTCTACCACTTCCCGTAGATGCTCATGACAGTAACAAGTTAACGTTCGATCAGCTTCACTGTTTTCTAGATACTCGTCCACAGTACCACACAGTAATAATCTATCCTGTATCGAAGGTGCTGGTCTCAAATGACATCTCTGTTTGCAGCCCGTATCTTCGCTAGGGTGACCCCCATGCGTGTCTGCTCAGATTAAGCCCTTTTGTTATCGCGTGACGTGCCCGCAATGCCACCTAGAGGCTTACGACGTTCCGGTGGGCATGGGGTCATACTGTTTTAGCTTATCACTGCATTTTGCCCATTGTAGAATAAAGCACACTATCACCCTACGTATATCTTTCTCCTTGCACGGGCACACTCAGACTGACGTCTGACGCCATCCCTACTGACTTCATTCTCAAAAACCAGCCAATCAGTTGCCATAAAACCCTGCCCTTTCTAATGAGACGTGCTACGGCCAGTCACAGGCAGACGAGAAAACATATTTCTCAGTCGTTTCATACGATCTGGCACTAACACTATGAATGATCTCTATAACGTTTGTGTCTCTATAGTTGGATTTATCCCATTTTACACAGCACTGCAATTTCCGTGTACCACGTTGCTGGACTGGAGTAACTGTGTCTCAATAAACCAACGTCATGTTTTTGATTTGCCAGATCTCAACGTATGGCTGATTAGTCATGAACAGTTTGCAGGTTCAGATAGAAGTAGGCTTCAAGAGTTATATAACGAAGACTAATCTAACTAAGAACAGACTACGCTGGAGAGCTTTATTTGTACAAAGAAGACAAACAATTGTTTAACTAGTTGTTCCTTCTCTGTTTAAGTACATTGACAATCTATTACTGCTCGCAGAAGGCAGGCTAAGTATCGTCTTCTGATGCTCTCGAAGACTGCAACCGAACTGAGACTGACCAGCGAGGGGCTGCTGCTTAAATCAGCCATGACAGGGGGCGGTGAACTCTTTCATCCAGAAGGTATTGCGCTGCCTGCTCTTTCCATTAGCTCGCAGGTCAGCGCCATCTTGATGTCATTTAGCGATGCCGCACACTCACCAAATTTGTCGTTTCTATACTTTCGTGTGTAGCAGAAATTAAAACAGGATGTCCAGTAGGAAACAATGACCACTCTTGAAGGCACGAGATTCCATATGAAACGAGACTGTGCTGCGTTTAACTACAGATGGAATTCAACATGCAGTACTGTATCTCGAAAATCAGTTTATAGAGTGTAGCAATGCGTAATGACACCATTTTGAGCACTTGGTATGATAGCTGTGCTAAAAATCGCATGAACCGTACCTTAGTTACGTGTTACATTTGATGTAACAGGGCAGGCCTTTGTGGAACCTCTTCCTCGGATGGCGGGGCAGAGATTCTTGTCCCTCTTTTCTTCATACTATTTGTTCAAGTCCTATATATGTTATGTCGTTGAAAAGTATACACTAGACTTCCAGGTAATTAGGACTTAAATGGACGGTGTACTAAAAGTTCCCTGTTGCGTGCCGACCACTGTGGTCGAGTGGTTCTAGGCGCTTCAGTCCGGAACCACGCGGCTGCTACGGTCGCAGGTTAGAATCCCGCCTAGTGCATGGCTGTGTGATGTCCTTAGGTTTGTTCGGCTTAAGTAGTTGTTAGTCTAGGGGCTGATGATCTCAGGGTGCTCAGAGGCATTTGAACCATTTTTGTGCCCTGTTGCGTGAAAAGGCATCTACTCCGAGAAATAAATGGAATGCTTGAAATATTGGTGCAGTTGTCACCGAATCGCCAATTTTATGAACTTTCAGCAATGACAACAAATAATAACTTGGTTGTCGTTAATTGAATATAAAACTTGACGGATGGAATTACAGTAGTTAACTACATTTGGGAAATGCTATGAGTTTAGTCAATGAGTCAAAGAAAATCAACCGTCGACAGATCACTACGTTCCGTCATTATAATCACTGTCTGTTAATGGTGAAAAACTTACTTAAGAACGCTTGCCTTTGTTGCAAGACGAAAAAGGAAATACTTGATAAACATGCGTGATATCAAATGAATGTGTCATAGTGAACAAATATCTTTCGATTAAGTATCATGGAAATCAATTGGTAATGATCGAAGAACGACGAAATCTCATTACTAAAAAACAGTTACCTAAACGCAAAACGTCGTGACGCCACTCACTGTAATACTAACTGTCTTTCATTTTACTCACAAAACTATTTATGTTCGTTCACTTCTGCATGTTGTCATTTAGTTAAAAATTTACCGTAATGATATAGCGTCATTCATTAATCAGTTTACTATGAGCTACACTTTGCGATGTCAGCATATGGAGAGTAAAAGAATGATGAAGTTCGGATATGATTTTAACAGCTCACTAGTTTCCTGTAAAACATTTATTACTATTCATTAACATTTACTGCCCATCACTTTCTGTAAATACCGTTGTTATGGTCTTAGTACATCAAGAGACGTTTCTGAGTGACAGATGTTGTGTAAAAATGAAATTTTATTTATCCAAGGATGAGTACAACAAAAAATACCTTTTAATGAATTTCAGTTTTTTATGTGCTGTCTTTCAAATTACAGTTTACTATACTGAAGCACTTCCATAAATTATTGTTTTGCTGATTATTGAAGTTTTAGATATTATTACTTCTTAATTATAACACTGTAATAGTTTCTCAATCCTTAGATCTCTCTCGTAACATCAAAAATAGATAGGATGGGTCTTGCCTAATTATTTTGTCTTAGGTAAAAGTTAAGCTCAGCATTGTGGTATATCTCGTTATTATTTAAACACAAAATGAACTATGTCGCTGGCTAGCCGTAGGCAAGTAATTAGTTGGATTTTAATTCAGGTTGAGGTTCCGTCGTTGCAGTGTACAGCATTGTTCGTTAACAATGTGTAGCGCAGGCTCTTCTAATTGTAGGTTCGTGATATATGAAAGTGGGCCCATAGTACTCTTTATATTAATTTTCATCTTCTTGATGTAATTATACTGTGCCCACTTAATGCCGTATACTGCACCCGTCCACACCAAATGTACGCTGAGCCGTGACGTACTTTAGCACCACTGCTTTACGATCATTTCTGAAGCAAAATATAAAAAAGAGAAAACCGCAGCGTTACTGGACTCGATTGCCTCTCTCAAAACTCTCTTACGTTCTGGTCAGCACTGAACGAAGCTGCTGTCAGACTTACGCGTCCAGCGAGAATGCAACTACCATTTCACCGTAATCTCTGACAATATCACATCGACCTGACTGTGGCATTAGGTCTACTTGCAACTAGCTGACAACAAACATTTATTTCGTTTTAGAATGGGAAAACATTCCATTTAATCAAACAAACTTTATTACACTTATTTATTAACTCTGACTCATGGTAAAAAGAAAACACATTCTCAAGTAAAATAGAAAGGAAGAAATTTGGTAGCCCTTACAGTTGTTGTGTTGCGAGGTACATAAGAGAAAATCGGCGTCGGTGTCGTAAGTCGGCGACCATAAGCGACAAATATTAAATGTGAATATCAGGAAAGTCGCAATGCGATCCGCTATCACTTGGCGAAAACCGCACCTCGATTTATTTATTTGCCTGTCTTAGCTGCTTCACTCGGTATGTGTAGTGTATTTAACATACGTAGGAGGATATAATGTATGTGCCTTGAGCCCTCCCCCAACGTGATTATTGTGGCCAATCACTGACACTGTATTTTTTGTAGTAAGCTGTCCATTGCTGCATAATTTACAACGACGATTGGTTAGATAATGACATAAACTTGCAGTTACCGATGAGAAACGACTTTTGGAGTGGCTAACCGAACGGCAGAATCTGAGCGATGTGCTCACAGAGGCGCGCTAATGAACGTGTATCATTCGTTTACAGGTTTACTTTGAAGTACCTCGTTAAGGTTATTTTCCACGTCAGTGAAGCGTAATATTTTTATTAGGTTTTTTTTTCTCTCTCGCCGCTACCACGCGAAGGTAACCACCGCAGTTTAATGAACAACTTTTAATTGCGTTTCACACTCACTGTCCGAAGCACCACTTCCTAACATCAGAGTCAAATATTCAGAACAACAGCACAGAAACCCGTTTAAGCATTTACCGTTTACAGAAAGTCCAATAAAAAATACATCCTGAAATATTAGTGCAAATTCACTGCTTTCCACGTGTGTGGGAAGACTATCTCGAAGATCAAATTGTTTGATCAATTCCGTATGATGACTTGGCCGTGCATCCGAATCACACTTCATTTTTTTTCCTGTTGTTATCGAAGATACCCAATTATAAGGCTTCTGATGTAATGTGTGAAAGGTCTGGGATTAGTATAGGTTAACGTAGAAGAGTATCAGACAATGAAACGAACAAATAATCCGAATAAACATAGTTTCGGAAATCAGTTATATCCATGATACAATTAATTATGACAGAGTGAAAGGAAAACTTAAAACAGAGTTCCAGAGAATTTCAATTGCAGACATGCACTTCAGGACACACATATTACAAGAATTGATTCTTTTGGCCACCGTTCATGAAAAGGATGGCTTCAGAACCCGTCCTCTCATCGATGTCAATACTCGTTAAAATATTACAGGCGATTTCCAAACGCATTTATAACCATTCAGACATCATTCCCGGACTTAAAGACACTATACTGCGCAACGAAATTACTTTTTCGAAACCCTCTAACTGTCTCCCATTACGGCACCAAAGATTGAAGTGGCTCCTTCCAACGCCACCCTCGGTGTCCGGGACGCAGCAAACAGAATCTTATCGACACGCGACACAAGCAAAAATAAATAAATAAATAAATAAATAAAAGCCGCCACCACTCAGAAGTTGAAGAGAGCAGAAATGTGGGCTCGTGGGTTTACAATGTCACATAGGCACCAAGTTTGACATTTATGCCCAACCCCATTGTGAAAGTGCCTCGACACCCAGGGTTGAAATCACGTCCACCTGTGACGTGTTCGTAGGGGATTGGGGGGAAGGGGTTAGGGTAGAGGGGTATTGGATATAACATTGGGAGGTGCGTGAATAAAACGGCAAAGAGTCCGTCTAAGACCACCCCAGCTCGGTAACACCCAAACACATTTGTTGTGTTTCTTGAACACATTACAAATGTGCCTGTCAGAAACCACGACACAAATTCAGCTTTACAGCTGATTCAGTGCCTGAGGGTTAGGCAACTCCTTCAACACCCTTGAGGTGGGGTTTGCCTATCTTCAGTAGCTTAATCAGCCGTGAACCTGAATTAAAGATTTGTCTGACAGGCACATTTTTACGTGCTCAACACCGTGTGTGTTGCTAAACTAAAAGGTCTTAGAGAGTCCCTTTGCTGTTTTGTTCACTCACCTCTTAAAAACCCACCACCCTGTCCCCGCCCAGTCACTTGACCACGCCACACGAGTGCTCGAAACAGAAGAACTGAAAAAGCATAAATTCAATTTGCTGCTTCGTATCACAATCGAAATTCGTCGAACGATTTTGAATGGTTCGTAGATGTTCCGGCTTGTGGACCAGAGTAGCAATCGATGTCACACTACATTCCAAAGGGGCCAGATCACTTTTTGTGCGGTAGAAACACTTTACTGTTTTAGTCACACACCTCTTAAGGTTGCACCCCCGCGAATCCCCTAGTCACATTGTCCATTGGTGTCGGCTCACTAGAGCTCGAAGCAACAGAACTGAAAAAGCATAAACTCAATTTCAAACTTCATCGAATGATTATGAACGGTCCTTAGAGGTTCCACCCTGTACACCAGAGCAGAAATTGATTTCACACTAAGCTCAAAGGGAGTCAGATCACGTCCAATGCGGTAGCGCCACCAAGATATCCTTAGAGTTGAAACGCCCAGGTGTTGGCAACAGTACCGAACGTTGACAAGAATGTCGTCCAACTGCTCATCGCACTGCGATGTGTCGTTTCCCACAGCGAAATGTGTGGGAATCAAGGAGTGGTTTCATTGGCGCACTTTCTGCCACCCACCGAGGCCATTTACGTCATTTCTGAGCTGCGGTGTGTCGGCCACTCATAACAAATCCCCGTAATTTCGACGCTCTGCGTCGCGGTTCTGAGCTCTATCTCAAGGCGTCAAAAAAAAGAGTGGAATTTGTTCATTTATTTGCAGATGCATGTCAGAAGTCATGCTATTCGTTGAAATTCTCCCACTACAACACAGTATCACGCAGCAAAAAATAAAATTCTATGCAAAGTGGCGAAACTCATTTATATAGTGGAGTATCGTGATGCAATTTATTTTCTGTATTTGAAAAGGAGCAAATTTGGAACATTCCATGTAGAGTAGGTGGAAATGCATAATGATAAGACACTGTGGTTAGGTGGCGCTGATGCTTTCATTGCGATCAAACACGTCTCAATGACCAAGAACGAAGTGACAGATCGTCTCTCAATGAGCAACCACAAACTTCGACAGAAGCAGAGGCCGTGGTGCTCGCCACCAAGGCGATAGTGGAGAAAGTGAATACAAGTAGTGCATGAGTTTGTACCAACTTGAATGACGTACGGAATGTGTAAATTGGTTGCTCCTACTGAATCGGAATAATTGCAGCTATGTCAGCAACATCCGGATGACTACTTTAGCCTTCTTATCACTATGGGCTAGTGCTTGGTATATCACTTTCACCTCTAGATATAGGAGCAAATAAAATTGTGCCAACTTGTGGGATCACCGCAGCTAAAAGCCGCAAATACTCAACCACCACCGGCCAAGATGGTTGTAGTGGACTGGCAAGACAGCCAATCCACTAGGAGGAAGCCGAAAGGCACGCGTTTAAGCTCACGCAGGCTGGCGTGAAGTCTGGAACAGGACAGGGAAATGAGACTAGCAAAAATAATCCGTAGCTGGTGGAATACTTAACTCTAATCCATAATTGGTGAACATCGCTCTTGACGGTACATGTTTTACAGCATCAATAGTAACTGGTAATGGCGCCTTGCTAAGTCGTAGCAAATGACGTAGCTGAAGGCTATGCTAAGTATCGTCTCGGCAAATGAGAGCGTAATTTGTCAGTGAACCATCGCTAGCAAAGTCGGCTGTACAACTGGGGCGAGTGCTAGGAAGACTCTCTAGACCTGCCGTGTGGCGGCGCTCGGTCTGCAATCACTGATAGTGGCGACACGCGGGTCCGACGTATACTAACGGACCGCGGCCGATTTAAAGGCTACCACCTAGCAAGTGTGGTGTCTGTCGGTGACACCACAATGATGCTCTTTTTTTTGGATCTCCCATGATTTGGTGTCTGTTAAGATCAAATCGTCACAGGTGCAAACGGTCAGAATTCCCTGACGAGTTTACCTGAGGCTGTCCAGACGAATCGTTGTGGGAAGTTGTCGAAGGAAGCAAAGTTTTGCTCTACAACAACGCCGCATCCTATTTTGGGAAACGCACAGCGCAGCGTAAGATCCACCCCCCCCCCCATTTGCCAGACCGCCTTATAACGAAACCTCCAGAAGTGTCCCAATGTAGTTAGTGAGTCCATAGCAGATATCACAATAGGCGTACATTATGATTTTGTGGCACAGGATTTCTTGCTAGCTGTTTTGCCGCAAAGCTTTCGCAATTGATGCCTCTTGCAGAAGCATTGTTATCTGGAAAAATCACTTCTATGTCCTGTAATTTGTGAGTGGTTATGTGGGAAACTATATTATTAGAAATAATGCGTCTCGATACCTTTATGACGTGTTTATTAGCAAAAACACCGTCATCTGCCAATAACTAAATAGTCCATCACTTGGAACTCAAAAGAAATTTTTTCTGAGAGCATTGTCTTACGACCGAACTAGATCGAAAGGCGTAAGGATACCATCACTGTTGGACCTGCATTCAGGAGGTCAGTCACTTGTCAGTAACGACAGACGAATTGCTTTTGCACGTGATTTTGCTCTCTCTCTATTAGATTTCACTTTGTAACAAACTGATGACAAGCTTATAAAAGTACAGGCCGTAACGCCAACATCTTGCTAGGATAACGCATTGAAATATCAGCCTGCAATGAACTGAACTCTATGCCAGTCACCTGCGCTCAAAATCTGCGCAACAAAAATCTGAAAAGTGCCAACTGTTTGAGTGTCCTCTTACAAAAGAACTGGGACCATTGTCAGTATTCAGCTACGAAAGTTGCAACATTCAATAATGTCTAGAGAAAATAGTTGTGATGCAAACAGAGCACACACCTCCTTACAAAGACAAAAAAAAGTTACATGCGTTAATGAATCGTGGTGGGTTATATATGGTCACAGTCCTGGACAAACAAAATGCACTTTTGATTCAACAATATAACGAGAGATTCAAAATCACAAATAAAGAAATCACGCAATTCTCTGGAAACTATGGCATGTATGAAGCATATAAGACATTCGAAACACTGCGACGACAATATCGAGGATGACTGTCAAGTTGCAGGTCAGCGTATAACGACAAACTGGGTACTTTCATATAGAGCATGAGCATATTGGCTTTTCAATTAAAGACGTGGAAGACGCCTAATCGGAAGCAGCCAGCTGTGACGCCGCTGAAAACCAATATAACAACGAAGGGCCCAAAGGACGACATCGACGACATCTCTTGTCGCTGTGATAATTTCCAAGGTACGAAACACATTTGGTACTGCCCTGTTTCATCCTTAAGTTTGGTTTCCAACGTTTGTTGTTGTCTTCAGTTGTAACCTTCAGTCCGAAGAATGGTTTGATGAAGCTCTCCATGCTACTCTGTGCTATGAAAGCCTCTTCATCTACGAATAACTGCTACAACATACATCGTCCAGAATCTGCTTACTGTGTTCATCTCTCAGCCTTCCTCTACGATTTTTAACTCCCACACTTCCCTGTAATGCTAAATTAGTGATCCCCTGATGTTTCAGAATGTGTCATATCAACCTATCCCTGCTTCTAGTCAGGTTGCGCCTCTAATTTCTTTCCATCCCCATTCTGTCCAATACCTCCTCATTAATTATGTGATCTATGCATCTTCTGTAGCACCACATTTTAAAAATTTACATTGTTATTGTGTAAACTCTGTACTGTCCGTGTTTCACTTCCATACGATGTTGTATTCCATCCAAACACTTTCAGAAAAGACTTTGTAACACATAAACCTATATTAGATGTCAACAAATATCTGTTTTTCAGAAACGCATTCCTTACCATTGCCAGTTTACGTTTTCTACCGGCCTACATCAGTTATTCTGCTGCCCACATAGTTAAACTTCCCTACTGCTTTCAGAGTCTCGTTTTTAATCTAATTTTCTCAAAATCACCTGATATAATTAGACTACACTCCGTTACCCTTGTTCTGCCTTTGTTGATGTTCAGCTTATTTTCTCATTTCCAGACACTGTCCATTTCGTTCAACTGCTCTTGCAAGTTCTTTGATGTCTCTTACAGAATCACAATGTCATCGGCCAACATCAGATATTTTATTTCTTCTCCCTGATATTTATTCCAAATTTTGTTTCCTTTATTGCTTGTTGAGTGTACAGATTGAATAAAATCAAGGGTAGGCTACAACCCTGTCCCTCCTCAACCACAAGTTTCCTTTCATGCCGCTCGACTCTGCCGTTTGGTTTCTGTGCAAGTTGTAAATACCCTTTCGCTCCCTGTATTTTAATTCTGCTAACTTCATAATTGCAGATTACGCTAGTTAACATTGTCAAAATCTTTCTCTAAGTCTACAATTGCTCTAAACGTAGATTAGCGATTCCTTAACCTTATCGTTATGCGAAGCATTTCAACGTGTCAGAGTTGTATCCCAAGTACTGGATCGGCACGTAACTTATATTCAAGTAAGTGGAGAGCCTCGTTAATGGATGATTCCACTACTGTTGAACAAAACTGTAACTCTGTAACAACACTGTGAGGAACACTCACATTCCTCAAATATCCGGAGGAATGCGTACGGAGAGATTTTATGTGGAACTGTCACATCAAATCAGTGGTAGTAAAAGCATGTGGCATATTGAAATACATTGGAAGAACCGTCTGAAAGAGTAGGATTGAGCGTATAAAATCTTGTTCGTACGATACTTGAGTATTAGCCGTCCGTCAGGGACACTCTTCACGTATAATTGGCAGAAAAAATTGAGAATATCCACATAGAAGCAGTATGTAAAGTTACACTTTCACTTGGGAAGCGTCAAGCTCGAAGGAGATATTTGCATCCAACTACAGTGGCAGACGCATCAACTTACAAGAACTTTTCGGGAAGTAAGCTCCGACCGTTGGCTACACACGGAACCACAATGAAAATTAAAAAAAGAAATTAAAGTTCCATGTGCAGCAGTTGGCTACACCTTCCAGCTACTTCTGAACATAAACAACGCTCCGACTGAGACATTTGTCGTAGCACTGTACCAACTTTCAAATACCCTGCCAATTCTCTAAACTCATGTGCAGCTTTTTGTCTGTTCCTGAATGTTGTCTTCATAGCCAGATGTTCACGTGAAAAGAGATGTACATAATAGGGAGGCAAGTCCAGGCTTGACGGTGGGTGATAAAACACTCCCATCGAAAACACTGCAGGAGCGTCATTATTGCCTCTGCAATGTGCGCCCGAGAAGTGACGAAGGAAATGCGTTACAGCTACTTTGCATGGGCTGCAGGAAATCAGGCGAAATCTCTCGCAGACATTCATACTTAGCGGGATACTCTATTTTCTAGGCACCTCTGTTTGCTCACCATGTGACGTGCGACGTGACGCATATTAAAGGCACTGCCAAACACATCTTCCGAAAGATTCATCGGATTTTCACTGCGGTTTCCATTTCGCGATCGTTCGGACCTTACTTACAGAATAGCCTTGATAAATTCAAAGTGCGTGTGTTCATAGAAGAGTCAACCAATCTATCGCTTCCTTCCTAAAATGTCTAGAGACACATTCGCACAGAGACCTACCAACAACCCCACTTCCCCTGCAGAGGACCAGGGGAAGGGCGAACTGACAGTGGTACGCAGAGAACCATGCGCAATCCAACCCAAAGAGGCACTCGAAGTGTTGATGCAGGTGTGCAAAACCTGAAAAAAAATATCCGACATGTAAAATAATAATGAATGGAAGGGAAAAGTTAATAGTTGAAGAGACTGTGAGTATGACATAACACAGCTTGTATGGTTAGGATGATGAGACAAATATCACATACAGGGTGTTTCCATAGGAGCGTGAAAAAATGTAACAGGACACAGACGATGCTGCACTGAACAATTTGAGGTAGATAGCCTGAGGTCGTAAAAGCCAGCTTAAGGAGATAATGGGAATAAAATCACATTATTGTGTACTTTTTTACGTAGAGTAGGTGTAGATACGTGATGCATCAATTTCTCCAGCCGTATTTTATGACGAAATAAATCTCGGGTGAAAAGCCTGGTATGAGTGTACATAGGACATAATGTTTCGGCAATCGACCACGTTTCCATCATCAGGTGCGCTCACGTACTGACCGGCGGTGAGCTGGCGACCGTATATATAGGACAATCCCCCTCCCGCTCCTCTCTCAGGTGCTTCCTATGAGTCGGGGCAGTCCGCGCCCCGCTCGGGGTCCAGATACAGCGTCCGTTCTCCAGCCGAATGGGCGCTGCGTCCAGGGGTCTTCTCGTTCAGGACGGTCTGCCGGCACCACTCTCGTTATTCTTCCCTCCTACCCCGAAGTCGGTACACTCTGAGAAATATCCTTTTTCTTCTTAAACCGGGTGATGGCGGGTTCGCACGCCTTGCTACGGATGTAACCGATGTCACGATTTAATTGTGGTTCCTTTACTCTGATCTCTATGTCTTCTTGGATGACACAGTCCCAGTATTTGGAAGTCTGTTTCAGGACTTTGGTTGGGTCATAATCCATGCTGTGGAGTTCCGACAGGCAATGCTCAGCCATTGCCGACTTACTGGGCTGTTGCAGTCTAGTGTGCCGTCAATGTTCTCGGCATCGGTCCTCAACGGTATGAATGGTCTATGTGTACACTACCGCATTAACAAGGTATCTGATTAATCCCTGGTTTACGTAGACCATGGTTGCCCTTGACACTACCAAGAAGGCTCTTGGTTTTGCTTCGAGGACGGATGATGGTTTTCACTTCGTGTTTACGTAAAATGCGTCCTACTTTTCCGCATAAGGCCAAACAAAACGGAATAATAGCCAAGGCCGCCTCCTCCTGAGGTTCATCCTCAGTTTTCGCCGGTGCTGCAGGTGTGGGATGTAGAGCCTTCCGAATTTGCCCTTCCTTGTAACCGTTCCTCGGAAACACGACCTTCAGATGGTCCAATTCTTGTTGGAGACTGTCCCTGTCGGAGATGGTGTCAGCTCCGTCGTACAAGAGTTTTGATCTCGCCATTCTCTTGTGCCGTGTGGTGGCAGCTATCGGCATGTAGGTACAAATCGGTATGCGTCTTCTTCCTACACACGCTGTGGCCCAAAGTGCCGTCAGCTCGTCTTCTAATCAAAACATCTGGGAAAGGGAGCATCCCATGGGTTTCAGTCTCCATGCTCAACTTAATATTCTCGTGTCTGGAGTTGAGATGTGTGAGGAAGTGTGCCATTTTCTCTCTGCCATATGGCCAGATGACGAAGGTATCATCCACATATCTAAAGAAACAGGTGGGTTTTAAAAGTGCTGATTCAAGAGTTTCCTCCTCGAAATATTACATGTATATATGGACAGTCGTGCTCAAAAGTATACGAACGACCTGAATTTCATTTTGCCTGATTCGCGTGCAACCCACATAACGCAGCTGTCTAGCAGGTCCTCTAATCGCACATCGGTACAGTAGTTGGACCATTGAGAATGATTCCAACAAGTCAACACTAGAAAACACTTCTCTGTATCGCAATATCTCAAGATGTAAAGTAATACCACGTACTACAAATATCAGGGAACACCTTATCACTGATAAGGCTATCCTTTAGGCTTGTAACCTCACATTTATTGCAATAAATAACATACCTGAAATGTTACCACTCTTATTATTACGTCAGATACGTAATGCACGTAGTTAGTTCGACGTATTCATGATTTCCTCTTCAAAGTAACATGCAATACTTATTATTTAACACAAAATGACCTTAAAATTTAAGTTATTCACGAGCAGCTAATTGAGAATATGTATGAACTTCAAATGATATGTCGAACCGTATCGTTCTGCATATGGCTTCAAACCCAGGTCATGCAGACTAAGCAAAGATTTCGTGACTGATGGAAACTAACATTCATTACTGACTGGGCTCCCAGAGAGTGATATACCTCGATTTTAGACAGTATCAGTTAGTCAATATCAACTTTAAATTTCATAACGTAATCAATTTTAACGTACGCGAATTCCTACCCAGCATGTATTGTCTCTGTTAACGAATTACGAGAGATGTTAAATATTGCTTCTTCACAAGTGACTTACTTGAAATGCCGTGAGGTATTGTTATCGAAGCAAAATCAACTGTGACTTATCGGATTTTCACGGCAGTAGCTAGATGTTTTAACTTAAATGACGAGATGAAACATCAATATTTTGCTTTCCAGGACTCCAACCCAGAACCTATCTCTGTTATATTCTAGAGAAAACGAACGTTAAATACGGGTTTGTTACACCAGCAGCAACATGAGAGCATATTTGACCTAGAAATAATATGACAAAAATTTCAGTGCTGACTGGTAATCAGACCCCACACATTTAACTGTTGACTGCACACAAAGAGACGTCAGCTACCAAATTTTTCTCCACCAGCAGCTCGGAATAACATTCTTCAAATTACAGTGATCTCGCAAATAGTTCTATGTCTCGCTGGGAGTCAAAAACGTCAGATATCGTTAGTGTTGACAACAGATGAAAATACACTAAAAATCTAAATTATGATCCACTAGCAGATAGGTGTTCTCACTTTAGAGCTTGATAATACATAATGAAAACTTTAGTGCCGGGACAGGATTCAAACCCATTCACGAACAATATGTGCAGATGTTGAGGAATGTGCAGTTTTGAACAAACAACAAATTGTAGTCGAGCTGTATTGTCACGAAAGGATTAAATTCCGCGTTAGGAACGGTCTGAGTTGCATTCCAAGTTCAGAACAAATTTTATAGACGTTCAGAAGCTCAAATAAAAGATGAAATAAGTGTTCTGTGACCCTATATAGCATTTGTGTCGTAACTAGAAGTAAATAACTAGTATAAGAAAAGTTACTGGTGTTAGAGTTCCTACATGTCGTCACTCCTTACTTTATTGTGGTTTAACCTAACGTCTTCTTAGTAGAGAAGGAATTTCATGATTAATGTGAACCTCATACCAAAATGCCATTATACAATCAGCACTTGGCGTAGCCAGAAGCGAATAGAATCTCTGTTTCCCTATCAAAAACCATAGGCAAAAGTTGGATTCAAACCCAGACCATAAGAACCTATCATCAGTCCAGAGATTACCAAATCCTCTTCTCGGTGACTCATTTTTCTATCGTAATGCAGTTCCGTCACACTGGGTGAGAAATCCGACACACAGGCTCCATGCAGTGGTTAGCAGCATGTTCAGTACATTCATTTACTTGGTAAACCGAATCGCCATGAACTAGCTGCCGTGGTTACACAGTGTATACATTCGACGGTCTTGTAATCACTGAAATAAAATCACGAAACTGCCACCTACACAGAACTGCCAACACTGTACGATGTAGAAATTTCAATGTGAAGTATTCCTTTCCATTTGAGATAATCTATTGCGCTTTTTGTTTGTTGACAACGTCGTGCAGTGCAAAAGAAAAGCTGCAACTGTCTGTCTCTCAGAAGTCTATATCCGGCCATATGTATTATTTCACAGCACTGTGGAATGTTGAAGTTCTGGAACAATTGTTCTCTACTTCTGGAGGTGCTGTAGCTATGTGTCAGCTAGTAACATAATGGTAAGTATCATGCACCATAGGTAAGGCATAGTGAGTTCGACTACATTCACTGCTACATTTTTTTAAACGCAGTTCTACTGTCGGCCGAAGTTATCAATCTAATGGAACTTTGATTATAATTCCCTTCACTTCTCAACCCAAAATAGTACCATGTGGATAAAGGGCTAACTTCTGCGACGTTTTGTTCTTTTCAGGTTTAATAGACGGCCAGGCAGCAGATGCATCTCTAAGCTTTTGTATTATGTATGGGGAGAGAGCATCGGGATAAAATACGTCATAAAAGTATTTCCTGCACTAGCTGTCGCGTGGCATTTTATTCTTCTTCAAACCTTGTTTGACAACTTTAACTCAGAACATGTTTTCCACATACATGCAATCAATAACCTGCATGAGTATTGTCAGACTGTTATCTATAACATCAGAGAATTAGCATATATCGTTGATTATCAATTTGTCTCTCATGTTTACTATTGTTTTAACAACACTAAAAGATACTTTACGAAAACTGTGCACTGTGGCATTTCATAAACATAGTTATGTAATCAAAGAAACACAAAATTTGCTTGTCAGCAGTGGAAAGAGGCGTTACCTGTTGTGCAGCATTGTAAGGTTTTCACCATTTGCACTATGAGACGAAAGAATTTTCTTACGATTTCATTGTCGATGTTTGACCTGACTTCTTCTAGCTCTTTCACAGAACGAACAAAAACGTCACAGACAGTGCGACTGGAACCCCGAACCCTAACAGCTGGCTTTTCAAAGATCAGCACGTTACCACACAGCTAGCGAAGAGACACATGTCTTACCTTCCTCTTACGAGGCCTATACAAGCTGGACTTCGTAAAACGCTATTTCAAGGACGAGAGTTGTTACGATTTCCACGTGCAACGACTTACGTGGTCTGAAAATCGTAAATTTACGATGTTTTGTTACGCCTCCAGCAATAATAACTCAGATTATTCAATGGAAATGACACAAAAAATCAAGTGAACTTTGGGGCTTAATTCCGTGCACACCAAGAAGTATCTCATAGATCACAGAGTTGCCAACCATGCTTTGCCTTGTTGCCAATTCTCAATCACAGTACCAGCAGAAGTGGACGAACCTATGTGTTCTTACAGCGGGCTGGGAAGTGACCATTGCCGGCGTCTGAAAAAAGCGGCTGCCAAGGCTTGTAATACGTAATACATTTGATTAGCATTTCTGTAACTAGGTTTAGGGACTGGAGTGTACTTACTAATAATACTCAGAACTGACTGCAAACTAAGCATCATAAATCTGTAACTATCATAGATCATTTTATATTTCTTTCATACGTGTAGTCAAAAATGAGATATTCATTCATGGACGTTTTAGGGACTGGCAATAGTCGAGCACAACAAACAAATAAAAGTAAAAAATTAATGTGTGTGTGTGTGTGTGTGTGTGTGTGTGTGTGTGTGTGTGTGTGTATGTGCGTGACAAGAGAGAGAGAGAGAGAGAGACAGAGGCAGACAAATTTAAAAAAGAGTGAGAGAGAGAGTAAAATATAGTTGTGAGGAATTTGAGTCATGGTATGTAAAGAAACCTTTCTTTAACATGACACGTTCAACATCATTACCAAATGTCGCATTCATGATGTGTGGAATAAGTGTTAATCTAATCAAGTCTAATCTAATTTAATCATATCATATTGCTGACTAGCCATGAAGGGTCATGAATTACCGAAATTTTCGGCAATATCAGTAACCAAATCTTAGCTTGAAACTAAAAGACGACAGTTTTTGGAATAAACTGGGACTCCTATCAAGACCCTTTCGCCCTGTTAACTAACCACGAAAGATGTCTGATATACATCCATTCAGAGGTTACGAAAGTGTGTATGCATTTAAAGATGAACTGCATGATGTGAAGTTCTGTGGCGGAGATACGAACCCAACATATAACAGGATTGTTAATTAAGTAAAATGAAATGTTACGTATCGGTTTTTCTTACCAGCTGCTAGGTGTTTGAATATAAAATGAGGATACAAATTTTTGTGCCTGAGCGACAGTCGAACCGCACACCTACCGTCCTTCTTTATCATCCACGAGTACAGCCTAAGTGTCAATTGCTTAGGTACCAACAGTAAGATGTGTGCGTGTTTGACCAGAAATAAGGACGACTATTGCGAATGTTGACAACACATGTACATACATTAAAAATTCAAGTTAATTATCACTAGCAGTACTGGGAGATGAAGAAGCTTGCACAGGATAGAGTAGCATGGAGAACTGCATCAAACCAGTCTCGGAACTGAAGACCACAACAACTAACATCCCGAGCAGGCTGGTGTGCACGTGAAAATGAAATTATGAATATTTTTGTACTGGCTCAGAATTCGGACCCACATACTTACCTTTGGAGGAGACGTAGAGAAGACTACGGTCTTGGTAAAAGGAACGAAATGATTGAACTATACTGTTCCGAGAGATTCAGATCCTCAAAACAGGAGATACTAATTCGAATCACAGTCCAGCACCAAATTTTTCAACGTCTCTAGTTCAATCAAGTACATGTAAAATAAGTGCCCTGTTCCTTTAAATGGTTATCGGTTCATCAAATAAAATAAAACTTTCTAATGGAAGTAAGTTTAGCGCCGACAGTATTTCTGTTTACCATGACTTCCGCTTATGTCATTTCCCAACAGAAACCGGCTCTGCCCAGTTGTTAATGAAGGAACGTGATGTTTAATGCGGATTCTCGATTATAACGTCTTTATCTTGAGATTACCAGAGGTAAAGTAAATCTGTTTGTGCGTCTCAAAAGTAAATGCATGAACCCACGCGTTGCACCTGTTATAGTTCGTTCCAGCAGAACATTGTGGCCACATTTCCCAGCCCCAGGAGTGTCCTGTAATGGATGATGTGCTTAGCTTACAAAATTAGTCAGGGTGGAAGAAATGCGAGTCTATGAAATGGTTAAGTAGAAGCAAGCTTCTGACGCGGAGATTATGCTATCTAATCAGCAGGATCTAAAGAATCTTCTAGGTATCATAGCCTTGACGTGTAGCCATTATGAAATTTTCACTAAATCAGAAAATTTCTTAGTTCGAGAAAATCCACTGTGAATTGTGATGTTACCGGATAATTCGATCATTACCGTCATTCTTACAATTATTTTCTTCATATCGCTGCTAGATCACATATGATTGAAGATCATTTAATGCCTTTTGGTCATTATAGAAGTAGGTGCCCAAGAACAGGTTCTTTCCCTGTCTACGGAATCCATGTTAATATCAAATATCAGCAAGTCCTCGTAGATTACATAAAAACTAATGTAATTGATGAAGACGTTACTTGATAACAAAACGCGCTGCCTTTCTTAATTTACTTGCGCCTAGAAATGGCTGTCGAATACTACCAAACTAAGAGCCAAGAGATCTTGCTCCCTTCCGATACCCGTCGCTGTCAGTTCTTCTATATGATTTGGTCTTAGTGACCTGTTTCAAGTTTTGTATGAATGAGAATATTTTAGAAAATCAATTGTTTTCCTTTGCTATAAACAGAAAGGTTTTCATTCTAAGCCATCCAAGTTCAAACTTTTCGCAACATTAGTTCAAATTTAAAATTCGCTTCTATAATGGAAAGTATTTCACAGTTTCAAAACCCGCATCCGACTCATTGACCTTACACTTAGTCGCTGACCATAAAGTCTACCTCAGAGTGACACTAGTTTAGGGAACCTAATGCAGCGGAGACTACCTGCCAGTGCTCTTTCTTCTCGGAGAATACGCAATTCATTCACTGGGCTTCATAAGTACACTGTAACAGTAATTTCTGTGTGTATGCAATGCATAAGGATTGTAGAATTTAGTGGAGCTCTCTCTTCCATTTCTGTATACAATATGCCTGACCTAAACTGGCCCTTTATCATTAGAGGCCCTGGGCAGTGCAACATCATACTGACAACAGTAGTGTGCTTATACTGACAACCTCACTGTTCGTTTTACCTCATTTTGTAATCATTTAAATAAAACAACTTGTCCCTCCAGTGGGATACAGTTCGTCCCACTTTTCCTTCTGTGAGATTTGTCAGTAAGCTTTTTTGTCTTCCAACCAGCGAAATGCGGCAGAGTACGGCCGGTAAACGATTCACAAACCATGGGTTAGTGACGTTAAGACAATTTCTTTAAACATTGACGTAGCTGAAGGAATTTAGTTTCTTCTTAAATCGTCTCATGCAGCAACGTTCACAGATATCTCAAATAGGAAAAGCTCTTTATCCAGGTATGAAGTTTGTAGAACAAACTTCACACAGTTTATGTCAGGTTGATCTTTTCGTCTGATAGCACTGCGCAAGGATTTTGTGAAAGAGCTATCACAAGTTGTGTTCCTGTAGCTGTGGGAATCATTGGTTGAAAACGAGTATAACACCGTTGGGTACGGAACTGCTAAATATTCAAAATGATTTAGCAAGATTTCTTTACATACCATGACTCCATTTCTTTACAACAGTTTTTTACTCTCTCTGTCATTCTTTTTTTATTTCTCTTTGTCTCTCTCTCTTCTGTCTCTCTCTTCCTAACACACACATTATTTTTTATTTGTTTGTTGTGCTTAACTATTGGTGAGGCACGAAGACATCTGTGAATGAGTTTCTTACTTTTGAGTACACTTACGAAAGAAAAATAAAAAGATGTATGAGAGTTACTGATTTATGATGCTTGGTTTGCAGTCAGTTCTGAGCATTATTAGTAACTACGCTCCACTCCCTAAACCTAGTTACAGAAATGCGAATCAGATGTATTACGTATTCCAGGTTATAGCAGCTTTGAGACGCCAGCTATGGTCACTTCCCAGCCCTCTGTAGGCTCACATCGATTCGTCCTCTTCCTGCTGGAACTGTGATTGAGATTTGGCAACAAGGCAAGGTATGTTTGCCAACTCGGCGAGTTACTTCCTGGTGTGCATGGAATCAAGCGTCAAAGTTCACTTGATTTTTCGTGTCATTTTCATTGAATAATGAGAGTTATTATCGTCTGAAGTGTAACAAGTGATTGTAAATGAACAGTTTCGGCCCAGGAAAGTCCTTGCGCTTGGAAATCGCAAATAATCTCGTCCTTTAAATGGCTGTTTATGAATTTTAGCAGCTATTGACCTCATAAGTGAAAACCAAAATAACAACTTCTTCCCTAGCTGTGTGGTTACGTGCTAATTTACGAAGAAGTGTCTGTTATGGTTCACGGTTTCAGTCTTGCGGACAAAAACGTTTTTATCCCTTCTGTGAAAGAGCCACAAGCAGTCAGATCAAACATCGATAAGGAAATCGCAAGAAAAAACTTTCGGCTCATAGTGCAATTGTGAAAAACTTACAATGCTGCACTACAGGTACCGCCTCTTTCCGCTGCTGACAAGCAAATGTTGGGTTTCTAGGAACACATAACTTTATTTATGAAATGCCACATTTGCATACCTCTTAAGTATGTTACAGCATACCAATTAAGCACAGACTCAATCGAAATCTCTAAGTGAGTAGTGTTTTACTTATTCGTGCGAATAGAGGCACACTTGTGTACAGATACTCAGTTTCATAAAAACAGACTTTCGTTGTAAGGTTATCATGGGTAGTTTTATTTCAATTTTATAGTACAGTGTAAAATTTTCATAAGGCTTCCTTTAGTGTTGTTTAAGCAATAGTAAACATCAGAGAGAAATTAATCATCAACGGTATATGCGAATTCTCTGATATTATCTACAACGGTCTGACAATGCTCATGCAGTTTATTGATTACATGCATGAAGAAAACTAGCTCTAAGTCAAAGCTGTCAATAAAGGTTTGAAGACGAATAACATGCCACTACCACACGACAGCTGATGTAGAAAATAATTTTCTGACGTATTTTTTTGGCTCGATGCGCTCTCCCCATTCATAATACCAAAGTTTCGAGATGCATCTGCAGCTTCGCCGTCTGTTAAACCTGAAAAGAACAATATGTCGCAAATGTTAGCCCTTTTTCCACATGCGACTATTTTGGGTTGAGAATTGAAGGGAATTATGTTCAAAGTTCCATTAGATCGATAACTTCAGCAAACAGAGGAATTTCGTTTTAAAAAGTGTAGCAGTGAATGTTCTCGAACTCGCGACATCTGATCTACGGTGCACGACACTCACCACTGCGCTACTAGCTGTCACGTATGTGCAGCAGCTCCAGAAGCCAATAACAATTGCTCCAGAGCTTCCGCATTCCTCAGTGCTGTGAGGTAATACATATGACCGGATCTATACCTCTGAGGGACAGACAGTTACAGTCTTTCTTTTGCACTGCACGACATTTTCAACAGCGTAATAGAGTAGCTCAAATGGAAAGGAATACTTCACATTGAAATTTCTGCATCGTACAGTGTTGGCAGTTCTGTGTAGGTGGCAGTTACGTGATTTTATTTTGGTGATTACAAAATAGAATCGAATTAATTCACTTGATAGTTGTGGCAGCTAGTTCATGACGATTCGGTCAGCGAACGAAATGAATGTACTGAACATGCTGCAAAACACTGTGTCTCAGAATTCTTATCCAGTGTGTCGCAACGGCGTTATGAGCAGAGGATTCGGTGCTTTGTAGGAATGATAGTTGGTTCATATACTTCTGGTTGGTTGGTTGGTTGGTTGGGGAAGGAGACCAGACAGCGTGGTCATCGGTCTCATCGGATTAGGGAAGGAAGTCGGCCGTGCCCTTTCAGAGGAACCATCCCGGCATTTGCCTGGAATGATTTAGGAAAATCACGGAAAACCTAAATCAGGATGGCCGGACGCGGGATTGAACCGTCGTCCTCCCGAATGCGAGTCCAGTGTCTAACCACTGCGCCACCTCACTCGGTCATATACTTCTGGTCTCGGTTGGATTCCATCTTCTGCCTATGATTTTTGATAGGGAGAGATAAATTCTATTCTCTTCTGGCTGTACCTAGTGAAGATTATATAATGACATTGTGGTCTGAAATTCACATTAATCAAGATATTCCTTCTCTACCAAGTAGACGTTAGGTTGAACCACAATAGTCAGGTGTGGCAACATGTTGAAACTCTATCACCAGTAACCTTTCTTATACTACTTATTTATTTCTAGTGCCTAACAAATGCTATGTAGCGTAACAGGTCACTTATTCCATCTTCTATTTTCGCTTCTGTATGTCACTAATATTGGTTCTGAACTGGGAATGCAACTCATACCGCCCTTAACGCGGAACTTGATCCCTTCGTGACAATACAGCTCTACTACAATTTGTTTGTTCAAAACTGCAGATTCTTCAACATCTCCGCATATTGCGCGAGTATTGGCTCGAATCCTGGCCCAGCACTAAGGTTTTCATTATGTATTATAAAGCTCTAGCATGGGAACACCTATCTGCTGGTGGATAATAATTATGATTTTCAGTGTACTTTCATATGTTCTGACGTTGTTGACTCACAGTGAGACACAGAACTATTTCTTAGATCACTGTGGTTCAGGGATGCTGCTGGAGAAAAATTCGGTAGGTGACGTCTCTTTGTGTTTAGTCAACAATGATATGTGTGGGGTTCAATTACCATTCAGCACTGAACTCTTCGTCATATTTTTTCTAGTTCAGACATTGCTCACATGTCGCTGCTGGTGTGACAAACCCGCATTTAACGTTCGTTTTCTATATTATATAACAGAGATAGGTGCCGGGTTGGAGTCCTTGGAAGGAAAAAATTAATGTTTCAGGTTGTCATTTCAGTTAAAACATCTTGCTACTGCCGAGAAAATCCGATAAGTCACAGTTAATTTTGCTTCGATAACAATTCGAATAGGTTCTGGGTTCGAATCCGTGTACAACACAATCCTTTACCTCACGGCATTTCAAGTAAGTCACTTGTGAAGAAGCAATATTTAACATCTCTCGTAATTCGTTAACAGAGACAATGGATGCTATGTAGGAATTCGCCTACGTTAAAAATGTTTACGTTAAGTCATTTAAAGTTGATATTGACTAACTGATACTGTCTAAAATCGAGGTATATCACTCTCTGTGTGTCCAGTCAGGAATGACTGTCAGTTTCTGTCAGTCACGAAATCTTTGCTTAGTCTGCATGACCCGGATTTGAATCCACATGCAGAACTAGACCGTTCGTCGCGTCATTTGAAGGTCATACATATTCTCAATTAGCTTCTCGTGAATAACTTACATTTTTAAGGTCATTTGGTGTTAAATAATAAGGACGGTATGTTACTTTGAATAGGAAATCACCAATTCGACGAACTTACTACGCGCATTACGTATGTGACGTAATAATGAGAGACGTAACATTATAGGTATGTCATTTACTGTAGTAAGCATAATCTTACAAGCCTTAAGGAGAGTCTTATGTGTGATAAGGTGTTCCCTGATATTAGTGGTATCGTATTATAACTTAACATATTGAGTTATTGCGATACAGAGCAGTGTTTTCTAGTGGTGACTTGTTGGAACCATTTTCAATGGTCCAACGACTGTACCGATGTGCGATTGGAGGACCTGCTAGACAGCTGCGTTATGTGCATTGCATGCGAATCAGGCGAAATGCAAGTCAGGTCGTTCGGATACTTTTGAGAACGACTGTGCATTGTCCTTTATATATATATATATATATATATATATATATATATATATATATATATATACCCCCCATTGAACCATGGACCTTGCCGTTGGTGGGGAGGCTTGCGTGCCTCAGCGATACAGATGGCCGTACCGTAGGTGCAACCACAACTGAGGGGTATCTGTTGAGAGGCCAGACAAACATGTGTTTCCTGAAGAGGGGCAGCAGCCTTTTCAGTAGTTGCAGGGGCAACAGTCTGGATGATTGACTGATCTGGCCTTGTAACATTAACCAAAACGGCCTTGCTGTGCTGCTACTGCGAACGGCTGAAAGCAAGGGGAAACTACAGCCGTAATTTTTCCCGAGGACATGCAGCTCTACTGTATGATTAAATGATGATGGCGTCCTCATGGGTAAAATATTCCGGAGGTAAAATAGTCCCCCATTCGGATCTCCGGGCGGGGACTACTCAGGAGGACGTCGTTATCAGGAGAAAGAAAACTGGCGTTCTACGGATCGGAGCGTGGAATGTCAGATCCCTTAATCGGGCAGGTAGGTTAGAAAATTTAAAAACGGAAATGGATAGGTTAAAGTTAGATATAGTGGGAATTAGTGAAGTTCGGTGGCAGGAGGAACAAGACTTTTGGTCAGGTGATTACAGGGTTATAAATACAAAATCAAATAGGGGTAATGCAGGAGTAGGTTTAATAATGAATAAAAAATAGGAGTGCGGGTTAGCTACTACAAACAGCATAGTGAACGCATTATTGTGGTCAAGATAGACACAAAGCCCATGCCTACTACAGTAGTACAAGTTTATATGCCAACTACCGCTGCAGATGATGAAGAAATAGATGAAATGTATGACGAGATGAAAGAAATAATTCA
Organism: Schistocerca cancellata; assembly: GCF_023864275.1. Lineage (NCBI taxonomy): Eukaryota > Metazoa > Arthropoda > Insecta > Orthoptera > Acrididae > Schistocerca > Schistocerca cancellata. Next base: position 54,100,059 of record NC_064626.1, read on the forward strand.
GGTAGTGAAGGGAGACGAAAATTTAATAGTCATGGGTGACTGGAATTCATCAGTAGGAAAAGGGAGAGAAGGAAACATAGTAGGTGAATATGGATTGGGGGGAAGGAATGAAAGAGGAAGCCACCTGGTAGAATTTTGCACAGAGCATAACTTAATCATAGCCAACACTTCGTTCAAGAATCATAAAAGAAGGTTGTATACCTGGAAGAATCCTGGAGATACTAAAAGGTATCAGATAGATTATATAATGGTAAGACAGAGATTTAGGAACCAGGTTTTAAATTGTAAGGCATTTCGTGGGGCAGATGTGGATTCTGATCACAATCTATTGGCTATGAACTGCAGATTGAAACTGAAGAAATTGCAAAAAGGTGGGAATTTAAGGAGATGGGACCTGGATAAACTGAAAGAACCAGAGGTTGTAGAGAGTTTCAGAGAGAGCATAAGGGAACAATTGACAGGAATGGGGAAAGGAAATACAGAAGAAGAAGAATGGGTAGCTCCGAGGGATGAAGTAGTGAAGGCAGCAGAGGATCAAGTAGGTAAAAAGACGAGGGCTAATAGAAATCCTTGGGTAACAGAAGAAATATTGAATTTAATTGATGAAAGGAGAAAATATAAAAATGCAGTAAATGAAGCAGGCAAAAAGGGATACAAACGTCTCAAAAATGATAGCGACAGGAAGTGCAAAATGGCTAAGCAGGGATTGCTAAAGGACAAAAGTAAGGATGTAGAGGCTTGTCTCACTAGGGGTAAGATAGATACTGCCTACAGGAAAATTAAAGAGACCTTTGGACAGAAGGGAACCACTTGTATGAATATCAAGAGCTCAGATGGAAACCCAGTTCTAAGCAAAGCTGGGAAGGCAGAAAGGTGGAAGGAGTATATAGAGGGTTTATACAAGGGCGATGTACTTGAGGACAATATTATGGAAATGGAAGAGGATGTAGAAGAAGACGAAATGGGAGATAAGATACTGCGTGAAGAGTTTGACAGAGCACTGAAAGACCTGAGTCGAAACAAGGCCCCGGGAGTAGACAACATTCCGTTTGAACTACTGATGGCCTCGGGAGAGCCAGTCATGACAAAACTCTACCATCTGGTGAGCACGATGTATGAGACAGGCGAAATACCCTCAGACTTCAAGAAGAATATAGTAATTCCAATTCCAAAGAAAGCAGGTGTTGACAAATGTGAAAATTACCGAACTATCTGTTAAATAAGTCACTGCTGCAAAATACTTACGCGAATTCTTTACAGACGAATGGAAAAACTGGTAGAAGCCAACCTCGGGGAAGATCAGTTTGGATTCCGTAGAAATGTTGGAACACGTGAGGCAATACTGACCTTACGACTTATCTTAGAAGAAAGATTAAGAAAAGGCAAACCAACGTTTCTAGCATTTGTATACTTAGAGAAAGCTTTTGACAATGTTAACTGGAATACTCTCTTTCAATTTCTGAAGGTGGCAGGGGTAAAACACAGGAAGCGAAAGGCTATTTACAATTTGTACAGAAACCAGATGGCAGTTATAAGAGTCGAGGGTCATGAAAGGGAAGCAGTGGTTGGGAAAGGAGTAAGACAGGGTTGTAGCCTCTCCCCGATGTTCTTCAATCTGTATATTGAGCAAGCAGTAAAGGAAACAAAAGAAAAATTCGGAGTAGGTATTAAAATTCATGGAGAAGAAGTAAAAACTTTGAGGTTCGCCGATGACATTGTAATTCTGTCAGAGACAGCAAAGGACTTGGAAGAGCAGTTGAACGGAATGGACAGTGTCTTGAAAGGAGGATATAAGATGAACATCAACAAAAGCAAAACGAGGATAATGGAATGTAGTCTAATTAAGTCGGGTGATGCTGAGGGAATTAGATTAGGAAATGAGACACTTAAAGTAGTAAAGGAGTTTTGCTATTTGGGGAGCAAAATAACTGATGATGGTCGAAGTAGAGAGGATATAAAATGTAGACTGTCAATGGCAAGGAAAGCGTTTCTCAAGAAGAGGACTTTGTTGACATCGAGTATAGATTTAAGTGTCAGGAAGTCGTTTCTGAAAGTATTTGTATGGAGTGTAGCCATGTATGGAAGTGAAACATGGACGATAACTAGTTTGGACAAGAAGAGAATAGAAGCTTTCGAAATTTGGTGCTACAGAGGAATGCTGAAGATTAGATGGGTAGATCACGTAACCAATGAGGAGGTATTGAATAGGATTGGGGAGAAGAGAAATTTGTGGCACAACTTGACTAGAAGAAGGGATCGGTTGGTAGGACATATTTCGAGGCATCAAGGGATCACAAATTTAGCATTGGAGGGCTGTGTGGAGGGTAAAAATCGTAGAGGGAGACCAAGAGATGAATACACTAAGCAGATTCAGAAGGATGTAGGTTGCGGTAGGTACTGGGAGATGAAGAAGCTGGCACAGGATAGAGTAGCATGGAGAGCTGCATCAAACCAGTCTCAGGACTGAAGACCACAACAACAACATATATATATATATATATATACTTTCGCCGGTTCACCGCCGGTCAACACATCAGCGCACCTCATGATGGCAACATGGTCTATTGGCAAAAGAATATGTACTATACACACTCATACCGGGCTGTTCACCCGAGATTTATTTAGTCATAAAATACGCCTGGAGAAATTGAAGAATCACAACACACACCTCTACGGGGAGACGATGTATCGCAGCATGAAAAGGATCTAAAAGCTACGTCATCGGAGAAGTCGTCTACTGAGTTCTTTTGTTTTTCTTATGAAGTGCCGAGAAGTACGTGTGGTACCGAATATTGTTAAGGTCAAGCATCACATCGACTCAGCGGCGGCCAGAAGAATCATGAAACGTGCCAGCCTAGGTTTGGTACGAGAGAGAGTTCGAATCACGCGGTGGCGCTTGGACACTACCAACCAAGAACTCCTACAGTTACATCTACAACAGGCCAATCAGTTCAACCCGTGGACCTGGGATTGGGCTGATGGTGTCACATGGGCCACAGCGGACTCAACCCAGAGGAAGTCAGCCGAACCGACAGGCATCCAAGTTTGAACGTATATCGGAGAAACAACACTCTGATGGCAGCGGAAAGACCATCATCAGTCCCACTAACAAGGAACTGGGTGATGACGCTATATCTTTGCTTAAGAAAGGATTGAATTTCGCTCCGACTCCTAAAGACGTACCCATTGCTTACATTATTAGCACAGTGGAACAGACATGTGCTCGACTTCCACCTGAAGCTGCTGAAGAACTTCGTCGCGAAACCTGCAAGCTCTAACAAAAACAAAGCTGATTAAACCGAAGATCTCCTACAGGGAGAGGGCCGCCATACGGGAGCTAAGAGAAGATCCAGACATAGTAATATTACCTGCAGACAGGGGCAACGCACCAGTGATCCTATCTCGACAAGATTATGCTGAGAAGATAAGTGGCCTACTTGGTGACAGCGCATACCGCAAGATTGAAACCGATCCTACCAAGAGGGTCGAGAGGAAGACTCTTGTGCTTCTCAAAGATTCCAGCTTCCCTGACGAGATTACCAAGAAGCTGCACACGAGGGGTGCTGCTCCTCCTAGATTTTACGGACTGCCGAAGGTGCACCAGGTTCAAATGGTTCAAATGGCTCTGAGCACTATGGGACTCAACTGCTGTGGTCATAAGTCCCCTAGAACTTAGAACTACTTAAACCTAACTAACCTAAGGACAGCACACAACACCCAGCCATCACGAGGCAGAGAAAATCCCTGACCCCGCCGGGAATCGAACCCGGGAACCCGGGCGTGGGAAGCGAGAACGCTACCGCACGACCACGAGATGCGGGCACAAATCCTTCCAGTGATCACCCGGATTAAGATCAAAAAGGATATATCTCAGAGAGTACCAACTTCGGGGGAAGAGGGAAGAATAACGAGAGCGGTGCCGGCAGGTCCCCCTGAACGAGAGGACCTAGGACGCGTCTGAGAGAAGAGCGGGAGGGAGATTGTCCTATATATACCTGGCGCCGTCCCACCGCCGGTTAGTACATGAGCGGACCTGATGATGGCAACGTGGTCGATTGCCGAAATATTATGTCCTATGCACACTCATACCAGGCTGTTCACCAGAGATTTATTTTGTAGCTGTAGATACCATCATTGACGCCATGAAAAAAGATTTGTACTGTACCTTTCAAAATATGCTGAAACTCACGGAATTCAACCTCAATGCACGCAGGACGTCTGTGAACAAAGTTCTGACGCAACTTGAAAAATATCCCTAGTCCCTTTCGAATCTCATCACATGTAGCTATAGTTCTGGCAGCTAATACCAACTCCATGTCTACTTGGGTCCCATTCACAAGTGACTTTAGATATCCCATAGCAAATAATCAATGAGATTCAGGTGATCTCACAGGCCATGGAATAGGACTTCCCCTTTCACTCTAGCGACTAGGAAACAGAGCACTGAGATTGTTGCGGACATCCAACTGAAGTGATGCGGTGCACAGTCATGGTGTATTCACGTCCTCTCATGAACAGCCAAGGTTACGTTCTCCAACAACACAGGTAGAACTCTTTGCACGAACATCGAGTACAGGTGTCCATTCAGATGGCTAGGTAGAATACTTGGTTATCCGCCTTGTTTCCTTGCGGGAAACATGTAAATAAAGAGCACAGTACTAAATTGCACAATGATAGTTGCAAATACATTGGCAAATAGTACTGCCTCGGGCATAGATGTGTGTGATGTCATTAGGTTAGTTAGGTTTAAGTAGTTCTAAGTCTAGGGGACTGATGACCTCATATGTTAAGTCCCATAGCAGTAAGAGCCATTTGAACCATTTGGAAAGTAGTAAAGCTAGACAAATCGCTAGACAAGTTTATTTCCAAATCTCCATAAGCTGGATTCACCGACGTCAGGTTCCCTAATTCAAACTGTTCAGTGGAACAGCCTCCATGTCCTTCTACATTTTTGCATCCTCTTACGGAAGCACACTGTATATAGCACATGTAATTACTGTAGCATTAGGTAGATAATATATCTACATCTTCATCCATACTCCACAAGCCACCAGACAGTGTGTGGCGGAGGGTACTTTGAGTACCTCTATCGGTTCTCCCTGGTATTCCAGTCTCGAATTGTTGGTGGAAAGAAAGATTGTCGGTATGTGTGGGCCCTAATCTCTCTGATTTTATCCTCATGGTGTCTTCGCGAGGTATACGCAGGAGAGAGCAATATATTGCTTGATTCCTCGGTGAAGGTATGTTCTCGAAACTTCAACAAAAGCCCGTACCGAGCTACTGAGCGTCTTTCCTGTAGAGTCTTCCACTGGAGTTTACCTATCATCTCCGTAACGCTTTCGCGATTACTAAATGATCCTGTAACGAGGCTAACTGCTCTCCGCTTAACCTTCTCTATCTCTTCTGTCAACCTTATCTGGTACGGATCCCAGACTGGTGTGCAATATTCAAGCAGTGGACGAGCAAGTGTACTGTAATCTACTTTCTTTGTTTGCGGATTGTATTTCCTTAGGTTTTTTCCAATGAATCTCAGTCTGGCAACTGCTTTACCGACGATCAACTTTGTATGATCATTCCATTTTAAATCACTCATAATGCCTACTCCGAGATAATTTATTGAATTAACTGCTTCCAGTTGCTGACCTGTTATATTGTAGCTAAATGATAAAGGATCTTTCTTTCTATGTGTTCGCAGCAGATTACACTTTTCTACATTGAGATTCAATTGCCATTCCCTGCACTATGCGTCAATTCGTTGCAGATCCTCCTGCGTTTCAGTACAATTTTCCGTTGTTACAACCTCTTGATATACCACAGCATAATCCGGAAAAAGCCTCAGTCAACTTCCGACGTTATTCAGAAGGACATTTATGTATAGTGTCAACAGCAACGGTCCTACGACACTCCCCTGCGGCACACCTGAATTCACTCTTACTTCGGAAGACTTCTCTCCATTGAGAATGACATGCTGCGTCCTGTTATCTAGGAACAATCCTGCCACACAATTGGTCTGATAGTCCATATGCTCTTACTTTGTTCATTATACGACTGTGAGGAACTGTATCGAAATCAGCGGCCTGTGTGGCCGTGCGGTTCTAGGCACTTCAGTCTGGAACCGCGTGACCGCTACCCGCTGCGCACGCACCCTTTTGCCAAACACAACTGTTTGAGTTGCTCTCTCATTTGAGATATCATTTATAACTGTAAGTTTAATGTAATGATTATTATAAAGTCTTAAAATCCAAATATTCATTTATAAACACCCTGTATATAGCACACAGGGATCGCGGGAAACTGTCATCCGCTAAGGCACAACGGGGACGAAAGTGAACGTTCATGGATCGTAACAGACACTCGTTGAAAAGGACTGTGATTAAAAACGACAACATCTGCGAAAGTCGATGAGGAACTGAAGGCTCTGAGCACTATGGGACTTAACATCCATGGTCATCAGTCCCCTAGAACTTAGAACTACTTAAACCTAACTAACCTAAGGACAGCACACAACACCCAGCCATCACGAGGCAGAGGAAATCCCAGACCCCGCCGGGAATCGAACCCGAGAACCCGGGCGTGGGAAGCGAGAACGCTACCGCGCGACCACGAGATGCGGGCATGAGGAACTGAAATAGGCAGTCGCCAGCCCAGTGAGCAACAAATTAACACGAAGGGCGTTCCCTAGGAAAGGAACAGCAGGGACATGTGGAATTCTGAAACTGTTCGTCAACGATGCAAATTTCCATAACAGGAAAACGTGGTACCGCAGCCATAAAAACTGAACTGTGGAGCTATGAAAGAAGGTCAGTCTAGGCTCTACAGTCTGGAACCACGCGACCGCTACGGTCGCAAGTTCGAATCCTGCCTCGTGCATGGATGTGTGTGATGTCCTTAGGTTAGTTAGGTTTAAGTAGTTCTAAGTTCTACTGGACTGATTACCACAGATGTTAAGTCCCACAGTGCTCAGAGCCATTTGTACCATTTTGAACTGTATCGAACGCCTTGCGGAAGTCAAGAAACACGGCATCCACCTGGGAACCCGTGTCTATGGCCCTATGAGTCTCGTGGACGTATAGCGCGAGCTGGGTTTCACGCGATCGTCTTTTTCGAAACCCATGGTGATTCTTACAGAGTAGATTTCTAGTCTCCAGAAAAGTCATTATACTCGAACATCACATATACATGTGAAACAGTAAGGAAGCTTCTCAAAAGAGTGGCGACTGTGTCAGCAGACACTGAAATTGATACGCAGCACACGCTTTAAGTACGAGATGTCGCGAATCCCTGCTGGGCTGGATGAGGCACGTCGCGCGCCTGCGCCGTACGGAACACCGGCCGTCTGTGTGTGACGTCACAGCCGCGAACTGCCGCAGTGCTAGCGGCGAAGGCGGAGCGGTCAGCATTTCACACACGTGCGGCGCCCCGCCCCCCAGCGTGGGTCGCTGTTGAGCCTCCGTGAGGAGCTGCAGTTAGACTTACAACCCTGGGGCATCAACTCGACAGTCGAATTAAACAAAAAAAAAAAAAAGGAAGGAGCAGTAGAGGGACTACTAGCGAGAAGCTGAAGCATAGGACGAAAGCTCCCCGTGGCGCGATAATGGCGCCGCGTCGTCTAGAATCTGGGAGTCGACGATGTTATCTCGGCCGACTTCTTTGTCCGCACTCTGTGTCTGACGCCCGCACACAAAAAAAGGTACGACCAACGATTACGGGACCTTCAAGCGTAAAACCGACAGAGCGTGAAGTCAGCAAACCGATCCAAGTAACTGACTAGAGCTTAACTCGCCACTTATCGAATAATAGAGATCGGCTGTTACGCCCTCGTAAGCCATGAGAACACGGAGTCACTTGGCTTTGATACCGATAGCATCTAAATCTGAAGTCAGGAAGAGGACAATACAAAAGTATTCATTTCCCTTCGTGGGTCCTTACAATTCGAAGACACCACCACTTTCTGTGGTTTCACCGCCAGACACCACACTGGCTAGGTGGTAGCTTTAAATCGGCCGCGGTCCATTAGTAAATGTCGGACCCGCGTGTCGCCACTGTCAGTAATTGCAGACCGAGCGCCACCACACGGCAGGTCTGGAGAGACGGACTAGGACTCGTCCTAGTTGTACGGACGACTTTGCTAGCGACTACACTGACGAAGCCTTTCTCTCATTTGCCGAGACATAGTTAGAATAGCCTTCAGCTAAGTCCATGGCTACGACCTAGCAAGGCGCCATTAACCATTTCTAGAGAGTCTCACTTGTATCATCAAGAATGCTGTATACAAATGATGGATTAAAGTTAAGTATTCCAGCAGCTACGTACTTTTCTTTATAGCATTCATTACGTATCCTGTTTCAGACTTAACGCAAGCCAGCGTGAGTTGACGCGTGCTCTTTCGGCTTCCTCGCCTTGTGTCTAGACTGTCTTGTCTAGACACAACACTTTCGGTCACTATGGAAGCTACAAAACTTCATATACAATTTAGAAGAGACTTTCGTTGAGAGCTAAGCAGGTCATCAAAATTCTTTATGTTTTGGCCACGTATCTATCGGTCTAACAACCGTCTTCAACAACTCTGATAATATCTTCTGCCGTTCTCGAAAAGTATTACTTGTCTGCCAGCTGTACACACAATTAATCTTTGCAGGTGGTTCTAGTACTGTTCTGGATAGACATTTAAGTTACACCTCCCTTTCGTGATCCCAATGTATGCATAATCAACATTGCAGTAAGTTAATAGATCAACACACATACTTGAGAAGATAAAGCAATCAACTACACCGTACAGTACTCCACCTTACGATGAATAACAAGTATTTGCGATAGTTCTGAGACAAACGCTGAAAAATTAGTACAAGACTCGAAGCTTTTGCCTGCCGGCCGTGGAGTGCTGGTGTGCTCACACTATAGGACGTTGCGTGAGACAATTACACTTCTTCCGTCACTTTATTCGAGCAATATTTTGAGCATTTGTTATGAAGACTGTTGGCAGTGTCATCTAACGAATTTCACTGAACGAAATCGTTCCTTAGATAATAAATTTGCCTTAATTAAGCTTTGATGTCTCATTTTTAGTAACAAAGACCGGCCGTTGAGCTGGAGATGATCAAGATTACATCTGAATCGTTGGAAGAAAGTGAAAATCCTCGGTTTAGTAAGAGTTAGTCTGTTCATCTTACCTGTCTTATTTTCGAGCGTACCACATGCTAGTAACAACTGGTACGGCTTCAAAATGCTCTCCTACATAACAGTAAATTTTGACTACCAGTAAACACCAGCCACGTAAGTCAATCCTTAATCAAATATAGTTCCGTAATCAATACTTGCTAATACAGCGAAAGCTATTCGACATTGCTTTCATCTTAATTTGATGTGCTTATTGTGAACAATATAACTTTCACACTCCCTACAAAATGCGTTAAGTCTTTCCTACCACCTGCTCAACCTCCACAACCCACCTCCCTACCTTCCAACTCCCAATCCGTATGCCTGTTCATCAGTACTTTTATATGATTCCATTATTTCGGATATGTCCGAAACAACAGGCAACAGGCACTCATATAACTGATTCATCTTGATGGGCAACCACCTTCCGTACTCATGCACATCAGCGTTCAGCCTCCAGCAGGAATATAAAACTGAAAAACACGGAGAACGTGGGAGGACCTGCGGATAGTGGGCGCTAGGTGGAATGCGAGTCGGCCGGAGGGCGTGCCGAGAAGGTGTGCGCATTTGCTCCGAGCACTATGAGTGGATGGCGCAGTGGTTAATGCAACTTCGTAATAAGCAGGAGATCCTATGTTCTGATTCTGGACCACTACATAGTTTCACTTGTCGCCACCGATTCCGCATAACATCCCGTAGCAGCTAATATCGTTACTTCCTTTCCTTTCCCCCCACTCAGTCTTCAGTTCGGTAACCCTGTAGTTTTTCATATAGAGTAGCAGTGTACTGTACTCCTAGAGTACTGTATTGGCTTCGACATACGTATATGCTAAATCTTTGAGTACAGTGTAATTTAAAGTTTCTTCTTACATACTTTCTCTGAGTGTATTTAACCTCCGATGCAAACAGAGAGGTGATATGATAATTTAATGTGCGTGTCTGTGTTCCTGTCTGTGGCATCGTAGCTTTCCACCAAACGAAAGGCCCGATTTTAATACTTTTCTATTTTTATCTTTTGGAACCTCGTTATTCGTGATGGTTCTCAAGCCGTTTAAATTTCATCAGATAAAGTAAACAAAAATGTTTCCTATTAGTGCGCTCGTTTGGCAAACACTACATAATACATAAGAGCTACAGTTACGTAGCAGCAGATTGTAGGGCCGAGAAAGATCCCCAAAAAAGTCCTCGAGAACATATGTCTTCCTTTTACGGTTGATCAACAACGACTATATTTATCTTTTCCTATGTATCTGTGTATATATCTGTGGAATAATAGCTCCCAAACGAGAGGTCAGATTTAAAGGCAGTTCTCTTCTTTGAAAGTTGATTCCATCGGTATTGTGCTTAACTGTATATTACACGAAAGCCTGTTCAGCCGTTTACATTTCGTCAGCTAAATTAACTAAAAGGGTTTCCCGCTAGCGCGCTACGTAAAACGTAAGGACTACATCGAGTTAATTAGTTCCAGAATGTAGAGCTCGAAAAGACCTAAATGAATGTCCGCGGGAACATATGTTTACCTTTTATGGTTCACCAATAATGATGATCTTTCCTTGGGGTACGTTATTTACTTAAGCTTGAGAAGTGAGTCGGATAAGTTGAATTAACGAGCAAACGCAGGTTCAAATGGCAGACTCTGATAATGGTTAATACAGGCAGGGGGCAATATGCACATTAGGCGGGGACACTCAAAACTGCGAAAAAGGCACTTGAACGTTACAGTAAATGAATATCTACTGGCACAGGTTTCACGTGGACCATTGCTAAGAACGTGATTATCTCTTCCTCACAAGGAATCAAATTTAAAAGATACGTCCGCAGCTCGTGGTCGTGCGGTAGCATTCTCGCTTCCCGCACCCGAGTTCCCGGGTTCGATTCCTGGCGGGGTCAGCGATTTTCTCTGCCTCGTGATGACTGGGTGTTGTCTGATGTCCTTAGGTTAGTTAGTTTTAAGTAGTTCTAAGTTCTAGAGGAGTGATAACCGTAGATGTTAAGTCCCATAGTACTCAGAGCCATTTGAAACGTTATTTTTTTCTTTAAATACACAAAATTCACACAAGACTAGAACCAAAATGTTCCAGATTACTTTCGATACGCGTTAAGACGCTGTGTTACAAGTTGGCTGCCTTGTTCAAGACAGTGCCCGCCGCTTTGAAACGTAGGAGGCGCAAAGCACCTACAATAAACCACAAAGAGGGCCAACCAAACGTTCATATTAATAGAGTAAAATTAATGCTACCTCTCATAATCCATGACCACCGTTAAACACTCACCAATCACGATATTCTCAGCGTAACTGCCTTCTTACGGAATCCACGCTGATACGTGTTGGGGACACAAGTCACAAAGGAACACGAACAAAAATTAAATAAAAGCATTGTAGCCCGCTTTCTGTTATTAATCCCCGATGCAAACAGAGGGTTGTTACAATAAAAGTTGAAAGTGTGTATCTGTTTATCTATCTCTGGTATCGCAGTTCGCAACCGAAAGGTCTGACTTTTTATTTACTGGTTTAGTCACGGTCGTCTATACCTACGTTACGTCAAAGTCTCTTCAGCCATTTGGATTTAATAAAAAACCTCCCTGTCTATCTCTCTCTCTCGATACATATATAAATTCTTAGAGATTTTTGTGTGAAGGTATTTTTAAATATTTAATTGAAGTTAATTGAAGTTTTCTTAATTTACACACACACACACACACACACACATACACACACACACACACACACACACACATACACACATATATATATATATATATATATATATATATATATATATATATATAGTGCGTGTGTATTTTTCCCTTTAAGCTTAATATAAGTAATTATATTCTGATATTTTGATCCAAGCGTTGTTTGCCTCGGGGGACCGCTAGGTAAATGAAAAATAAGAAGTTAACATTATGTACATTCTGTAACAGCAAACTTTCCCTGCTTCCATTGTTGCTGAGTATAAGCTATTTCTGTTTGGTGCCATCTCTGACAATCGTGTGTGTCCCACATCCACATCGCAGAGTAGCTATTGAAGTTATAATTATTTGTTATATAAAATATGAAAAACAATCCTTCTTTAGTAAGCCTTGCGCTCTTAATGAACAGAGTTACCTATTTATTTTATATCGCAAAAATTGGTTCAAATGACTCTGAGAACTATAGGACTTAACATGTTATCAGTCCCCTAGAACTTAGAACTATTTAGACCTAACTAACCTACGGATATCACACACATCCATGCCCGAGGCAAGATTCTAACCTGCGACCGTAGCAGTCACGCGGTTCCTGACTGAAGCTCGTAAAACCACTCGACCACAGCGGCCGGCTATTTTATACTGGAACTTTGACATAATTACGTATGAACTTAGTTTAATGCATTAATGTGGTTTATGTGTCCAATGCCCTGCAGTGGTCTTATGACAGCATACTAACTTAGGCTTCATTAAACTGCGAATGGGGCGGGCGACGGGAAGGATTGGGGGGGGGGGGGGTGCGTTACTGTGTGCAGTGAACCGAACGGACAGTCACGTGATGGCAGGCGTCGTTCATGACTGTGTCTATACTGTGAATTTTTCGGAGTAAATTAATATTTACCTACTTAGTCTACACAATTTGTTTCAATTTAAATTACATTTATTATCATTTTCAGATTAATAATGCACTTATTTTATTTATTTTTATTTATTTCACCGTCCCCCGTTTCGACTACGCTGGTATCAGAATATTACAGGGTGTTTCAAAAATGACTGGTATATTTGAAACAAACTAAACGAGCAGCGATAGAAATACACCGTTTGTTGCAATATGCTTGGAACAACAGTACATTTTCAGGCAGACAAACTTTCGAAATTACAGTAGTTACAATTTTCAACAACAGATGGCGCTGCGGTCTGGGAAACTCTATAGTACGATATTTTCCACATATCCACCATGCGTAGCAATAATATGGCGTAGTCTGTGAATGAAATTACCCGAAACCTTTGACAACGTGTCTGGAGGAATGGCTTCACATGCAGATGAGATGTACTGCTTCAGCTGTTCAATTGTTTCTGGATTCTGGCGGTACACCTGGTCTTTCAAGTGTCCCCACAGAAAGAAGTCACAGGGGTTCATGTCTGGCGAATAGGGAGGCCAGTCCACGCCGCCTCCTGTATGTTTCGGATAGCCCAAAGCAATCACACGATCATCGAAATATTCATTCAGGAAATTAAAGACGTCGGCCGTGCGATGTGGCCGGGCACCATCTTGCATAAACCACGAGGTGTTCGCAGTGTCGTCTAAGGCAGTCTGTACCGCCACAAATTCACGAAGAATGTCCAGATAGCGTGATGCAGTAAACGTTTCAGATCTGAAAAATGGGCCAATGATTCCTTTGGAAGATATGGCGGACCAGACCAGTACTTTTTGAGGATGCAGGGACGATGGGACTGCAACATGGGGCTTTTCGTTTCCCCATATGCGCCAGTTCTGTTTATTGACGAAGCCGTCCAGGTAAAAATAAGCTTCGTCAGTAAACCAAATGCTGCCCACATGCATATCGCCGTCATCAATCCTGTGCACTATATCGTTAGCGAATGTCTCTCATGCAGCAATGGTAGCGGCGCTGAGGGGTTGCCGCGTTTGAATTTTGTATGGATAGAGGTATAAACTCTGGCGCATGAGACGATACGTGGACGTTGGCGTCATTTGGACCGCAGCTGCAACACGGCGAACGGAAACCCGAGGCCGCTGTCGGATCACCTGCTGCACTAGCTGTGCATTGCCCTCTGTGGTTCCCGTACGCGGTCACCCTACCTTTCCAGCACGTTCATCCGTAACGTTCCCAGTCCGTTGAAATTTTTCAAACAGATCCTTTATTGTATCGCTTTTCGGTCCTTTAATTACATTAAACCTCCGTTGAAAACTTCGTCTTGTTGCAACAACACTGTGTTCTAGGCGGTGGAATTCCAACACCAGAAAAATCCTCTGTTCTAAGGAATAAACCATGTTGTCTACAGCACACTTGCACGTTGTGAACAGCACACGCTTACAGCAGAAAGACGACGTACAGAATGGCGCACCCACATACTGCGTTGTCTTCTATATCTTTCACATGACTTGCAGCGCCATCTGTTGTTGAAAATTGTAACTACTGTAATTTCGAAAGTTTGTCCGCCTGAAAATGTACTGTTGTCCCAAGCATATTGCAACAAACGGTGTATTTCTATCGCTGCTCGTTTAGTTTTTATTGCCGTTTCAAATATACCGGTCATTTTTGAAACACCCTGTATTACTTATATTAAATTCAAAGGGTTATTACAAGTTTCTTTTCCAATTTTTTGAGGTTTTATGCATCGGTCCCTTTCTAAATTTTTAATGTAAGTTTTATCGAATGTGCTTATGAGAGTGTATCAGTCTGTTTATAGTTAAGGGAATTTTTAAGCAATATCTATATAACCTGTGAACTTCAGAATGTTTACAATAGTCAGTCAATGGGTTTAGGGATTTACATTCAGAGTCTAAAAAACACAGTGCATCACCACAGAATAATTTTTCTTTTGTAATCATGTCTGGTTGAACAATTGCCATTTGTATGTTTCCTATTTGTATGTCATCATAAAATCGTCACATATCTTTGGAAACATCAGTCGTTGTACTCCTAGAAGCTTTCGCTGACGTTGTGTGGACTCTGTTCCGTCTTAAATTATTGGATACTAGCACAGAAAGCTGAAAGCCTGTTGGCAACGAATATATACAGAATATTATGGCTGAGCGTTAATGTTGTGTATTTCAGTTTCTAATTACTTACGTTTTGAAAAGTAGAGAGCACCTACCACATTGACGAGAATAGCACACACGAAGAAAACCAAGTACAATAAAAATCTGCGTTGGGAAGGGGGCTGTATAATTTTGTTAAACATTCACAACTCCACAATATTTGTAATGTAGGACATCCGGAACTGAGAGGTATGATAAATATATAGAGAGATCCTCTATAGTTGTACTAATTGTCACTCAAACCACGACTGGGTTCGACATTTTAAAATCCCATCCTCAGGTGTATGAAACAATTGTTTCTGCTAATGTATAACATGTACTCGGAACTGTCAGTACAAGAGCATTAAATCATTTCATCTTGGTGGAAACTGCCCGGCAAGATGCAGTGGTTTGAAGCTCTTGGAGCGACTGACCTGACCGCATGTTATGTATTATCAAAAACAATAATTTCACACACCAGAACATGGGATTTTAAAATGTCGAAACCGATCGTGATTTGAATAAATAATTTGTAGAACTGAAGCGGATCTTCCTAAATTAATTAACATTCACAGCTGTTCAGAGCAAAAAGCTCATTCTCTTCCCTCTTTGCTTCTACTTTCATTCACATTTTCATCTGACAGTGAACAGTGTTTTATCACACAGTTGGTAGCATCCCTCAAGGAAAATACGGGTAGATAGTACTCGTCATGAATGTCAACTACATATTCGTTCATAAATTTCTCAGAATCATCAGTTTGACCTATCACGCAATACTGGTTTTGAGATGTGCAATAAATTTTCCGCTAGCCAGTAACAGCAGTCAATTATGGGCTTTTTATTCGCTGTATGTCTGTATGAAAACTTGGTCCGTAGCAAATTTCCTGTTAGACTGAGAGACAGTGTGGCCTAAAAAATATTACATTCATCATGACTTATGAAATGTCCAATCCTAAAGGGAGTTCGGCAACCGGTCATAGAGAGAGAGACAGCATAGCTACTTGCTGCCTTGGTGCACAGATTCTGGATTCCTTCTTCGTTCTCACGTTTGTGGGCAGAATATAGTCAGTACCATGTGAATAATCCATGAATTGGGATGTTCTACGCTTTCATAACACTCACATAATTCACCGTGCGATTGTCTGAGGGAAATATTACATCGTACGTAACACTATTTCTAGAAATCACAAAGTGACAAGCTTCACCCACGTAGCACACACGCATGCCGTCAAATACATTCCTTACATTAGCTGAGTGTACCACATATTCAGCAGTGATGTAACCATCCACGCGTAACGAAAGTTTACTAGCTACCGCTGCAGTTGTTTTCTTAGCTTTACCTTTCATGGCGTTATATTACACTGTGAAAACGAGGGACATCATGCTGAATGTATCCACTCAAGTGTTCCACGGATACACTGAATACTAGAGTTGCAACTCATGGTGCTATACAATGTGCAAAGCCGATTTTAGTGTATAATCTATTTCATCCTTTATTCGCAGATGCGGACGTGACAGTTTTCGCCGCATGGAAGCATATTAAACAACGGTTCGGTTAACTAGTTTTCATGTTTTATACACGACTCATTTAAGATCAGGTGCGTCTATCTTCACTGAAATTAGAGTCTTACAAAAGTTACTTTACTCTGAAACAAGGTTAGATCCAGAAATGTGGTTTTCCGATACGATAAGTTTTACGTGCTGCATTTCGAAATCACAAGCCACCTATAACGCAAAATCAGTGCAGGCTAAATCCAGAAATCTCTTGAAACATTTTAGACGCAACCAAAAACGTAGCTATAGACGTTCACAGCACAGCCAAATTAATTTACAATGTATCCTAACAAACATGGAAACAAAACATATGTGTGAAAATAAGGAATAACACTGAAAATCATCATCAAACGCACGTTGATAGAAAACAATTGTAACATTCACCAGTAATCGAAGATTTCAGTACGTTTAATTCGCAGAGCGAAGACCGGTGACTCATAAATATCTGCAACAGTACGTACACAAAATGTCAGGTCCAAATTAATTTTGCGTACTATGTTGGAGAAACCGCCAGATGCTTCATGTCCAACTCGAATTCCTTGACTTTAAAGAAATATCCACAACGCATATCATGGCCAACACTAACTGTTGTATAAAACAGAAATATACCCGCATAATAAAGGCGTGAGTCAGTATTACATGAGCGGGTAAATTACGTTTTATTAGTAATTTATTAGTAATTTTATACGAATATGTTAAATCTCACAACGTATAATCACATGACACACTGAAACAGATATAGTGTTGGCAACATGTATTTGAAATATGACACGAAATAGGACGCTACATTTGTTATTCTCTTTTAATGTATATTAAGTACGACCAGCAACTTCTGCGGCTGCATTGCCAAGTGGAATGTGTTGACACAATAATTACACTCAGAAGTAGGCTTTCTTTCCCGTAGTTATCTTGCACAACTGTTTGTTATGTCTGTTTCTGTAGGCATTTGCGTAGGTGCAAATGCTTATTGCTCCGATAATTTGCAGCTGCTGTCGTAATAAAATATTATTTATTTATTTAATCATGAGAGAAGTATCAAACACTGTAAAAAAACACAAAGGACAAGATCTGTAAACACAAATTCTGTAAAATTTAAACCTGAGAATAAACATACATATACAGTGTGCTATTATAGGACGAAGAAAGTTTAGACCGAATGCTGGCCAAGTGTACAACATCTGGAATAACTTTCGTAGGTTGCACTACTGTAGAGGTGCTTAGCATACCTTCCACTGCACCAATGTCCACAATCGCTCAGCACAGTTTCGTCTGATAATCCCCACCACACATGTTGTTTTTGGTTCTTACAGCTGCAGAACGTTGGCTGTTGAAAGATTTCCGTAATTGTGTCTTACTACTCTGTGAGTTCTGGATAGAGTTCTTCCCTTGGTATAGGCCAATCTTCGGAATAAACAGGGAGGTCATTATTGAACAATACGAAATAAATTCAACATAACCTCTGAACGGTTTGCGTCAGGACATTCAAACTGTTCAGTTGGCCGTATGGTTTGGTTTAGTGAAGCCCACTTTAATTTGGATGGGTTCGTCAATAAGGAAAACTGTTGCATTTGGAGGACTGACAATTCGCATTTCGCGATCGAGAAGTCTCTTCACCCTTGACGGGTAAGTGTACGGTGTGCAATGTCCATTCACAGAATCATCGGTGCGATATTCCTTGATGGCACGGTTACTACCGAACGGTACGTGGAGGATTTTGAAGATAATTTCATCCCCATTATCCAAAATGCCTTGATTTCGACAATTTGTAGTTCATGCAAGACGGAGCTCGACCTTGCTGAAGCAGCAGAGTGTTTGATGTCCTGGAGGATCACTTTGGAAACGCTTTCTGGCTCTAGGGTACCCAGAGGCCACTGGCATTGGTCTCGATTGGCCGCCATATTCTCCGGATCTGAACATACGCTATTCCTTTTTATAGTACTACAGACAAAGTGTACAACAATAACCCCAATTCTATTTCTGAGCTGAAAACAGCAGGTCAGGAGGTCATTGACAGCATCGATGTTCCGACACTTCAACGGATCATGAGAATTTCACTATTCTTTTTACCCACATCATTGCCAATGATGGCAGGCATATCGAACGCGTCATAACCTAAATCCGAATACCTGTAGTGAGGTTGACACTTTGTATAAGGTGTGTGCAACCTGTAGTTTGTAACTAATTTACGTTTTCATCATATAGTTCAATAATTGTCACCCTGTACGTTGTTTCCTTTCCAAATGTCTACTCCGACAAAATCTTGTGATATTCATTAATTAACTGAGGAGGTATAAATCAAATATTAATTGCGAAATAAAGCTCAGAACGCGAAGTTTTCCCGAAGATATCCGATAGCATAAATTGAGTGTTGCTTTTTCCGTTTCACATTCAGATAATTGGGGGTCGAAGAGGTAGTAGAGTGCAGATTCTGTAACAGTTGGTGGCGAGTATCGGAATGATTTCAAATTAGCCGTGAATAATTAATATAGTAGCGTTTCTGGAGGTATACAGCAGACTTAATTAAGATTAAATTGCCCTCGCTACTGAATTAATGTTTTCCGTGCATCCGATTACTGGTTCTGAGAGTTACTGCCTCTTTTAATATTTTCTTTAAAGCTTCCATTGTGTTCCTCTTCACCGATAAGATCACTGTCTTGCTCGCTATTACAAAATGTCCACGAGTGATATTTCAACAGGCGTAAGAACCGATACTGGGTACCCTTTTTCCATTTAGAGGCAAATAGTCGCAGGACACGTTATTAATTTACCCGATAGCTGGATCTAAATTAATTATAACTCGATCGGCCACGTAATTTTGCACTTCAGAAGCTTCTCTTGGAGTCAGGGAGTTTCCTGCAGAATCTGGATATTGCAGGTGACTGCGGGGGAATGGTTTCTCGATCAAGTTATATTATGGCAATATTTTACCACTATCAACGTATAAATGTTGCAAAATACTGTCTCTACAATCAAATATTATAGTATTACGAAAATACGAGCACGCGAATTAAATAAGATAGTTGGTTTCCCGTTCATGCCGCTTTCTAGGCACAGCATCTGATTATGTCTTGTTTCTCGCGCTTTTATACGGCTGTACCTTGAAACAGCAACACGATAAAAATGCAGTTAATGTCACATCGTAACAAACAGCACTGCAAGCTTCGAAATGCAGGTAACGGTCACGCGCAACCTCATTCTCCCTAAGTGGGTGTAACTCCATTTACATTCTATGTATATGAAAGCTATAGGCAGCCTACATTACTAATGGGTAAAATGTTCACACTATCAACGTATCGGGTTGCCTTCTGTTGGTTTCCAGTGGCAGCAAAATTTTGATTTTTCGCTATTTCTTACACTACTGGCCATTAAAATTGCAAGATGACGTGCTACATACGCGAAATATAACCAACAAGAAGAAGATGCTGCGATATGCAAATGATTAGCTTTTCAGAGTATTCACACAAAGTTGGCGGTGGCAACACCTACAACGTGCTGACACGAGGAAAGTTTACAACCGATTTCTCATAAACAAACAGTAGTTGACTGGCGTTGCCTGGTGAAACATTGTTGTGATGCCTCGTGTAAGGAGGAGAAATGAGTACCATCACGTTTGCGACTTTGATAAAGGTCGGATTGTAGCCTATCGCGATTGCGGTTTACCGTACCGCGACATTGCGAGATCCAATGAATGAACGGATCGTGCAGCCACGTCTCGATCCATGAGTCAAGAGATGGGGACGTTTGCAAGACAACAACCATCTGCACGAACAGTTCGACGACGTTTGCAGCAGCATGGACTATCAGCTCAGGGACCATGGCTGCGATTATCCTTGACGCTGCATCACAGACAGGAGCGTCTCCGATGGTGTACTCAACGACGAACCTGGGTGGACGAATGGCAAAACGTCATTTTTTCGGATGAATCCAGGTTCTGTTCGCAGCATCATGATGGTCACATCCATTTTTGGCGACATCGCGGTGAATGCACATTGGAAGCATGTATTCATCATCGCCATACTGGCGTATCACCCGGCGTCATGATATGTGGTGCCATTGGTTACACGTCTCGGTCACCTCTTGTTCGGATTGACGGCACTTTGAACAGTGGACGTTACATTTCAGATGTGTAACGACCCGTGGCTCTACCCTTCATTCGATCCCTGCGAAACCATACATTTCAGCAGGATAATGCACGACCGCATGTTTCAGGTCCTGTATGGACCTTTCTGGAAACAGAAAATGTTCTACTGCTGTCCTGGTCAGCACATTCTCCAGATCTCTCACCAATTAAAAACGTCTCGTCAATGGTGGCCGAGCGACAGGCTCGTCACAATATGGCAGTAAATACGATGGACAGTGGTATCGTGTTGAAGCTGTATGGGCAGCTGTACCTGTACACGCCATCCAAGCCCTGTTTGACTGAATGCCCGGGCGTATCAATGCCGTTATTAAGGCCAGAGGTGGTTGTTCTGGGTACTGATTTCTCAGGATCTATGGACCCAAATTGCGTGAAAATGTAATCACATGTCAGTTATAGTATAATATATTTGTCCAATGAATACCCGTTTATCATATGCATTTCTTCTTGGTGTAGCAATTTTAATGGCCAGTAGTGTATAATTACTGACCCAGTTTAAAAACTTAATATGTTTTCATAATCGACTCGGTACAAGGTACAATGTTACGTTAGAAGTTTAACGCTACGTCATGTATCAAAGTTAAAAAGTGCGTATGCGTCATAAGGTAGCATTCCAATTACGCAGAATATATGCATCCAGTGTTTGAGAATTCTAGCATTTAGCGACTTCCAACGAACTTAACAAATATTTTCGAACCATTTAGAATCTTGGTATCCCTGGCACCCACATAGAGACTTCCAGTGAACAATAGGCCTACACACAATTTCAAACATTTTGAAACATCTCCACCTAAAAAATAATGAAAGGCAAAAAAGATTTTTGCCAACTGCATTTTCGCTGTCTACGCAGTAAGACTGCCGTGTCAGACAAGATATTTTAATTTATTACTTCTGTGCTATTAACTCTAGTTACAATTCGCTTCGCATTCGGTATCCACATATATGACTGAGTGTACCTGCAAAATTATATCATCGTTCGTATCATCGTTTGACGTACAGTTCAGGAGAGATGGCTTCATAACTTTTGATGTGTGCAGAGAACTAACATTTCTTAAAATAGGGAGCAGCATATTAATTTCAGAAATGAGATTGCAATATTAGTACGAAATTATATTGATCAATTGCAGTTTATTCAATGTAGTTTTATGACTTACTTTTGGCAGGTTCAGGTATAAAATGGACGGTCTGACACCGTACTCTGCTTGCCAGATAGGTCTTATCAGAGCATACATGGTTTACCAGTTTGGTTTTTGCCTTTTGCATTAATCTGTGGGTGACTAGTCTAAAACAACACTTGTGTGCAAAACGTAAGGACGCGACTACCTTCATCAATTATTGTCACAAACTAGGACCATACATGAAAATAACTGCTCCAGCACTGTGTTGAAGGTTTCATGAAGGAATGGGTCGCTGCAGACGAGATTCATTAACGTCCGTATCGATCACTCACTCTATTAGGAACCTATTCCCGCCTTTTGTAATATCCAGTGGACCATCATGAATATCGTTGACTTCGGTGTAATTATTGCCTTTGATTACAAGAGTCATTTATGTTCATGCCACTGTGTATTTCTTTCAGTTACCTTGTGCGCTGTGCTGTGCTGCAGTTTAGCAGTTGTTTCTATGTATGGTCTAAGTTTCATCAAACCACGCTACGCGGCAGTGACGCCTGATGTGAATGTAACTTCTGTCCTTATGTTTTGCGCACCAGTGTAGTTAAGCCTGAATAATTAGGGTTTAGCGTCCTCAAATACAAAGGAGTCAAATCAAACAGTTATCAGCCACCTAAATATCAAAATAGGTATTTTGTTGGGTTTTCAGTTTCGACGATATATTACGCCTTCATCAGGCTTTTGAGACAGCGATCACTGCTAACATTACCCACCGACTAGGTGATGTTTGAAATGATTGCTGTCTAAAGAGCCTGAATATGGCGTAATATATCGCCGAAACTGGAAACCCAATAAAATACCAATTTGGAAATTTCGATGGCTGAACGGGGTTTGATTTGACACTTCCGTACTGAACAGCCAGCCCTGCAACCATTCGTGAAAGGATGGATGCACAGAGACTCAGCTATAAGGAATTTACACGCTTATGTAGATATTAAACATAATGAGCCTGGATCGCAAATGTTGTTTATTTTTCTGGTAACCGGTTTCAGTCACAAAAAGAATTTCTATTACGCAGCTGACGGCAGGTGCCTCTTAGCACATGCAGTGGCTAAGCGATTCGGTTCCACTCACCATGGGATTACCTACTGGCCTGTAAAGGATGAGCAAGACAATAAGGTATTTTACTTATTTATATGAGCACCCAAGCGGTAACTTCATTTTTCCATTGCGGCCAAGCCACGGCCGGCAGTCTTAGCTGCCTGTAAATTCTTTTATCCCACAGTCTAGTAACAGAAAGTCAGCACCGATGAAGGGCACATTGTTCACGTGCCTCTCTCTTATGCTGACGAGGTAACGCCGCCCCAGGCGTCGTTTAGCAGGCAACGCTGTGGAAAATTCCATGCCGCCCTCACAGTTTGCTCGGTCCCGAGCAATCAGGGCGGAGGAAGCCGCGTGGTGCGTCGAATATACCCGGCCGCCCGTCGCCGGTCCCGCTCTCTTGTATTCTTGCTCACCCGCGAGTCGGATGCGCGCCCTGTAGCATCGAACATCTCCCGCTTCTCCCGGTGCTGCGGCACTTTGGATGTACTTCTGGTAGACAACAACTTTCGGTAGCTTTGCGAACAATGTTTCGCCAAATTCTAAGCTCTGACTCACCCTCAGCTCCCTAGGCCTATGTAGCCCCTTTCAACCTGCTTTAGCCCATAAACGGTCTTTCTCTAAATATTACACTATTATTCCATAACGCCCACCGCCTGCCCATACGCCCATCCTGTACAGGCCTGAAGATCGTTTCCTGTGACTGAAACCGGATACCCCATATAAACATTTCCATCTGGACTGACTGTTTGTGTTACATTATGACAAAACAACGCTGTCGCTGCAGTTCTGACTTCAACAATTATTAAAGTATATAACATATTACGTCATTTGCAACGTATTTACAAGGGAACCTCCCCATCGCACCCCCCTCAGATTTGGTTATAAGTTGGCACAGTGGATAGGCCTTGAAAAACTGAACACAGATCAATCGAGAAAACAGGAAGAAGTTGTGTGGAACTATGGAAAAATAAGCAAAATATACAAACTGAGAAGTCCATGCGCAAGATAGGCAACATCAAGGAGAACGTGAGTTGAGGAGCGCGGCGGTCCCGTGGTTAGCGTGAGCAGCTGCGGAATGGGAGGTTATTGGTTCAAGCCTTCCCTCGAGTGAAAATTTAAATTTTTTATTTCGGTTTACATGAAAAACTCATGTTTTCATCACGTTTTTGGTAGTGATTATCACATCCACAACAAAACGAAAATCGGGCATGGTAGAAGAATCTTTTTACCCATTCGCCAAGTGTACAAGTTAGGTGGGTCGACAACATATTCCTGTCATGTGACGCACATGCCGTCACCAGTGTCGTATAGAATATATCAGACGTTTTCCTGTGGAGGAATCGGTTGATCTATGACCTTGCGATCAAATGTTTTCGGTTCCCATTGGAGAGGCACGTCCTTTCGTCTACTAATCGCACGGTTTTGCGGTGCGGTCGCAAAACACAGACTCTAAACTTATTACAGTAAACAGAGACGTCAATGAACGAACGGACAGATCATAACTTTGCGAAAATAAAGAAAGTAAACTTTTTACTCGAGGTAAGACTTGAACCAAGGACCTTTCGCTCCGCAGCTGCTCACGCTACCCTTCGCGACCACGGCGCTCCTGAGTTCACACTATCCTTGATGTTGCCTATCTTGCGCATGGGCTATTCAGTTTGTATATTTTGCTTATTTTTTCATAGTTCCACACAACTTCTTCCTGTTTTCTCGATTGATCTATATTCGGTTTTTCAAGGCCTATCCACTGTGCCAACTTATAACTAAATCTGAGGGGGGTGCGATGGGGAGGTTCCCTTGTTAGAAATTTGAAGCTGTTATACACGTACGCCTTCAATTGCTTAAAGAATCAGAGGTGGGAGATTGTTAATGGTTTACTAATTCAGAAATCAAATTTGAGAGATGTTCGTTGCGGAAGAGGCCGTGTCATACGTTACAAAAGTAGCAGAAACGTCTATAAATGTGTGTAGGAATTTGAAAGCGTCAAGATCGTGGTCTATCGAAAATGTTGCTTGCCGATGTGCGATGTACTTACTCCCATTTCGCTGTAACCCACAAATGTCACGGGATTTTGGAATCAATGGCTGCAGCAGCACCACCCTCAAACTGTGCAGGATCTCATCACGTGACCAGCGCTCAAGAGTAGTCCTCTCCACAGTGTAGCATGATTGCTTGAGTAGCACTATGGACGGTCAGCACTGCAGCCTTCGTTATGAGGAACGTAGACAGCTGTGAAACCGGGAACAGCACTACTTGTTGCTTCGCAACTAGTGCGCGATCGCCCATTTGTCTATTAAAAGCTTTACTTCAGAATGTATGTGGGCTGCAATGTAAGCCGATAGAGTATTATACGGTCAGTAACGGACGATTTGTGTCCTGCAGACTGACGTCACGACCATCTGTAGCAGCTGCGCGTGTGAAAGCAGTGGAGTAGCGCTGGCAGGCCATTTACGTTATACAAAACTAAATATATTAATAACTAACAAAGGAACAACCTGAGGAACGTCATATTTGATGTACAACCTTCTGTTGTGAAAACAAACAATATGTCACAGTCTGAGATCAAAAACAGTTGTATTTTGGAAGTTAGTAAAATTTAAAAAAAATCGTAATTATACGACAGTCAAGAATTTTAATAAATACAGTGATGTGATAGTTCACCTTCAGTGACTATGTACGATGATCTCATGACACTTTCAGGGTTCATAAATAAATTTGGAAAGTTTTTAGATTCAGAAAACCTATGTGACTTTTCTATAATAATAATTTCAAGAATTCTAAGTAAATATGTGTATTGTGTGTTAGGGTGTGTTTGAATGAGAATGCGTGCGTGACAGTATGTGGGACGTTCGGCATTATTAAAAATCATTCATGTAATTCTCTACAGGAACTGGCAAGTGTTCCAGCTCTGTAACGTGGGAACGAATCCACTAGTGGTTCCCCTACCAGTGAATGTCGGATGTCCAAGTATGTATGCTTATGTATAAGACAGCCAGAACATTCGCGACTACATAATAAATGTTCAGATGTAGAGTAAAGCTTATAGTTCATTTTATTTTGTATATTTAATTAGAGAGTTTTGTGTTACTTAATTTCATGACGTCAATGAGCCTAGAGAAGCGGTTGGTGCTTGCTAGATTTTGGCGCGAGCCGCGCCCTAGAAGTGAGTTCTCATTGGTCGTAAGTGCTGACAGCCAATGAGAAGCGAGACGGTTGGCCGCCTAGCGAGGAGATGCATAGTGTTGAGTAGTGGGTGAGTGAGGAGAGAGTCGCGAGCTAGCTTTGATTGCAGGCGGTTATGCTGGATGTGACTTTTCGCATTATGTGTAAGATGAAGTCTTGGGATGACCTCCGCGTTATGGTCCAGTGTTAATGGTATCTGGTAGTGACCAGAAATTGTTTATGAAAACTTTAGAGTGTTTTGATAATTCGTTCCGACGAAAATCGGGAGTGAACTTTGAATTGTATGGCATGGCGGTACCGAGTATATTCTTACTGAGTATTTTATGGCGAGCATAAACATTTACTAAAGGCAACCACTGAATATCGTGTGCAGAAGTAATTGGCCGATCATTGACTGTGTTACAAGTAACTGGTTTCGGAATTTAGGAAGATAAAAGTTCTGGCTGTTTTAGGTATGGTGATAACTGTGAGCAGAAACTTTAGTAATTTTCGTAAATGTGGGCTGATGATCTTGCTTAACGGCAATAAATATCTATTGAAGGTTTAAATTTGAACTTCATGTTTAAAGTACGAGTGACATCCCCTTTCCGAATCATTTCTTTATAGTACATAGACAATTTCCATCAAGTTTTACTTATAGCAGCCTCCGGCGTGTACCGATGAGGTTACAGTTTCCTCAACACTGCTTTTCTGTGATCTTGTAAGTAGCTGCAGTCAGGAGTTAACGTGAGAAGATCTACCGCTGCAAAGAGGTAGGTGAACAAGAATTATAAAAGAAATTGCATTGCAGCAGCAATGTATAATCCGTCGCAATTGGTGCATCGCACGCAGGCAAGTATAAATCCGTCGCATACTCACAGGAGTGTCAGATCGGCCACAGCTCTGCGTACATCTCCGTGAGAATATCAGCTCGTAGTGGTTCCGAGGAAAACGGAAGTTTCCAGATTGTACTCTTCACCATCTGTCGTGTCCAGCAGTTCTATTCACCTTACGCGGTGCCACTGCATTCATAACACGATCACATCTGGCTTGTGTAGCCGGTAATCTGGACAGTAGCAATTGCATTCCTCACGCCTAAACGTCAGTGCGTGTTATGTCTTCGAGGTCATCGTGATGTTATCTTTCAACGAGATAACACAAGACCCCACACTGTCCATCCGTCATGTCCTCCACAGGTTTACCAACGGAATCTTCGTTCTCATGCTTTTTCGAAAGACTGGCGTGCCACAACTCGCCGTCTACTAACTCTGTTTTGAACTTGATGCTATGGTTGCTGACAAAATATCGATATATCGATAATACTTCCAGAAAATATCGATTTGTATTGCCTATGTTCTTTATCCTAAATATCGATATGCCGGTATCTAAATTGCAATATCAAGCGCCGATATTTTTATTTTATATTACATTTTTCCCCAATTGTTATACATATTTTAAGTTGTTCTTTTGGAATTATAGTACACTCCTGGAAATTGAAATAAGAACACCGTGAATTCATTGTCCCAGGAAGGGGAAACTTTATTGACACATTCCTGGGGTCAGATACATCACATGATCACACTGACAGAACCACAGACACATAGACACAGGCAACAGAGCATGCACAATGTCGGCACTAGTACAGTGTATATCCACCTTTCGCAGCAATGCTGGCTGCTATTCTCCCATGGAGACGATCGTAGAGATGCTGGATGTAGTCCTGGCGCCTCAGTTGGATCAGCGTTCGTGCTGGACGTGCAGACCGCGTGAGACGACGCTTCATCCAGTCCCAAACATGCTCAATGGGGGACAGATCCGGAGATCTTGCTGGCCAGTGTAGTTGACTTACACCTTCTAGAGCACGTTGGGTGGCACGGGATACATGCGGACGTGCATTGTCCTGTTGGAACAGCAAGTTCCCTTGCCGGTCTAGGAATGGTAGAACGATGGGTTCGATGACGGTTTGGATGTACCGTGCACTATTCAGTGTCCCCTCGACGATCACCAGTGGTGTACGGCCAGTGTAGGAGATCGCTCCCCACACCATGATGCCGGGTGTTGGCCCTGTGTGCCTCGGTCGTATGCAGTCCTGATTGTGGCGCTCACCTGCACGGCGCCAAACACGCATACGACCATCATTGGCACCAAGGCAGAAGCGACTCTCATCGCTGAAGACGACACGTCTCCATTCGTCCCTCCATTCACGCCTGTCGCGACACCACTGGAGGCGGGCTGCACGATGTTGGGGCGTGAGCGGAAGACGGCCTAACGGTGTGCGGGACCGTAGCCCAGCTTCATGGAGACGGTTGCGAATGGTCCTCGCCGATACCCCAGGAGCAACAGTGTCCCTAATTTGCTGGGAAGTGGCGGTGCGGTCCCCTACGGCACTGCGTAGGATCCTACGGTCTTGGCGTGCATCCGTGCGTCGCTGCGGTCCGGTTCCAGGTCGACGGGCACGTGCACCTTCCGCCGACCACTGGCGACAACATCGATGTACTGTGGAGACCTCACGCCCCACGTGTTGAGCAATTCGGCGGTACGTCCACCCGGCCTCCCGCATGCCCACTATACGCCCTCGCTCAAAGTCCGTCAACTGCACATACGGTTCACGTCCACGCTGTCGCGGCATGCTACCAGTGTTAAAGACTGCGATGGAGCTCCGTATGCCACGGCAAACTGGCTGACACTGACGGCGGCGGTGCACAAATGCTGCGCAGCTAGCGCCATTCGACGGCCAACACCACGGTTCCTGGTGTGTCCGCTGTGCCGTGCGTGTGATCATTGCTTGTACAGCCCTCTCGCAGTGTCCGGAGCAAGTATGGTGGGTCTGACACACAGGTGTCAATGTGTTCTTTTTTCCATTTCCAGGAGTGTATTTCAGTGGTTACAATATGGGGTCATATTTACAACGAATTTGGCAGCATTACCGCACCACCAGTATGACATCGCACCCCCACTGGTCTCCGTCCACGCTCTGACACAGTTGGGAAGGGAGTCACAACGCCGTCGAATCTTGTCCTGTGGCAGCTGGTTTTTGGTATCCTTAACTCCAGATCTGTGATGGAGATGACGTCCGAATACTCCCATACATGTTCTATCGATGACGGATCTATGATTCCTGCTGACTATGTGTGGAGGAGCATTATTCTGCTGAAAGATGACACTACGACACTGTTGCATGAGGGGTAACAAAACGGGACGACCGCCTGGCACCGTTGTGCTGTAAGATCTTCGTCGTGGTAAACTCGACACGAAGTCACGTCCGATGGCTTTCCACTGCCTTACAACATTAATAACGACGCTGTTGGTCTTCAAACCATTTGAAGAAAGGAACGTCTGCTCAGTTTACAGCCTTACTGGGTGGTGATGATCATCCAGGGTAGTGCAGAAACTCAGTTCGTCGCTGAACACAAAGTGACGCCATTGATCAAGCTTTTGCAGGCAATGCGCCTCTCCAAATTCTGCCCTTTTGTGTTGTGGAGTTAAAGGCAGCATCCGAATGGGACCGTAATTCCATAGGCTTGCCGCTCTTGCCTCTGTTCTGTTATTTGCAACAATGTACACTGAAGTAGGAAGACTGAGTGTATTATTTGTGAAATTATCTTTTTTGCCGATGTCACTTATTATTCTGGAAACGATTGTCACAATTTTGTGATGCGATTAGTCTCACGCGATCGCGGTCATTTGCATAGCCGATTAGTGTGCAATGAAAAGTTACAAGATCATAGTCTGCGAAAGGTAATATTTCAGCGCATAGGGCACGGGTTCACAAGGTCCTTCCATTTGCTAACGCATAGCAGAAAATCGTACCCAAAATATCATTTGCGGAGTGATAGACTACAGTTGCTACAAAGTAGTAGAAAAAGAAAAAGGAAACGTAGAGCACAATCCATAACCAAAAAGAAGCAAAAGTAACACTAAACACAAATATGAAGTCCAATGAGGAAGACGCAAGATATCACGCTACATACACAGAGTTACAATGCAGCTGTACAATGCAACATATCAACAGATTTTAATTGTAGTACAATCAGACTCAATCGCAAAACCGACTCCGCACTATTAAGTCCACAGGACAATCTCTATTAAATTTCTATACATATTATAGAGAATGGTATGTGTATGTGCCAAATCTCCATCGAATTCACTGGACCAATTTCAACCAAATTTTGTACACATATCCTTTACTGTCGGGCAACTATCACTGTGGGGTTAAAAACTACCTTCCTATCATGGTTCTGGAGATATAACGTCATAAACAATGAGATGCGTGAAGCATACCACGTCATGCATGACATTTAAATTTATTACCTCTGTGCTACTAACTCTATACGCATCATGTTTTGCAGACAGTATCCCCATACTGTAAATCGTTGAATGTATCTACAAAATTTTATCATTGTCTAACACACAGATTAGTAGATGTGACGTCAACAACAGTGAGATGAGTGAAAAAGTACAGCATTTATTGCTTTTGTGTTATAACGTCTATTCGCAACATACATTGACGGAGAAAACAATCGCAGCACCAACAAGGAGTTGTGCGGCATAAATCAAAGTCAGTTACCTTTGAGATTGGACGTCGTGAGTTGATGTTTGTCAAGACTGTCTTTAAGCCGACAAACACGCCATTATCAACCCTTCACTGAGTTTGACTGGGGTTGGGCAATAGAGCTACGAGAATCTGGGTATTTCGTCTGCGATACTGCAGAAAATTGTGGCAGGAATGTAGCAGTGGTCACGAGATTGTACGGTCTCAAGAAGACCAGGATGTGGACGGCCACGTGGCAGTGCCTATACGGAAGACCATCGTGTTCGATGTATGGTTCCGGCACATCGTACAGCTTTTGCAGTTCGAGCAAAATGGAACATTTGCAGTCAGCTGCTCCACTGAGAGCCAAAAAATGGCGAGTGTGGAAGTACTGTCAAACAGCAATCCAAAAAATTTAAGAGATCCAGATGAGTGTTAATGACAAAGACTTCTAACGACTGCTCATCTGGAACGATCTGCAGGTGAGCATCGCGCAAATCAGTTTTGGAAAAGTAACGACCAGCACCCAATTAACCCATCATGCGTTCCGGTTTTGCAAACGGGGCGACGGAGAAACGACAATGACAGTTTGAGGATTCACAATTTTCTGAAAATCGGCGCAAAGCCGCAGTCTGCTGGATGGCTTCTGTAGAACAACAATAAGGAAGGAAGGAAGATTGGGTTTAGCGTACTGTCGACATCGAGGTCATTAGAAACGGAGCACAAGCTCAGATGATGTCAAGGATGCGGAAGGAAACCGGTCGTGTCATTTCAAAGGAAGCCGCGCGAGATTAGCCGAGCGGTCTAGGGCGCTGCAGTCATGGACAGTGCGGCTGGCCCCGGTGGAGGTTCGAGTCCTCCCTCGAGCATGGGTGTGTGTGTTTGTCCTTAGGTTAAGTAGTGTGTAAGCTTAGGGACTGATGACCTTAGCAGTTAAGTCCCATAAGATATCACACACATTTGAAAATTTGAACATTTCAAAGGA
The DNA here is from genome assembly GCF_023864275.1 of Schistocerca cancellata. Lineage (NCBI taxonomy): Eukaryota > Metazoa > Arthropoda > Insecta > Orthoptera > Acrididae > Schistocerca > Schistocerca cancellata. The sequence continues at coordinate 54,131,535 of NC_064626.1, forward strand.
ACCATCCCGGGATCTGCCTGGAGCGATGTAGGGAAATCACTGGAAGCCTAATTATGGATGGCCGAACGTGGGTTTCAACCGTCATCATCCCACATGCGAATCCAGTATGTTAACCACTGCGCCACCTCGCTCGGTAGGAATAACATGAGGGTGCCCACTGATTGGCAGTAATGGTTGCTAAGACCCCACTGTCTTACAGTACAGTAAGTGACTGAGGCACATATTGTTAAAGGGCTCTAACAAACCGTGGTTGCCTACATTGTGACATGGACCACAAAATTTTAGGCTCTGCCCAAAACACTCAGAAACAAATACAGAAATTCAGCACGTATCTCAGCAGCATAGTCCCGAGGATCAAAGGAGGAAGTGGAAGGTACATTATCTTGAATGCTTAACCCAAACAGATAAAAGTAGTCTAGACCAAAAATACCCTAGGAGTGTCTTGGGAGAAAAGCACTGTAAATGTCACTGTCTCCATAAAATTTCCGAAAGTCGAAGAAAGCATGAAAGTGCCTTCGATAGGAATGTCCTGGCTGTTATGCGCTTTCAGTGTATGACGCAATGTGCACAACTTAGGTTCGCCAAGCAATTCGTAAGTACTACGATTGATGAAAGTCACTGAAGCTCTAGTAACAAGTTGCAAACGGGCTGATTGTCCAGCGACACTAAGAGCCCCTAAAAGTTTATTGTCTACACGTAGCACTGCGGTTGAGTTGGGAGTCACTTCTGAAGATCTGTCACTACTTTGTTTTGCACTTAAGACAGTATGAAGCTTTGAAACCACACTACACACAGTTTGAGACAATGGGGATGCCTTACGCTTCCGTAAGCGCACAGACTGTACACGTCCCCGTTTGCTGCTAAAAAAGGCATGTCGCTTCACGCGAGGTAGAACAGCGGCGATCATGTGAAGCGCTACAGCGGGGTCACGAGTTCATACGTTGTGCCGGAAGGGAGGCGACGTGTGAGCGCTGTCGCTATGGTCGGCCAGGCTCCTGTTTGCGGGTCGACTGTTAACCCTGTTCGTTATGGTGGTCTACAGAACAAATAGGTGCCACCTCAAAACTGTCTGCCACTCTTACGCAGGGATCCTAATAGTCACAATTTGAATAACCTGTTGTAAGAAAGGCTCCAGGTATTCAAGAATCTGTTCCCGAATTCTACAATCAGTTACAGTTTGCGTTACTGTAATACCGGCCACAGTCACGTTTGAATCTACACTGTCTAGTAAGACCTTTCAGTTCAGTCACGCAGTGATACTGATCAGTCTTGGTTACTTATTCAGTCCAAGCTGCCACGTGTACCTCGCACTCTTAATACTATGTAAGTGACTGCAATAGGTCCTCATATTCTACAAACTGACGAAGCGGCGTGGGAAGCAACTTCACACACAAGCAGTTAATAGTTACTCCCACTGTGGACTAGAATTAAAAACGTTTACCGGTACTTTGTAAGTGATGGGCTGCGATGTGCGGCTTGAACAGTGCCAGGTACTCAATCCAATTTTCCGTAGCCTCATGAGACTGACGAAAAGGGGACACATTCACAGGCGTTGCTGGCAGAGGTATTGCCATTGGGTCTAATGTCTTGCGTCAAGTTCTCTGCACCATCGTGAAGCGATTCATCACTTCAAGTTGTTGCGCTATTTATTGGCTCTGAGGTAGATCAACTTCAAGTGGCGCAGCAGTCGATTGCGGCATACTAATCATTATCTACGAAGTAATGCGAAAATGCAAACAACGAATAGCAAATATAGCACAGTGGAAGCAAAAAGTGGTGCGCAAAAGCGTGCACTTCGTATCATAGAACACAGAGAGCAAAAAGAAAGGTCAACTCTGGGAAACCAGAAAAAACAGCAAGAACCATGTAAACAGAGGACAGAATAGGAAGAACTAGAATACTGTCACATGCAGGCACGCTAAGTGACTTCGTACACAACAATAAGGAGAGATAGGCTACAGAGCGGTATGGCAACAGTCGTAAGAAAACTCGATAGGAGCAAAAAAATTAGCAAACAGGATAATACAGCAAAGAGAACGTTTACTTAACTTGTATTTCTCCAAGAGTACGAAGATTCATTACAAATAATGCAGCAAGAAATAGAGTCTAGCTCACAATGCCAACCAGGAAAAAGGTCATTGTACTAAGGACGAACGATGGAGTCAGAGCCGCGCCAAGGCGACGTCTGCTTAGCCAAGAAGCTTCAAATGCGATGGGGTTGACCTGCTGCCGGCTGCCGTCCTATTTAGTGGGGGCAGAGTGTGCTTGTAGTCCAGAACTACTCAGCAGGAGCGCACCATTGGGTCCGCACAATTGAGTCCACTGGATCTCGGGTGATCATTATCAGCATCAATAGGAAACACAATGCTAATTTCAACTGTGACTCTCGTAGGGTGGTGTCGATACGCGGTAACATACGCAGTGCCTTTCACCTCATATAGCTCCAAACTCCATTGTCCAGCTAACTGTGCTAGCTTGCTGTAGGTTTGAAATTTAGGCATAGCGTTTTCAGAGTGTCAGTGGCCTCTAACAATCAGTTACAATGCAGTGTGGATCAGGTCCTGTGCTGTTGGATTAGAGAATTTGCAACAGTTGACTAGTAGCTCCTACATCGTTGTTGTATCTTTATCCTGTTGCTAACTAGGTGACATCATCAGCGTAAGCACATATTACAAATTATACTCCTTGATATGGCAGCCCAGAAGTTTCTCAGTCACTAGCTGGATGGGAATGTCTCCAATTCACAAGTGAATAATAACATGGACAGGAGACAGGCCTGTTTGATGGTACAGATACTCTTGCTCGAATTGCTGCTTCTTATTTTCGTCTTTTACTGGTGACTTGTCGCGTGGTTCCACAGGGACGGCATGGGTAGGGCGGATTTGGCAAGGTTAATTTTAAGTGGTGGCCAGACGCCCTTCCTGCCACCATCTGGTACCCGCTGGGATGGAATTAGTGTACCCCAGGTGCCTGAGTCTAGTGTAATCCATGGAATGGTACAAACATGTTCAATGTCTGCAAATCGTGTAACTGAGCTGGAATGTGTGGACCAGCCTGGTATTTACTTATCAGAATGTGGAAAACCGCCTAAAAGCCAAATCTAGGCTGGCTGGCACACCGGCTGACGTCGATAATCCACTGGGCGGTTTCGATCCGGGGCCAGCGTGCGTACCTGAGTCCAGCAAGCAGCGCATTAGTGCCCTCGGCTAACCAGGCACGTTCTTGCTCTAATTGAATATGATCCAGTTTATCTGGATTCTCTGTGAGCCGTCGTGTATCACTGTGTGTATTATCTCGCAAAATTCTCCACATTAATACGTTTGTTTGAGAGTCTCGCTTAGGTAATAAATGGACACATGATCACGTGCTTTCTGAAAATCACGCGACAGAATTGCCGATTTAACGCTAGCAGCATGCATACCGGCTACCGCGCCTCTGACTTTGATTAGCGGTTGAATTGTAGAACGTCTGTTTCCGACTCAGCTCTCATACTTGCCGACAAGATAAAATCAGAATTAAGAAGAGTTAATTAGTCATCATTTTCCGCTTTAGCCTTATTAGGAATCACGTGTATCAAACCTTCTCGAATGTTACCAGGAACATTTCTCATTTATAGCATCTCACTATACATTTACGAAAATGGAATTTTCAGCAGTTAATAATCTTCAATATTAAATTCTAAGGGCTGACCATTAGGCCCTGATGCATTGTTCAGTGGACTGCTTTTAATTACGTCGAACACTCCACTTTCAGTGATTTGCCCCATCAAGGACACTTCTTCCTCTTTCTGACTTCATTTTCATCTGTCTCTTCTTATGCATATAATTTGAACAGATGTTTCGCCACTTTCACCAACGTTTCTCGCTGGATCTTCATACTTTTTCCATGAGATGTTTTTATTTCAGATCATTAAATTCCTCTTTCTCTGGCGAGGTGGTAATCAGAAGAAGTTTCAGGTTGTATCATGGAATGTTCTCTAACTTTTAGCTGGCAACTACATATATACTCCCTAACAAGACCCACTGTTTTCGCCTTTATTTCCTTAATGCCTTTCGCGTATATAGTGTTGTCGTTTTTACTGGAAAAATCTCACAGGGCATGTAACAAAAAAAAGTCCTGTTTCCCCATTCACGTTTATTACCATCCGAATGTGCTAGCGTCTCCTGATTATTGGCGTCTCGAATTTCATCCGCCATTTCCTTATGCTTGCGTAACTGTTTGTTGGCCTTTGTATTGTACCTCATTATTTACATACCTGTGTTTTGATATCGGTATGCTGATATCCACAAGCTTCGACTCCTATAAATATTTGGGTGATGTAGATTTGTTTTACAGTCCTGTGATTCAAAATATGTTGCAGGCAAATTTATGTTCAAGTGAGTTTAGACAGTGTTTTGTGGCATACATAAATGCGATATAACCTCCTTGCTGATTGGTCTATGACGGATGGATGTGCTGGTGTGACATACTTCTCAGGTGTCAAAGATGTATAGACTGTTAATGGGGTAGCCAAGATGTTCACCACAGTTACATTTCGGGGTGTGCTCTTTCGTCAATAAAACAAGGTTAACATCCCATGTTATAATAAGGTCATCATACTGGGACACTACTAATACGAGGGTTGTCCAGAAAGTAAGTTCCGATCGGTCGCGAAATGGAAACCACTGGGAAAATCCCGTAAAGCTTTGCACAGATGTGTTGGGCAGTGTCTCTAGTATGCCCGTCGATCGTGTCGCGTCGCTCTTTTCAGTTTTGAGTGAACAGTGAGCACGTAAAGACGCGTAGGGAATTGTGTCTCCCGCCAAGTATGAGCGCCTTCTTAGAGATTACGCCTGTGTCATGCAGCCCACATTACACAAATGTCAAGCAGTTCCTTATTCATGCCAATTGTTGGCCGCACACTGCAGGGGCAATGAAGACGTTCCTGCAGCGTTTCCGATGAGAAGTGTTCGATCACCCATAATATAGTCCGTAATTGGCTCCCCCTGAGTCTCATCTCTGCTCACAAGAACCCCTGGCTGTGAAGACAAAATTTTTCCTCAGACAACGATCTGCAGAACAGTGCAGATAACTGTTTTCTATGACGAGAATATTGGAAAGTTGATACAACACTACGATAAAACTCGAAGTTGGAGCAGCGACTAAGTACAGAAGTAGCTGAATGGTGTACCTAACTGTTGCTGAAAAAAGGTTTCTGGTTTTCACCGTGGTTTCCATTTCACGAACCATCAGAACTTAATTTGTGGAGAGTCCTCGTAGTAGTAATTGACTTTTATAGAAATGTTTCCGTGATTCCCTAGCATTACGATCGTGTGTATACATCAATGATGAGTATTCCTCGCATTACGCAAGATAAAGAGCGATTTGTGTTAAGCATTTTAACTTGCCTCCCTTCAGAGCTTTCTTTGGTCATTACAGCAGCAGTTTGGTAAGTCCTCTATTGTTTCATATACATTTGTTTCATCTGGATGTCCTTGAATCCTTCGTGAACCAGCACTATACCGACCGCCGCTACCAATCAACGTTGGTGTAGCTAAGAATTTGGTTTACGTTCGCTTTGTGTTATTCGGATGTTTAGCCTTACTATGCAGTATGTGGGTCGGCAAGGACTGTTAATATCTGGTATTATGCGCGGATTAAAAGCAAGGCCTAAGTAGATATGTCAATTGTCATGGTTCTTATTATTCTACTGTGTGATAGCTATTCTGCTAATTGCGCCGATATTCAGCTTCTAGAAAGAAAGGTCTCTGTTCTTATTTCTTGGTATCATTCGTTCCGTGGAGTAGACAGTTATGATGCTGTGCCTCACATCATACGCACTATTGAACAGCTGGGAACGTAGTTTTCTGACACGCTTCGAGAGATGCCTCGGAATTATCACTCTCTGGGGTGACTACGCTTCCGTCGTTTAAGATTTTGTTTTGACTTCCTGCCTTTCCCAGTGAAGCTTTCAATCTGTGACTTTCTTCCGGGAGACGATTCTCCAACCTCTTCTTACTTTCTGGATCATGACGTTTTCTCTTTTACTGGCAAGTAATTTCTGGTGGTAGTTAAAGAACCAGCATTTGTGTCAATTCTGTTGAGGTTTCGTTATTTTATGAATGCTTTCCTTAACCTTGCAATCGGCCCTGGCAGCAGGATGACGATCAATACCCATTTCTATTCCCCTTGCTTGATTATCCGTTTTTACAGCAACATTGCCATCTCTGTCCGGTACCTTTACTCTTTGAGGGGTGCATACACATTTCTTAACGTCTAGTGCTGCACTAACAGTGCTTATAGCAATTGTGATAGAAGAGTACACTCCAGGGGCGTCTACTTCTTCTTCATTTTGTACCGTTTGGAAACTCTTTCCTCGGCAGCTTATTTATCTGCAAACAAATAAGGCACACGTAGATGCAGCGGTTCCTGGCCCTACGGCGACTGTGCCGGCGCAGGTATTGGCGTGGTCCGCTACTGCTTGTTCACTTTCCATCTTATTGTAAAGAGTTTGCTTCGCTGATACTTTCGGTGCAAACATAGAGATACTAGCGCAAGCAACTGTTCATGGCCCCGCGGCCACTCCACCGGCACAGGTATTTCCGCTTCCGCGTGGGAGCTGCTAGGGCTGTTTACGTAGCAGTTATCACGTAAGCAATCGCGAGATCCACAAACAGAAATAGATCTGCGACTAGCCGATATACGATGCATAACCCAGCGTCCCACTATTACCAAAAAGGGTGGCACATGTTTTCTAAAATCGATTCTAACTGTTTTTAAACTCGAATTGATCCAGTACCTACACGTGGTGAACGACTTGTCATTTTCCTCACGCAGTACATTTCCACAGCCATGCAAATCCTTATTAATTTCATCATTTGGACGTTCAAAAGGCAAGTCATGTTATGACCAGATGAAACTACAGTCGTTCGACAGTAAGTGTGGGTTCTTCGACTGCTGTGGGAGATGGCTCATCTGAACCTGTGAAATATTGCGATATACGATATTCCAGTGCCTGTCTTATTCGGAATTATGATGCAAAGTTCGTTTATACATGGAAGCATGTCCAAAGAAACAGTCACTGAGACCACTACAGCCGTTAGGAAATACGTTAAATTGAAATTTCTTTGCGTAAGTGAAACTACTGAGAGAAACAAAACCTACTGTCTCGTTACGTGGTAAAACTACTATCTCTACTTATTTTAATTACTTTCACACTGACCTATAGAATTTTCTCTAACTAAGGCAACTCAAACTTGACCTATTCATTTATTACCCACAATATACAAACCCAACGCAGTCTGACTGCTATCTTCTGACAACATGGCTTCAAAAAACACAAATGAATTGTCCTTTATTTCAAGAAGTAGTAACAATAAGTCATACTTTTTCACAAGTCACTTACCTTACAAAAAATCTTCATAGCACGAACTACAGCAATTACAGCAAGCAGCAACTAAATAAAAAGATCCTAACTACTAAAGACCTTACCTACTAGGAGGCATATAGTTATCAAAAGAAAGATTTTGTTGAAGAGTAAACAATGTATTTAGCAGAATTTACCTTAATCATGTGGTATCCAGTTCCAAAAATTATTTAGTTGGCAATAATTGCACTACACAAACATTACCAACCCCATCCATCCTCTTTTTACAATGCATGTCCTACCAACAATGAGTCTCCACTAAGAAATTATGTCCAAATGCCTTCACTATCTGCTCGCTAGCTGCTAACTGCTAATCCGTCCAATCCCAGAGTCTCTTACCGACGGCGCAGAGCGCTGTCAGCAATATTAATTAGCGCTGCCAACATAGAATTAAATGGGCTACTTACAAAATGTATTCGTAGCTGCGAATATGGACTATCATCAGCTGAAGAATGGAATGATGACAATGAAAATTTGTGTCGGACTGTGATTCGAACCCGGATTTTTCGTCTATCGCGAGCAATCGCCTTACCATTTTGCTATTCATGCACGATTCACGGCCAAACCAAACTTTCACTTGTCGACAACCATGTGATTTTAAATTCGGAATAACACAGGCACTGCTGTTTCGTAATTATGCACCTGTTCTTGTTGTTGTGGTCTTCAGTCCTGAGACTGGTTTGATGCAGCTCTCCATGCTACTCTATCCTGTGCAAGCTTCTTCATCTCCCAGTACCTACTGCAACCTACATCCTTCTGAATCTGCTTAGTGTATTCATCTCTTGGTCTCCCCCTATGATTTTTACCCTCCACGCTGCCCTCCACTACTAAATTGGTGATCCCTTGATGCCTCAGAACACGTCCTACCAACCGATCCCTTCTTCTAGTCAAGTTGTGCCACAAACTTCTCTTCTACCCAATCCTATTCAATACTTCCTCATTAGTTATGTGCTCTACCCATCTAATCTTCAGCATTTTTCTGTAGCACCACATTTCAAAAGCTTCTATTCTCTTCTTGTCCAAACTATTTACCGTCCATGTTTCACTTCCATACATGGCTACACTCCATACAAATACTTTCAGGAATAACTTCCTGGCACTTAAATCTATGCTCGATGTTAACAAATTTCTCTTCTTCAGAAACGCTTTCTTGCCATTGCCAGTCTACATTTTATATCCTCTCTACTTCGTCCATCATCAGTTATTTTACTCCCCAAATAGCAAAACTCCTTTACTACTTTAAGTGTCTCATTTCCTAATCTAATACTCTCAGCATCACCCGACTTAATTCGACTACATTCCATTCTCCTCGTTTTGCTTTTGTTGATGTTCATCTTATATCCTCCCTTCAAGACACAATCCATTCCGTTCAACTGCTCTTCCAAGTCCTTTGCTGTCTCTGACAGAATTACAATGTCATCGGCGAACCTCACAGTTTTTATTTCTTCTCCATGGATTTTAATACCTAGTCCAAATTTTTCTTTTGTTTCCTTTACTGCTTGCTCAATATACAGATTGAGTAACATCGGGGAGAGGCTACAACCCTGTCTTACTCCCTTCCCAACCACTGCTTCCCTTTCTTGTCCCTCAACTCCTATAACTGCCATCTGGTTTCTGTACAAGTTGTAAATAGCCTTTCGCTCCCTGTATTTTACCCCTGCCACCTTCAGAATTTGAAAGAGAGTATTCCAGTCAACATTGTCAAAAGCTTTCTCTAAGTCTACAAATGCTAAAAACTTAGGTTTGCCTTTCCTTAATCTTTCTTCTGTTCTGTTTCGCCTGTTTCATACATCTTGCTCACCAGATGGTAGAGTTTTGTCAGGACTGGCTCTCCCAAGGCCGTCAGTAGTTCCAATGGATTGTTGTCTACCCCGGGGGCCTTGTTTCGACTCAGGTCTTTCAGTGCTCTGTCAAACTCTTCACGCAGTATCGTATCTCCCATTTCATCTTCATCTACATCCTCTTCCATTTCCATAATATTCTCCTCAAGTGCATCGCCCCTGTATAGACCCTCTATATACTCCTTCCACCTTTCTGCTTTCCCTTCTTTGCTTAGAACTGGGTTTCCATCTGAGCTCTTGATGTTCATACATGTGGTTCTCTTATCTCCAAAGGTCTCTTTAATTTTCCTGTTGGCAGTATCTATCTTACACCTAGTGAGATAAGCCTCTACATCCTTACATTTGTCCTCTAGCCATCCCTGCTTAGCCATTTTGCACTTCCTGTCGATCTCATTTTTGAGACTTTTGTATTCCTTTTTGCCTGCCTCATTTACTGAATTTTTATATTTTCTCCTTTCAGCAATTAAATTCAATGTTTCTTCTGTTACCCAAGGATTTCTACTAACCTTCTTCTTTTTACCTACTTGATCCTCTGCTGCCTTCACTACTTCATCCCTCAGAGCTACCCATTCTTCTTCTACTGTATTTCTTTCCCCCATTCCTTTCAATTGTTCCCTTATGCTCTCCCTGAAACTCTGTACAACCTCTGGTTCTTTCAGTTTATCCAGGTCCCATCTCCTTAAATTCCCACCTTTTTGCAGTTTCTTCAGATTTAATCTACAGGTCATAACCAATAGATTGTGGTCAGAGTCCACATCTGCCCCTGGAAATGTCTTACAATTTAAAACCTGGTTCCTAAATCTCTGTCTTAACATTATATAATCTATCTGTTACCTTTTAGTATCTCCAGGATTCTTCCATGTATACAACCTTCTATCATGATTCTTAAACCAAGTGTTAGCTATGATTAAGTTATGCTCTGTGCAAAATTCTATCAGGCGGCTTCCTCTTTCAATTCTTAGCCCCAATCCATAATCACCTACTACGTTTCCTTCTCTCCCTTTTCCTATACTCGAATTCCAGTCACCCATGACTTAAATTTTCGTCTCCCTTCACTATCTGAATAATTTCTTTTATTTCATCATACATTTCTTCAGTTTCTTCGTCATCTGCAGAGCTAGTTGGCATATAAACTTGTACTACTGTAGTAGGTGTGGGCTTCGTATCTATCTTGGCCACAATAATGCGTTCACTATGCTGTTTGTAGTAGCTTACCCGCATTCCCATTTTCCTATTCATTATTAAACCTACTCCTGCATTACCCCTATTTGACTTTGTGTTTATAACCCTGTAGTCACCTGACCAGAAGTCTTGTTCTTCCTGCCACCGAACTTCACTAATTCCCACTATATCTAACTTTAACATATCCATTTCCCTTTTTAAATTTTCTAACCTACCTGCCCGATTAAGGGATCTGACATTCCACGCTCCGATCCGTAGAACGCCAGTTTTCTTTCTCCTGATAACGACATCCTCTTGAGTAGTCCCCGCCCGGAGATCCGAATGGGGGACTATTTTACCTCCGGAATATTTTACCCAAGAGGACGCCATCATCATTTAATCATACAGTAAAGCTGCATGCCCTCGGGAAAAATTACGGCCGTAGTTTCCCCTTGCTTTCAGCCGTTCGCAGTACCAGCACAGCAAGGCCGTTTTGGTTATTGTTACAAGGCCAGATCAGTCAATCATCCAGACTGTTGCCCTTGCAACTACTGAAAAGGCTGCTGCCCCTCTTCAGGAACCACACGTTTGTCTGGCCTCTCAACAGATACCCCTCCGTTGTGGTCGCAACTACGGTACGGCTATCTGTATCGCTGAGGCACGCAAGCCTCCCCACCAACGGCAAGGTCCATGGTTCATGGGGGGGAATTATGCACCTACCCTGGGCAAATGCATTTCAAGGAGACTGTCTCACCTGTACGGTGATACACGTAATGGATGTACGAGTACAGGTTGTGGGCGTATGGTTATTGACATATGGAAATTTGTGTCTGGCTGGGAGTCGTGGACAGATGGCCAATTGATAAGGCGACCGCTCGCGATAAGGGGGAAGCCCCGATCCAGTGGCGATCCGGCACAAAATTACACTGACGTGATTCCATTCTGCAGCTGATGGTTATCCATACTCGTATTTGCGAATACATTTAATGTACGTGGAAATTTAGTTCTCTTCATTACATGAATGATAAAGACATTTACTTTTCTTCTTAATACAGTCACTTGCCACAGGAGTACCTAATTATTCACAACTATTGACTATTGGAGCGTCTCCTGATGTATACAATCTTCTCTTGCGGGACAACTTTCAACATTTACAAACGTATATTTCCACCTCTTAGTTGAATAGCTGTTTAGTCCTAGTCGACAATACTGATTGCTTCACCTGAGGTCACGAATTAGGCGGAGTGCTTTCCATTCTCGGCTCTGTATGACTTCTATGCTATGGTGCTGATGTCCTCAAAAGGGGGGGAGGGACATATTTTGTTCAGCCTCTCCCAGTCGTCGTTGTGTATTGCAGCCTGACATATCTAATGTCTGTGACATCAATGTGCGTTGCCGACTTTGGTGTGTCACCGCGATCTTTGGAAGATACTACACTCCACCCCTCCCCCCACGCCCCCATCCAAAAAAGCCTCCACATCATCGCCGGGAAAAGCGGACGCATGTGACGATGGCGCGGGGGAAGGACTGAAAGCGGATAGAGATGAAGAGGCATGAGGGGTAACTCAGCTGACGGCGCTTCCCTTGCCATCCCCCAGGATATACAACGTGGGCGACCGGAATAAGTGAGAGAGAACCGACGTAGGTTTCACGCCCGCATCCAGAGACGAAGGTGCTGTGTTGGGCTGGAGGGGAAGCATGATTACTTTCCAGGGGCCGGTTCTTCCACGGACATTGGCTCGCACAACTGGGCAAGTGACGACGCTGGTGACGTCATTAGCGGCGGCCACGGCAGCGGCAGCGGAGGTGGGATGTCGATCTCCGTGGGCACAGCAGTGAAAGGTAATAGTCGGCACAGGTGGAGAGACGGCACAACTGGGTTTCATGGCATCGCAATAGCCCTGCAAAACGGTGGATAACATAAGACGAGCATCCGATTGCTTTGATAATGGATCCTCGCTCCAAAAAATGCTTCTGTCAAATGGCTCTGAGCACTGTGGGACTTAAAATCTATGGTCATCAGTCCCCTAGAACTTAGAACTACTTAAACCTAACTAACCCAAGGACAGCACACAACACCCAGCCATCACGAGGCAGAGAAAATCCCTGACCCCGCCGGGAATCGAACCCGGGAATCCGGGCGTGGGAAGCGAGAACGCTACCGCACGACCACGAGATGCGGGCGCTTCTGTCCAAAGACTTTGTAAACCATTTCATCCTGCGGCTGAAAATTTGTCTCATCTTGCGAAACGAATTGTTTCTGCGATGTCCACTTGAGATGTAACATGTTACAGTATCTTAGACAGTGTAACGGCTCTGCCAGCGACATCCTGTCACGTGGAAAGGAGCGATAGAAGGACAAAAATTTTCATTGATTGCTCCTGTGTGTGGGAGGAACGGAATTTCCACTTTGACTTTTGAATGTTCCTAGTGAACCATTCAGCCTCAATGTTTGACCGTGGTGAACGCCACTGGTGGCTCCAAAGAATTGACAAGCACATGACATGACTTGTCGCCCATTTCAGTGACAATGACTTCAGGAAGATGGTCAAGACAATAAATAGAAGACAATGCGGATGCTGTATTTGCAGTAGCGGTGCGTGTCACGAGAACAGTAAAAGGAAACTTACTGCAACCATCCACCACTAACAACCATCGCATCTTCCAGAATGGACCCTCAAATCGACATGAATGCGTTTCTAAGGTCCGGACGGACGTGGCCACTGAATAAAGAGCTGCGGCAGAACTGAGCATCCATTCCCAATCAAGAACAATGAAGGTGGGTGAGTTGCTTGGTGCAAGCTACCCCAGTGATTTTGGTGCAATTAAGACGGGACTTCCCACTGCACTGACTGAGGAGGCAGAACACTTCTTCTTCTTCTTCCTTAGCGTTTGTCCGGCGTGCTGGCGGGGTCCGCTGTTCCGTCTCGTTTTTTGTCACCACTTCTTGCGCTCTTGTGTCTGATCAGGGTGAAAGCCCGAGATCTTAAGATCTTCATGCAGGGTGTCAACCCATCGCTGCCTTGGTCGTCCTACTGGCCGTTTCCCATATACATTTAAGTTGAAACTAGTCTTTGCCACTGTTGTCTCGTCTGCTCTAAGGCCATGCCCGTACCTACGTAGGCGGCTTTCTCCCATTATTTCTACTGTTGGTACAACACCGCATATCTTCAGTGAAGCACCACTGTGTGGTGAATATCTTTCAAATTGTGTGGCGACACATGGCGCACATAATGCAAAACATCCGGCAAAGCTGCGTCAGAAGCTGTAGCAGTTGCAATAAGCCGGAAATAAAGCGGAAAATCTTAAAGATTTTGAAAATCCTGACGATCGATTTGACAGCATGATACCTCAGACAAATCAAAAGCTGTGTCGGTACAGACTGGCAACCGAGAAAACATGTCCGCATTCGAATGTGGGACAGTGGACTCGTACAACGGCTCAAACTCGTAGTTAGTAATGTCGGAGCATAATAACGCAATTTTTTCGCTGTCTGAGATAAAACAGTCTTGGTAGTATTGAAAAAAGACGTCAAAGATGAATGATCTGTCAGCAAACACAGCTTCTAACAGTACAAACACTGGTGGAATCTCGTAACACCATTAATAATGGCGAGAGCATGTATTTCAAGCAGATTGTCGTTACAGTGCTTTTTCTTGAGACTTTTTGAGGCAAAAGCACTAGGTCTGTCAGAAGAAACAATAAGACAACACAGCCGCAATTAGATATGAAGATTTTTCTGCAACTAGCACGAAAGGCTTAGCTGGGTCAAAATGAATCAAACATCTGTGACATTACAGTATGTCTTTCAGTTGATGCAAATACTGAAATGCGTTCAGGTACTTTATGGACCAGAAAAAATGAACATGTTTCCAGCCTACCCTATTAAAAGGAACAGCAATTTTCGTAGCGTTTCGAGCAAATTTCATATAATAGTTCAGCTTCCCCATGACTGATTTCAGCTCCTTAATGGTAACAGGTGCAGACAGATCTGTAACTGCAGTCAAATTCAATGTAGTAGGATGTGTATTTATTACGTCACGTACGTAGTTCAGTTCTTCCAGAATGAAGGACCACGTTCGGTTGTGGCACTTACAACCAGCAGGAGGATGAACTTAAAACAAGCAGCCTAAATTTGCCTAAAGGGCGGCAGACGTACTATCCTTGAAGGCAGTACTGTCTAAATAGTTTGTACAAGAAGGAACTTTCACTGTTAACTGTTCCACGAATCGTTGAAAACCTGAAGGAGGCGAAGCACTTCAAAATGGTAGTCTTTGAAATTGCAATACACCCAAGTGAATGTTTATCACAAAGTGTTACTTGGACGTATGACAAATCTGTTTCTGAAAATATCTACCCGTCTTGGACTGTGCATAAGTTCCTCCAGCTGTTGCAGAGAAAAAGAATCCACTACTTTTTGTGTGTTCATGGGTTTACTGTTTATTTTAGATATGGACACGAATGCAAACCAAATGAAGGCTTGCAGAAACAGGTTGGATAAACCCATTCGCTTGCCATCTTTGCTATTCCTGAGCAGTTTCTTCACATAATGCATGGGAGAAAGGTTGTGAGCGCAAAAGTGGCAGCCACACATGGTTCTTCAACGTGATGTCTGCCTATAAACTTTTCTATACTTCCTTCACATAATTCCTTGTACTTACTGCACAAGTCAGATACGTAGAACACTGATTTGCAGCACACTGTTTTTAATGCACAAGCAGAACGTAGACTCGAAGGATAACCGCGTGGTCTTAGGCACCTTGCCACGGTTCGCGCGGCTCCTCCATCGGGCAAGGTTCTGCGTGTTGTCCTTAGCGCAAGTTAGTTTCAGTTAGATTAAGTAGTGTGTAAGCCTAGAGACCGATGACCTCAGCACCCCCCATAAGAACGTAACATCCCCACCAAACTGAGTATATCAAACAAATCTATACTGAAAACGTTTCACTGTTTTTAGATTGAGTACATGAAATGAAACATCCTTTGTCAGTTCATAAAATGTTTATGGCGAACTACGCATGCGAAGAACTGAAATTTCATGTCCATTTAGGCAGACAGAGTAGAAGTAGGCTGCTGTAGCGGTGGGCTACAGATTCTATAGTAAGTGTCTATTTACCAGGGGGAACAGAAACACGTGTCCAAGTGTTAATTATCTTCTGTTACACTTTTAAGTGAACGCTGTATAGCAGCGGATGATTTCCGCAACGCCGAAGTGTTTGGTTCGGCTCGCGCATACTACAGACATCAAGAAAATTTTTGCATCACTTCGGTTCCGAGAGTTCCGGAACCTGTACAGAAAATTCGAATAGAGATCAACATAAACATCATTTCCACCCATTTTATTGCTGATGAAAACCACACATTGCATGTTGTACCATCATACACCGTAACGTTCAGGTGTCGTGGTCCACATTGCTGTACGCACCGGTACCTCTAACACCGAGTAGCACGTCCTCTTGCATTGAAGCATGCTTGTATGCGTCGTGACAAACTATCACAAGTTCATCAAGGCCCTGTTGGCCCAGACTGATTTACTCCCCAACGGCGATTCGGAGTAGATCCCTCAGAGCGGTTGGTGGGTCACGTCGTCCATAAACAGCCCTATTGAATCTATCTCAGACATGTTCGATAGTGTTCACGTCTGAATAATATGATTGCCACTCTAGTGGATCAATGTCTTGATCCTGAAGGGAGTCATTCACTAGACGTGCTCGATGGGGCCACGAAATGTCATCCATGAAGACCAAGGTTTGCGAATATGCTGCCGATATGGTCGCGCTATTGGTCGGAAAATGGCATTTACGTATCGTACAGCCGTTACGGCGCCTTCCATGACCACCAGCGGCGTACGTTGGCCCAACATAATGCCACCCCAAAACCGCAGGGAACGTCCTCCTTGCTGCACTCGCTGGAAAGTGTGTCTGAGGAGTTCACCCCGTCCGAGTTGCCCCCAAACAAGTCTCCGACGATTGCCTGTAGAAGGCATATGAGACACTCATCGGTGAAGAGAACGTGATGCTAGTCCTGAGCAGTCCATTCGGCATATTGTGTTGGGTCTATCTGTGCCTCGGTGCAAAGATTGACCTCGCCATGGACGTCGGAGGTGCTGTTGCGCATCATGCATCGTACTGCGCACAGGTTGAGCCGAAACACGAAGTCCTGTGGCTGCATAAAAAGCTTTATTCAGTACGAAGGCGTTACTGTCAGGGTTCCTCCGAGCCATAATCCGTAGGTAGCGGCCATCCATTGCAGTAGTAGCCCTTGGGCATGTCTCCTCGATATCTGAACATCTTCGCGTTGAGTCACTATCGCTGAGAACGCTTCCTGTCACATAGTAACAATGCGGACGCCATCTAACCGCGGTATTGCCCCTCTAGGTACGGTTGAAGTACGGACAACACGAGCCGTGTAGTTTCTTCCTGGTTGAAAGACTGGAATTGGTCGGCTGTTGATCCCCTCCCTCTAATAGGCATTGCTCTTGCATGGTTGTTTACATCTTTGGGCGGGTGTGACATACAATATCGTCTATCCTCAGGAGTTCTGGGAAGCAGGGTGGATCAAAACTTTGTTTGGTGTGTGTATATACACCGGTTGACAGCATAGCCGCGATGCCGTGCTCACGTACGAGGGCGGCTGTCGTTTTGGCCATGCTTGCCGCTTAAACACATTGAATGTGATCTTCACGCTCACACTGAAATCAATTTGCGGTAGGACAAGGACAATTTTTTGGATCATACTTCGAAAAGCAATGAAAAGATTTTCTCCCAGAATTTTGTAACTCACACCATGTGCTGCCAGTAGGAAAGTATTTACCTCCACTGTTTTTACTGTACTTAATGCTTGTCCGAGCTGTATTCTTTATTACTTGAACGCTATTCTGTACATAAGACTGAGTGACAGGCGCAGTTCGAACAAAAGGAAGACATGTCGCCGCTATATACCCCTCTGTTGAGTGTAAAATTGTCTGAGATTTCAATATACATAGAACTGTTTGTAAATCAGTGTATGACAGTTGTAGAATGCTTTCGTCTGCTACATTCTGTGTGACTTCACTGTAATTAATTCCACACGAAATCTTAAACTGCCAATGCCTTGAGATACTTCTGTATTCTCCTATCTACTGTCTAAGCAGGCTGCTGCTTCAGACAAAAAAATTTAAACCGTGCATCTGTTGCATGGATTTGACTATCAAGACGTTCATCGAGCAGTCGCAAAAGATCGTTGCAAGTGGCTTTGTCAGGAATAATTTCGGCATCTGGTCTGACACAGAGGCGATACCCGTCGGGACCCACAGTGGACAAAAATTTAGCATTGAACTCCATTCCAGTTATTTTGTAGGCGGCGAAGCGAGCCTCCAATTGCTCCCTATAATCCGACCATTATTCGTCTTGTCCTACATTAACCTTCGAAAAAATAAATATGAGTAGTTATGTCTTTATTAACTGTTGACATAACACCTTTAATCAGCTTTTAATGTTATTACATCGTACTGTTGCATTGAAACCGTTGGGATGGATGAGCTTGCGTCATCATCAGCATTTCCTCAGATCTCGGCACCAGACTGTAAGCTGAGATCCAAATCATTTTCTTCACCTGCATTCGCGTTCTATATTTCGTGCTGGTGACAGTCAGTGCTGAGAACCCTACCTCACACATTCGTAAGCAGAATGCTGCAAAACTTATCAATACTTTCGGGTAGTCCTGCTTCACCAAACTCAAAAACTCAGGGTGACGAAGAAACGAACCTAGATTTCATCGTGGAGTCTAAAGAAATATCAATAACTAGCTTTTCTTCTTCAGTGGTAAGTATCGATGGAAGTTTTGTACCGACACGATTTTTGATTCAGTTCTTTTGATCAACTTCTTCTGGAAAATACTTCATAAAGTAATCATTGACTTCATTTAAATGTTCTATAGACGCACTTTCGTTTCTTTACTCGTATGGAAGTTATCGTCTACTAAAATCTTCTAGAAAAGGATAATATTGTCTACTTTCATTAAAAATCCAACTTTTCTTCCACAGTACTAAAGCTGTCTTCTACCACGCTGCTATAGTAACAATGTTTTCTTGTCAATCCGCAATATATCACCACTAGCAAACACATTTTACCGTATTCAGAAATCAAATGAATTTAATTATTGTTTTCATAAAAACACTGCAAATCACTTGGGAGCCGCGATGCAAAAATGGAAAACCCTTGGCATATGGGAGAGAAAACTGTGTTTCCTTTTATGTACGTTTTTGTAATCCAGCTAAAGCGTCATGAGTGGTATCATAACGGAAACCGTTATACAGCGTCATGAACCGCCGACGGAACACAACGCTTTAGAGTCGTACCTAACATAGGAATTAAGTTGGAAACTTTGTGCACGTTATTAGGCAGACAATTTCTCCACGTGCACTCTGTTCTTTCATCTCCGTCTGCCAATTATCTTTTCTTGGTTATTGCCAATCGCGAGTAATATTAGAAACTTCTGCGCATAAAGGCTAACAAGGTCTCTTGAGAGAACTGGAAAGTTCTTGACAGAAAATGTCTTACGATAAGACAAGACTACAGAAGATGATGAAAACTTGAATTGGAGAGCCCGTAATTACACGGGATCTTCCCTCCAAGAAACTTCCGTGAATTTATTTTAGCTTCTGCTCCCGTAATTCAGACGCAAACTAGTAGATCAGCAGAGCTACTGAAGAGATAAACGGTGATGATTCGTTGTACTCTTACTACTCAGTAAGTGTCATGGAATCTGTTCGTGACACGCGTCTTGCGAGTAAGAGCTAAAAAACGTAATAGTAAGTTACGGATAGCTAGAAAAGAATGAATTCTTCGGAAATCGATAATTCTCTTTTGCACCGCGAGATATTTTCCCACCGAAGGAACGTATCATCTGATGACTGTCATTGAAATTATCGTCACATCTTACAAGTAAAAAAATTATCATGTTTTGTGAAGAAATGTAGTATTAAAACATAAGCCGCTCTCCATAGTTACATTCGGGAGGTGCGACATTTCGTTATGATAGTACAAAAATGACAAAACACACGATCCTTGTGTATGTGCCATCAATTACTATACTTTAGCGTATAGTTCCAGAATCTAGGTGTAGAAAATGTGACGTGCTTGTGGTGACCAACGTATTAAAACGGTGTTAGGTTGTTTCATAAAACGTCGTATTAGGATCATTTTAACTTCGCTAAACGTGCTTCTGCGGTTGCGACCCTAAGTGTCAACACTCCACTCAGATCAGATCATTCAACATTCACAAACATCCACGAATAACAATAAACATTGGGGAAGATACTAACTTGTAAAGCAATTAATATGCCGCTATACCTACTAGTAATATCAAGATATATCTGGTATGTTGTTAAAATTGGCCATAATAACTAGAATGATAGATATTTATGCAGAACCGCTAAAGACATATATCAATAGCATCGGACACCATAGCACTTTAGATTAGATTTAATTATCTTTTTCGCCAAATAGTATTAAACCCTTGGTGACAACCACCAAAACTGAATTAATTTTATAGAGGTAGGAGTGTAAATGTGGAAGCGTATGGGTAATGTGGAAACGTCTAGTATATGGCCTGCAGAGTGCTGCACTCTACCAGGGCAGCCAGAAATTGTTGCAATAGTTCCTATTGGTCATGGTAGAGGGTTAGCAGTCAGTTGAGCAAAAGACGCTGTGACAGTGATGCAATTTACGTTCGCGCATTTTCTAAACCCTTTTTGAGGTAAGTTGTGGTATTATATTTATCAACATACTTCGTAGTTATCTTTCTTCACGTCTGATAGATTATAAAGGGAGGTGCATAGCAGGTTTCAGCAGTCCTTTGTCAACCTTCAATGGATAGTTGCTTAATGTAATCTACCGAAATTTAAAATTGCCGTTGTGTAGGTAATGTGGATGTATACATACGATGGGATTGTGGAAAGGTTTCCACAATACCAGCCTCAAATACATTACTTCTAATACGTCTTGCGTCTGTTTCTAGATGCCACTAAAGCTAACTGATCGGAAACCAAGAGCTACTGTAGAGAAGTGGGATGTTGAAAACATGTTTAAGACTATAATAGCCTTAAGGGAAAAGTAAATCAGGTATAGAAGAGCAGAAAAAGCTTTCAGACGATAGTTCAAAGGTTTGTGCACAGTGATATGTCACCTGAAGATTGTGTTTCTTTCAGACTTGAACATAAGCCTGTACTACCTGATGCTATTGAGAAACAGTTGGTTGAAATAGATAATCGCCTTACCAGATTAGATGTCAAGAGAATGGCATATCATATAGCGGAAAGAAATAATATTAATTATCCTTTTACTTCAAATGCTGCAGGTAGGGCTTGGTTTGACCTTTTCGATTGACAACACAGAAATAAACTCACAATCCACAAACCTATGGGGACCTCATTCTCGGGAGCAAACGGGTTCAACAAAGAAGGTGTAGACAAGTTTTTGACATTTTGGAAGCTGAATACAGTAAACATTCTTACAGTGCTGATCGTGTGTACAATGTAGATGAGACTGGACTCTCTGTCGTCCAGAGCAGAATACCACATCTAATTGGACTAAAAGGTAAACGTCAAGTAGGTGTCCCCGCATCAGGAGACCGAGGATCCCTGGTGACTGTCATATGCTGTATGACTGCTGGTGGTACTTTCATACCACCAATGATGATCTTCCACAGGAAGAACTGGACTGATACTCTACTGAAAGTAGTACCACCTTGAACAAGTGGTAAATGCTATCCTTCAGGCTGGATTCAAACTGACCTCTTCTCCTAGTGAATTGACCACTTCATTTCTAAAGCACATCCCTCAAAAGAATCTCCTGAGATGTTGATGCTTGATAAGCATAATAGTGATGCCACAAACATACAAGTTATAGAACGTGTAAGGGAGAACCATGTTACAATCGTGAGCATCCCGCCTCACACCTCTCAGTCACTTGATAAGACCTTTATGGGCACTCCGAAAACCTATTACGCTGAGTATGTTCGCCAATGGTTGCGGCACAACAGCTGGCCCTTAGGACCATATGACATATCTGAGTTGTTTGGGAAAGCCCACCTAAAGTGCCAGACTGGCTCTATTGCGGCAAAAGGATTATTGGGGACTGGAATTTTCCCATGTGACAGGACTGTTTTGCAGAAATCGACTTTATAGCTGCAATGTCGGCTTTAGATGAGACCAGAAGTCTGAGAGGAACTTATGAGAATCCAGCCGCTCCAGATGGAAGTAATGACCACAGTCAAGAAGACACTCAGATCGCATTGAGACCTGGGGCAACTGACAGCCCAAGTGAAGATGGCCAAAGAGAAAGCATAAGATCAACATCGTTGTCAAATACCTCATCAATTACGTGTGTGTCTCCACAAGTTATCACGCCAATCTCTCGCCTAAAGACGAAGGTTTCCAACAGAGGTCGTAAGCCAGGTTGGTCAGCTGTTTTGACATCTTCGCCTTATAAAACATGCCTTGAAGACTCCTTACTGACGGATAAACAGAAGCGTCCTAAGGCACCTGCCAAAAGCAAGAAAAAACTTGAAGCTGATCCTTGAAAACCACGCAGAAAACAGCTGAAGTTATCTGAGGATTCAGATGCCGAGCCCAATGCACCAACTGTCTCTTCAGGCGAGTCAAATTTGGATCTCCCAGTTGGGGAAGACAAACGTACTGAAGAAGATGCCATTTGTATTTTTTGCGGATGCACATTTTCCAAAGACGTTCGGGGATAATTGTGGATTAAGTGTGTAGTGTGTGAGGAGTGGAGTCACTCTTTGTGTGCCGGAAATGAAGGAGATATTTACATATGCGATTCTTGCAAGTCAACTTCGCTTATGAAGCATTTTTCTATTACAGTTGCGTTTAAAAATATTTCTGCTTAATTTAAATTTGATATAAAATAGAATACTTTCTAACATTTATAATAGTTCTCGTTTCAAGTAGTCAGTTTCCCACAATTTTAAAACGTTTCCACCATATCCGCCCTTCTTGAAAAATTGAGGAGTTGTTGTGCAAGCAGAAAACGGTTTTTTTTATTTTTAACATATTTAGTCCCTGTGTTTCATAATATTACATTCATTGCTAAAACATTATGAATTAGCTTTGGTTAATTTTTGAAGCTAAAAGAGAAGTAAACATTTCTTTTATGCAGCAAAAACAAACTGGTTTTCCACATTTACTCGCCTACGTGTATGTTAAATTAAAGTAAACAAAATTATTACACTGAGTGAAAAATATCACCTTTCAATCGCCATAGCAAAATGAGATAATTATAATTATTTTCTCAGTTTCTAAATTCTGTGCAAATTCAGATTAATCAGCTCTAGTATATCTTAATGACATCAGTCCAGTGGTGTACAAACTTGTGACACGGAGGCCTAGATGCAGGAGTTGAGTGAGTTGCTCTTTTCTCAAATCACGTTTCTTTTAATGGAAATAGACCAATCAAAGAGTTCGAGGTAAGCCACGTGTCTCAGCAGTAGTAACGTCTTGGACAATGTTGCGAAAAGGGAAAAATTTCACTTTTGACTGCTGATGAAATTTCCGTCTTAGCCTCAAAAGTAAAACAGCACATTAAGGAAATCAGGATACGTCTGTATTACTTATCACCATAGGTAAAGATTTGTACTATGTATGGTAGACTTGGTGAACACGTTGATTTGATCTTTGCACTACACTGGGCGCATGGTAGAATGGGACCTCAAGTTGTCAGAAAGTTATTTCCACGTCTAACAAAGATGGTTCAAATGGCTCTGAGCAATATGGGACTTAACATCTATGGTCATCAGTCCCCTAGAACTTAGAACTACTTAAACCTAACTAACCTAAGGACATCACACAACACCCAGCCATCACGAGGCAGAGAAAATCCCTGACCCCGCCGGGAATCGAACCCCGGAACCCGGGCGTGGGAAGCGAGTACGCTACCGCACGACCACGAGATGCGGGCTCCACGTCTAACATATTGAGCTGTTGTTTTAACATGTGAATTTAATACAAATTCGTAGAGGCACGAAAGAAAGTTAGCTCGAGTACGATGTCCACCGATTCCTACACTCTCCAAGGTCACATCCTAATTTCCCAGGCGTACTTACTGTTTTAAGCATGTGTCCTTGGAAACAAATGCTACGCACTCTAATGGCGTACATCCCCAAATGTATATGATATCACAAGTTATTTTACATCAACGCTTCAGCTTCGTAGCCTGAAGATTATGCATCCGATCCCCAACATGCAAAAATATACTAGCTTTCATGTAACTTAATAGCAGTTTCACAACAACGTTTGATAGAGGCAGTTGCACTAAACTTCGCACCCCTCAAGTGTCTGGGTCTGAGCTACCTTATCTCGAGGCCCCCTACACCAACAGACGCCAGGTTCAAACCCAGCATAAGCAACTATTTTAATTTTCGTGTAATTTAATAGAAATTTCTCAGCAACGTTTAATGTAAGCAATTGCGAAAAGCTTCTCAGCCACCAGACTTTAGATTTGAGCCTTCACACAGTTCTGCTTTATATAGCGTAGCAAAAACAGCGTAATTATCTCAATTTCATGCAACTGCGCTCTACGCTCCAGAACCCAAAGCTTAATTTCCATGTAACTAAACAGCATTAGGCTCAGTAAATACCGTAATAAAACAGTAATTATCTCAATTGACTTAACTTAATTTTCATGTAATTTCAGAATGGTGTAATTGTACTTAATTTGTGTGTATTTCCACATGAAGTACTCTATGCTCCGGTGCTTTGAGGTCTCAGCCTGTGTGTGTATTGCGTTAACCTCTGGTTGACTGAGATCACTGGAGAGGTATGTAAACCTCACAATGAGCTCACATTGCCAGTTCATTACAAAACGATGCTCTTTAACAGCATGTGCTTGCTAAGAGCATGTTGTTCTGAACGTGTCAGTCTTGGTTTAGCAACAGATAACACCTTCGAGGTAACAGTGAAATGGAAAATGTCCGTCCTAATATGAAATAGCAGCTTACCAAGATGGAATGCAGCGAACTTTGAAGATAAAAATGGTTCAAATGGCTCGGAGCACTATGGGACTTAACAGCTATGGTCATCAGTCCCCTAGAACTTAGAACTACTTAAACCTAACTAACCTAAGGACAGCACACAACACCCAGCCATCACGAGGCAGAGAAAATCCCTGACCCCGCCGGGAATCGAACCCGGGCGTGGGAAGCGCGGACGCTACCGCACGACCACGAGATGCGGGCAACTTTGAAGATAAATGAATTATATCATTAGGCTGATGACAACAAAGTATTACCACATCCACACGAGAGCTGAAAGGAACTCGTTAAACTTCGGTTACTTGATAAATCAGTGTAATCTAAAAGCCGTAATTTCAACTAAATACCTAGGTTTTACAGTTATGAACAACTTAAATTTGAAGGACCACAAGGAAAATGTTGTGGGAAAGGCTAACGAAAAACTGCGCTATATTGGCAGGACACATAGAAAATGTAACAAAACTTCTAAGGAGACTGAATACACCCTACTTGTCCGTCCTCTTTTAGAATACTGCTACGCGGTGTGGGATCCTTACCAGATAGGACTGACGGAGTACATCGAAAAAGTCCAAAGAAAGGCACCACGTTTTGTATTATCGCGAAATATGGTAGAGTGTGTCACAGAAATGATACAGGATTAGGGCTGAAAATCATTAAAAGAAGTTTTTAGATGCGACGGAAACTTTTAACGAAATTCCAATCACGAACTTTCTCCTCCGAATGCGAAAGTATTTTGTTGACACCGACCTACATAGGGAGGAACGATCACAATGATAAAATAAGGGAAATCAGAGGTCGTACGGAAAGATATAAGTGTTCATTCTTTCCGCGCGCTATAACAACTTCGAATAATAGAGAATTGTGAAGGTGGTTCGATGAACCCTCTGCCAGGCACTTAAATGTGATTTGCAGATTGTCTATGTAGGTGTAGATGTACCTATTTCATACTCCTCCTGACATCAGAATGCACAGCAGGAATGCCAACATCATCGGCATTTATGGAGATTGAGCACTGAATTTATCACCATCCTTTACAGTGTGACTGTTTACGTCACCCATAATGATTGTAACAGGCAAACTCGAGGGTAACTATTTCTCATAGAATTACGCTATGGTATTGTGAACTACGGACATGATTATACTATAGAAGATGATTTACAACTGTGTATGCCTGTTGTACCGACATCTGTTAACGCAAATTCCGTAAATAGGGAATCAGTAGAACTTCCAATTATAGGTGGAATGACTAAGTATGTTGTTGCCCCTATTGGTTTGAATACTACACAAGCAGGTCGCAGGTTCGAATCCTGCCTCGGGCATCGATGGGTGTTTGTCCGTAGGTTACTTAGGTTTAAGTAGTTCTAAGTTCTAGGGGACTGATGACTTCATAAGTTGAGTCCCATAGTGCTCAGAGCCATTTGAACCAAGCAGATCTTTGTAACGTATACAAATCAGCTATTTAAAAAATACTGTAGGAATATGAAGTACAGGGTGATTCAAAAAGAATACCACAACTTTAAAAATGTGTATTTAATGAAAGAAACATTATATAACCTTCTGTTATACATCATTACAAAGAGTATTTAAAAAGGTTTTTTTTCACTCAAGAACAAGTTCAGAGATGTTCAATATGGCCCCCTCCAGACACTCGAGCAATATCAACCCGATACTCCAACTCGTTCCACACTCTCTGTAGCATATCAGGCGTTTGGATAGCTGCTGTTATTTCTCGTTCCAAATCATCAGTGGTGGCTGGGAGAGGTGGCCGAAACACCATATCCTTAACATACCCCCATAAGAAAAAATCGCAGGGGTAAGATCAGGGCTTCTTGGAGGACAGTGATGAAGTGCTCTGTCACGGGCTGCCTGGCGGCCGATCCATCGCCTCTCCCAGCCACCATTGATGATTTGAAATATGAATTGTTGTGCTTCAGGGAACAGCCAATTCTCTAACATCTCCAGATACTGTATCCAGTTACAGTAGCACCTTCGAAGAAAAAGGGACCAAAAACTTTATTGGCTGAAATGGCACAGAAAACGTTCACCTTAGGCGAGTCACGTTCATACTGAGTTGTTTCCCGCGGATTCTCAGTGCCCCATATACAGACATTGTGACGGTTGACTTTCCCGTTAGTGTGGAAAGTTGCTTCATCACTAAACAATCTTTGAAACGAAAGATTCATCTGTTTCCATTTGAGCAAGGATAAAATCACAGAAATCGATTCTTTTAATCTTATCAGTTGCAGAGAGTGCTAGAACCAATTTCACGCGATAAGGTTTCATAACTAACCTTTTTCGTAGGACTCTCCATACAGTTGATTGTGGAATTTGCAGCTCTCTGCTAGCTCTGCGAGTCGATTTTCCTGGGCTGCGAACAAATGCTTGCTGGATGCGTGCTACATTTTCATCACTCGTTCTCGGCTGTCCAGAACTTTTCCCTTTGCACAAACACCCATTCTCTGTAAACTGTTTATACCAACGTTTAATACACCACCTATCAGGAGGTTTAACACCATACTTCGTTCGAAATGCACGCTGAACAACTGTCGTCGATTCACTTCTGCCGTACTCAATAACACAAAAAGCTTTCTGTTGAGCGGTCGCCATCTTAGCATCAACTGACGCTGACGCCTAGTCAACAGCGCCTCAAGCGAACAAATGTACAACTAAATGAAACTTTATAGCTCCCTTAATTCGCCAACAGATAGTGCTTAGCTCTGCCTTTTGTCGTTGCAGAGTTTTAAATTCCTAAAGTTGTGGTATTCTTTTTGAATCACCCTGTAGAATGAATAATTTGATAACAACATACTTTACTTCTGTATGAGGAAAACATCTTAAGAAAATAATGTTAATTTACAATAGGCCGTTTTATCGAAGCAGTTCCATTAATATTATCACAGTATTTAAAAAAAAGATATGACCAGCAGCACCATGCAATATACACAACTATGATGAACAGATCATAGTAACACGTCATCAGTCAGTATTATGGGCATGGTGAACCCACAAATGACCCATCTATCTTCATAATGAGAGAATCCGATCTTCAGATGTGATAACAATGTGCATCACATTTTGTGCGATCCAAAGCACAATTTTTGAACTGTATGCAGATGATTATCATCACTGACACTTTCTTTCCGACACTTCAAGTAATCATCGACCGTCAAATTTTTTTGTGACTGCGAGGCTCGCGCTCTTAGCCCGTCTAAAGGCAGAGACTATGCATGTACAGTATCCATACATTTTTGAACGACGGCCAAATAACTCTTAGATCTGCATGCCATTCATCTCATCTTTCATAAGGCCGATATCCTTACTGTTTGCGGCCGGCCGGAGTGGCTGTGCGGTTCTAGGCGCTGCAGTCTGGAGCCGAGCAACCGCTACGGTCGCAGGTTCGAATCCTGCCTCGTGCATTGATGTGTGTGATGTCCTTAGGTTAGTTAGGTTTAAGTAGTTCTAAGTTCTAGGCGACTGACCTCAGAAGTTGAGTCGCATAGTGCTCAGAGCCATTTGAACCTTACTGTTTGCTGTAAGGTTCGGCCGGCACATACCCAAATGTGTCGAATTCGTCAGGATTGTACCTTACCTCGTTATATGTATCACAACCCCTCACCCAATAAATTAAGGTGTCGGTATCTATGTAAACTAACTTAGGGTGTGTCAAATGAGGTCTGGCAAACTTGTAATGAAACCTGCACATGTGAGCTTAGAAATGCTAATACACACACACCTACATAAACATGTTTCATGTACTGTACCGAAACTTTCCCCATCTCCAGTGCAACAACATCTTTATTGAAAACAGTAGCCCATTTCAAATTGGGCTTGGCGATCAACTGTCTTCACCGACGATACCCATCTCATTTACTGACCAAATAAATATCACGGTGTTTCCGAAGACTTACCACCTTTATCCCATAAATGTTATTATTCGTAAGTTTACAGAAATTTTTTTCAAAAGAAGTCTTCGCATACGCTGTCTTTTTAATATTTAAATCAGCATACTCCTTTACTGAACAGCTTGATAATATTCGGTAAAACGAAGATTTTTCTCCAGTTTAATCCTTAGCTTCATGCACTGGTGAGGGTTTCTACGAAGGCTGTCCAGAAAGCAACAGACGTTTTGGTCTATCGCGGTGGTAGGCGGGGCTACAGCCGCCATACTGGTGCACCTCAATACGCATTCAGCGGTGGAGTGTATGGTCTGTGTCTTTGCTGCTTTGCGTTCTGCGACGTCTTAAATTGTGCGCTGCACTAGAAAATCCTGTCACTTGAGAAGTGCGTTCTGTGACTAGGTTTATTGTTGGCAAAAAACTGCAAACCAGCTGAAATTCTCCGCGACC